>NW_004524601.1:17109055-17116879 GCF_000260255.1 Octodon degus
GAAGGAAGGAAGGAAGGAAGGAGAGGGGGAGAGAAGACAAAGGAGGAGAGAGAGAAGGAAGGGGCATGATAGCAGTAAAGGAGAAAAAGTATTTAAATCCCATATGATAAAAACCTAGTGGCAAGAGGTAAATGGTGTGTGTTGGGGTTAATGAGATGGGAAGTTTCCAGAATAAGTAAACTACTGTAAGAATTAAACTGTAATTCTAATGGCAATGAGAAGGTCCTACAGGATTTGAAACAGACAGGTGATGTGGTAGGATTTATAACTTTTAAAAATGTCATTCTTGCTGCTGTAAGGAGAGCTAAAAGTCCAGGGCAGAAGGATGAAAACCAAGTGGTAGGACATTGCAGGGCAGGAGACAGTGGCTATCTGGATTAGGTGGACTGGCCCACAGATAGAGGCAGGGAGGGAGGGTGATTCCAGATGGAGGCAGGGAGGGAAGGTAAGACAGGCAGCTCCTGTTGATAGCACAAAGTGGGATACAGAGTCAGCTGAATCTATGACAGCTTCTAGATTGTTGGCTTCCTCAAGCAAGTGGTTGTGGTGCCATCTACTGATGCAGAGAGACCTGGGAAAAGGGGGAAGGATGGGTTAAAGGGGAAGAAAGCCAAAAGGTTTGGCTACCCTGCCCAGTTCAGTACCTTTCCAAATGCGCAGGTAGAGGTGTCCAGCAAGCCCTGGAATACATGTTTTAAAATACAAATCTGGTAACCCAGACAATGGTAAGCACTAGAAATCTAATGTTAGTAGTCACGAGGGTTCCAAATTGGCCAGCTGTCACTTATAGTATAAATAATTGAGAGCAAAGAGACAGATTTCAAGTACCCCACTTAAAATCACTGACACAGTCTTGTTTTTGTTTTTACGTATTTAGTACAGGGTCTCACTACACAGATCAGATTTGTAATGATCTTCCTGTTTTCAGCCTCCCAAGCACTGGGATTACAGGCATGCGCCACCACACCCAGACTCAGTCACCCTGGGGTGGGGGGGGTAGACCGGCACAGCATGCCAGGGGTTAAACCCCAGTCCCTGCGTCTGCCTAAGCAGGTGCTTTAATCTGCTGAGTTATCAGACTGGTCCTTTGTTTGTTTGCTGTTGTTGTTGCTGTCATTGTTGCTTTGTTTTAGGTGGGTTGGGGCTTTTTGTCTTTTTAAGACAGGGTCTCACTCTGTAATTCAGGTCAGCCTTCAACTCACTTTGTAGCCCAGACTAGCCTTGAACTTGTAGCAATCCTCGTGCCTCAGCGTCCCAAGTGCTGGGATTACAGATGTTCACTACCACACTCAGGTGAAAGATTGTTTTAAATGAATACACCAATGTTTACCTTCCAACTTATTTTTAATGCATCATCCAAGAGGACAATATAAACCAGGACATGAAGTTGTGATTCAGTTTTGGTAAAAATAGTAATAATTCTAGCACCTTAATCTTGTTTTGTAAACTCAGTGAGCAAAACATTTTGTCTATAGCAAATGGAATCACTGGCAATAATTCTTTTGTTAAAAGCACACTCCAGAGCTAGGGAGATAGCTCAGCGGTCTAGGCACCTGCCTGTCAAACACAACAACCTGGGTTCAATCCCTGGTACCATATTCCATGCCAGCCCCACCCCAGGTGTGCAAAACTAGCCACCAAAACCAGGCATGGTGATGCACATCTGTAAACCCAGCAATGGGGAGGCTGAAACAGGAGGATCACTATGAGTCAGAGCTGAGCTGTGTAGTAAGACCCTGTACCAAGTACAAAAATTTTTTTAAAAAAGCACATCCTAAAGTGCAAGGAGTATATTGCATAAACAATTACATGTTGGTGCAATATTTTCTATTCCCTGGAAGGAGAAGGCTTGACTTTTAGAGCAAGAAGTATATCCATAAGCCTTTATTGTTATTGTTATTTCTTTTGCATGTGCAAAAGGACTGTTTGCCAGATTTATTTACTGTGTTACTTGACACATTCAAGAAAAGAAAAACTGAGAATGGAAAAGGACAGGAACATGGCAAGATCAGACCTTAGGCAATAAGTAAAAAGCCCAGCAAGGCACCTCATTATACTTTATCTGGAGGAGGTCAAGTGAATGTTATTTGTCAAGATTTACTGCAACATTACCTCTCTCTCTCTCTCTCTCTCTCTCTCTCTCTCTCTCTCTCTCTCTCTTCCTTTTCTCCCTCCTTCTTTCCCTCTCCATTCTTCTCTTCCTCCTTCCCTCCTTCCCTCCCTCCCTCTGTTACTCTCTTTCCCACACATGCACCCTATGCCATCTCTATCTCCTGAGTGTAATCAGTTAAGATTTGAATTATTAGCTCCTTTTTAGCGGTATCTTATAGTGGTTAAACTTTAAAAAGCTGGGGTGGCCCTTGGAGTCCCTGATAAAAAGTCTAGAAGTTGGCTCCATCTCTGATACCTCCCTATTATTTGAACCCTGAAAAATTCAACAGCAGAAGAAAAGTTCAGGTGACTCATGTTCATGTTTAAAAGACTGTGAAGGATTGATGATGTCTGCTGAAGTTTCCCTTCAGTGGAGAGCTTCCAATATAAGCCAGGCTTGAAAATGCCTCAAACGCACACCTCCAAGTCAATCCTTGATTTTACATAAGAAAGACAAGCCATAATCAAGCTTTGGTCGCTATCTATCTAAATATGCCCACAGATTCATTTCTCATATACGCAGATCATATTAATCAAAAGTGATGATAACTTAGAGGACTAAATTTTTTGTTAAGTCCTTGTCCTTGGCTTGAAAGACCTTCCCTTTTAATGACTGATTTGTAGACAGAAGTGTTTCAGCTATGGATGATTACATTTTTCACAAGGAGACAGGACAGACATCTCAGAAGCTCATTCCTGGTAGATTGCTTTTCACAGTGCTTTCCATGTAAATTATGAATATATGAGAAGAAGATGAAGTGAAGCTGGAGAAGCTCTTGGACCCAGCAAATGTCTCACGCAGTGTGTGGATACTTTCTACTAATGTGTTTGTTTGACACAGAGACTCATGGTATTTTTTTCACTCTATGGGCACAGGAGATTTCATTTTAAAGTCCTGTTATTTACCTATGGTCTCCTAATGTCTATCCCTGATTTTTTTCCTCTATTCTTCATTTCCTTTGGTCAATATATTCTGACTAAATATGGATATGTGCTTGGTACTGCAGAGACCACGTGAGTCCCCCCCGGCTGCTTGACAGTACTTAGTACTTACATTATGACCTACTGTCTATTCTCTAACAAAGAATTGTACCATTCCTACAGTAGCAAAATTGAACAATTGCTTCATTGACCTTTATTAATCACTTATTCTTCTTTCTTAATTTATTATTTACATACATCCTTAAAATGTATTGACTGAAGATTTTTGTATATGGTTATAAGAAAAGTTTAAATTAGTCAAAGAAAATAAAGATGGATTTCCCTGATCATAGAAACTCATGAACTCATGAATTATATGATTAACTGAAGTAAATATTTGTTACACATAAAATTTTGAAAACAGGAATATGTTGACTGAACTATTGTTGCCTTTCATGTACATTGCCTCCAGTTTTTTATAGTCTTCCAAGAGGACTGGACAAATTGTCACATAAATCTGACATCCATAGATGCGACTCAGTCCCTAATTCAGTATCATTTTTCTATCAGAAATAAGAAATAATTAGCTTAATGACAACTAGCTCAACTAGTAAAATAAAGCCATTTTGTCATTGATTTTCCAGTTCTAGGTGCACAGAGTTAGTGTTTCTATTTTCATTTTGCTTGAGCCATTCTTTTCATTCACTGAAGCTTTTATAGTGTTGATGTGGGGGGACTGGGGCTTGAGCCCAAGGCCTTCACTATTTTATGATACTATTTTTTAAAATCAGATATCTTTTATTTACTGTTTACAAACTCAGGCATAGTGGCACATGCCTGTAATACCAGCACTTTGGGAGGCTGAGGCAAAAGCGTCTCCAAGCTCAAGCCTGGCTTGGACAACTTGGTGCCCCTGTCTCAAGATAAAAAAATGTTTTTTAAAAAGAAAGGGGGTGAATCTCAGTGTGAAGGCCATGGATTCCATCCTCATTCAAAACAAGGGGGAGAAAGGGAAGAGAAAGAGAAGGGAAGGGAGGGAAGGGGAGGGGAGAGGAGAGGAAGAAAAGGAAGGGAGGAAAGGAGGGAGGGAGCAAAGGAGAGGGAAGGAAGGAAAGCTCTGCTGACCTTGAGCACCTGGGTGTGGCGGCACCTGCTGGATTCTGCCACTGCATCCTGAGGAAGGAGGATAAGTGTTAGTGTGAGGCCAGCCCTGGCTGCAAGGCGAGTTCAAGGCTGGCCTACACTATATACTCAATGGCAAGCCATCCCTCTGCAGAAAAATCAGAACTAATGAGCAAACACAATGAAGCTTTTCATCTGTGTTTTGAGCTTGTTGATATATCTCTTAGGCTTGGTTTTATTTATTTACTTATTTATTCTGTTCTCTTTTCTTCTTCTTTTTTTTTTTTTTTTTCTTTTTCAGAACCAGGGATTGAACTCAGGCACTTGCACTTCCAAGGAAGCGCTTATTCCTCTGAGCCACCTCCCTGGCCCATAATGTATCTCTTAAGTAAGGATTACAAAACAAATTTGCAGTATTCAAAAATATTATCAAGTCATCCAGCCCATACCCTGATGATAGCAAAAAAAACAAAAGCATTATATTCTAACCTTAACATCTAACATGAAATCTCGATGTTTCTCCTTAAGAGGAAGCATTCTTCAGGCCGGCTAATGTCACAGGCACCATAGGAAAGACTCAAAGTCAGAAAACAGGAGCGACAAACTGGGAAAGCCAAAAGTGCATTGCTTACAAGAGATGGCCAACCTTTTAGAGCTTTCAGTGATACCAAGAGCTCAGTGTGGCACGCAAGCCACTGGTTCACCACCACTGGCTTAGACTCTCTGTCCTCTGGCCTAACACAGTCTCTTCTGTCCAGAATAGTTGGCTGAGTTGTATGCCCAAAATCATGGTCAAATTCTTAAGTCCAGTACATGTGAATGTGACCTTCTTTGGGAACAGCATCTTTTTATAAGTCAAGTTAACAGGAGGACATACCAGGCTAGTGCAGACCCTAAATCCAACAACTGGCACACTTACAGGAAGAGAAGAGGACTCACACATGCACGCACACACACACACACACACACACACACACACCACCTGTGAACAACTTCATTCTAGCTTCACCTGAACAGGTGAAAACACACAGTACAAATTAGTAACTATCGCTTTTAGTGCCTAAAATACATACCAGCTGAGAGATGAGTGGGATAAATATGAATAAACTCATAAAATACATCCATTTCCCCCAACTGAATAAATAAGCAAACATTATAGTTGTTTACTTGCTTAACTAACAATAATCCATAATTCATTAAAGACCACTTTAACCTATGTGGGTGTATAGTGATGCTAGAATTTTTTATTAGCTCCATCTGGAGATGAAGACATAGTTTTATTGTGCATTCAAAATTATACAGACGAAGGCAAAACACATGATGAACTTCTTAAACTTTTAACATAGGGTGGAATTCAAGATAAAACGATGAAGAATGAAATTATGTTCTAAAGGATTTTATTTTGTAAATAAAATTTTAATCCTCCAAACAACATTGTAGAGAAATCCTTATTACTATGTTCTATTTTTAAACAGCAAGACTGAGACACAGCAGTTAACCATCCTGCCATAGAAATGCTGTAGCAGACCCCACTGAAAGGATATATCCGCACTCAAAGTATGACACTTGCATTTTTTTCCTGATTTTGGTAAATGGCATTTTTAGTGAGTAGCACATGTATAGATGCACGATTTCATGGGAAAGTGATTCAACAGAAAAAATTAGAGATTGCTCAATAGCCCGCGTAAGTCAGCAATAACTAAATGAATGGGAATGATAGCAAATATAATCAGACACATAAATGAGAGGAATGGATTTTATGTTAATTGCTGTGCATATATAATGGCCGCAATGGCATGCTAATATGTTTTGGTTTCACACTAAAAACTACCTTCTCATAAGTTGATGTCTTAGGTCAAATACATGTGGAAATAATTAGAGTCAAAGGACAAATTTTCAACTGCTCAGAAAGGCAGCCTTGTAAAGACTCTGGCTTACTGTATTCAAAGACTGACTGTACTTACATAGTCGCTATAAGTGAGCCATCTGATGCGTGCAGCAGACCCAGAGGAAGCAGACTGTTTATTTTGGTTATTATTCACAGTTTAATAATAACAATAAAAATATGCACACAGCATCTTTTCATTAGCAGAGAGTGTGATATGCTTCGTGTTACTTAACTATCAAAGGCCTGGTGGTCGGGCAGACAATTCCGCAGTCATCCTACACACATCGGATCTGGAACGTGGAGGTCAGTGCACCCTGTTCAAGATGGAGCACCCGCCAGACTTGTTTACATCCCACACTGCTTCTTTCTATTAATTAGACCTGAAGTGTCAGTTAGTTCAGATTTTCCTCTCTCTTTGCGACTAAACCAAATCAGTGAGATGTTACATACTATGCACTAGAGTGCTTTTGCTTGGATCCTCTTAGAGCCCAGTCACCCCTATTTTATAAAACAAAGAAAACTTCACCTAGGAAAGCAACAATTGAATCCTGTGACCCTGAGATCAGCAAAGAGTTCCACATTGGCTGTTAACATGGTCTCATTAAATCATAAACACTTAAGTTTAATTTAGATCTTTAATCACACTAAAGGGCATCATAAACTCACACACGAGACTGCTAAATCAAGAAGAGGGAATGAAATCCAATTTAGTCTTTGTGTTTATGTCTAATAAAATCATTTGCATTAACTAAACTTTTCAGGCCTCTTTTTTTAAAAAATACACTCTACCGCTCCATTGAGGAGCATGTTTTTAAATTGGGCTCTCTCAGCTGTTGTTCATTTAAACTCGGAGTCATGGTCAGTTTCCTGTTGCTTATTTCCCCCAATGGCCCCATCCAGATTTATTCCTACAAAACAGAAGTGAGGAGGGTTCACAAGGAAAATGTTAGCATATGTTATTCAGAAATAACCCAAATAAAACATTGTAAATATTTCTAAACAATTTACTTGTAAATGTATATTTTACTTGACCCTGAACTACCAAAATTGTTTTTTTTTTCAAAATTGTTTAAAAATCCAATATTCATGCACAAAAATGAATGCTGAGTCTATCCCAGTTTTTAAATGTAAAAATTGAAAACCATATAAGTGCTAGAAGATAAAATAGTGAACAACTTGTATCTCGAGATAGAGAAGGAATTTATAGGCATAGTGTATATCAAAGAAGCTGGTAATTCTGACATGAGCTGGGCATGGGGCTGCATGCCTGTAAGCCCAGTGATCTGGAGGCTGAGCCAGGAGGATCGCCAGGAGTTGGAGGCTGGCCTGGGCACGAAGTTCAAGGTGACCTGAGCTACATAATGAGATCCTGATTCAAAATTCAAAGAAAGAAATATATCTGATACAAGATTAATAGATGTACTATTTATTCATTGTAGTGATTCTGTTATTCAGCAGAATCCATAGCACTTAGTAAAGAACTGAACTTGTCAGTAGTCATTGCTTTTTAATAAATAAAAAATAGTAAAAAGAAAATTATAGCGTTCCGGGAACCCCAAAAATAGTCCTAACCCAGGCCCAGTGAGTGTGTGGGAGAGCTTCCAGCTACCCTGCGCCGGCAGGACCTACTGGTCCCAGCCCAGGCGCAGAATGGGTGAGACACTGTTCCACCCCCTTGGGATGCCACAAACCACTCCGCAGCACCTCCCCCACCCCGCCTGCCCAGTAGGAATTTCTGCCGC
>NW_004524601.1:17132185-17133361 GCF_000260255.1 Octodon degus
AAAAAAAAGAAAAAAATAAATAAAATTAAGGCAAATAATTATTGTGTATAATTACTTCTCAACCAATATTAAATGAGCTTTGGATATTTATGCTTCACTATGCATTCCATAGCAAACTTTCCAATATTTTTCTAGTTTAGTTTAAAATGCCTCTTCACTTAATTTATCTCTTCCCCAGTTTTTCATAGAGTTCTCCATAGCTGCTCTTCTTTGAGCCTAATTTTGACCTTTATTATTTTGCCCTGGAACAGAAACTAGATTTTGATCATTTTTATTCTATTTCCAACTACCAAGAAAGATTCTCTTTTGAAGGTTCTTTGTTTAATTCCTAGTACCCATCATTTATTAAGTCCCCATGGAGACTTCCCTTGGCTTACAAGTACCAATGTAATAGACTTATCAAAGATGTCATTATTCTGAAATATTTGCTCTTGATCTCTCTCCATCATTTGGCTTCCAGTTTCTAGGGGATGGCTCTTATTATTGGCCAATTATTCAGAATGAACCCAGCGAGGTTTTGTGGCCACTTTCTGAAATCAGAACAGAAAACAATGGTCCTACTTAAGAAACATGTGCCCTTTCTACATCTGAAAACTGAAGCACCCTCCTGCTGATTCCAGAAATGACTCACCTTTGAGATCATGCTATCAAAAGTTATGTAATACAATAGTTTGTCAACCTCAAACAAAAATTCAAGTGCTCCCTGTCCTCCTTTGTAAATGGTAAACAAACAGCCCGTTTCACTTCATGACCTCTCGTATAACACTTAAGTCTATGAAAGATGAGAGAGTCAATCAATAGGGAACATCATCTGTCACCTCTTGCCCTTTTATCCATAAAACCATATCTTTGAGTTTAATGGAACTTCTACAATTTGAAAAGTTCATGTAGAGACAGTGGTGATTTTTCTGAAATGTCACTTCTCATGGAGTTTTAGATGTCTACAACAACATTCCATAAACACAATGTCCTAAATTAAAGAAAAAATATCTTTAAGGATTAGGAAACTTTCATTGAAAATCTCAAGAGTAAATTTTTATTACTGCAGGTTTTTTAATTGTTTAGTTTTCCATGAAATATGCCTGATCAGTAGTACTAAAGCTCAAATGAGGATAACCTTTAAAAGTAAAAAACAAATGGTTTCTGTACAGGGCAAACAAAGAATCAAGGAAACAT
>NW_004524601.1:17133841-17167080 GCF_000260255.1 Octodon degus
TATATTTTATTAAAGCTCAATGGTAACAGCAGCAATTACTTAGGACCAAAATGAACAACACTTTTCTATCTAAAGAGGACTTTTTCCATGACAATAAAATCATCAGTGCCAGGTAACAAAAGCACAACTTTCAGCTCATTCTGTTATTTTTTAATTCCCTAGAGACCCTTATATCTCCTGCATCTAGGGTTGTCTACTCCCGCAGCCTTATCTTTGAAGTTCAAATTTTCTCTTTAGTTTTATACCTGTTGTAGAAAGAATAAACTACAATTTAAGCTGAGGTGATCCAACCAATTCCCGATGCTCATGTTGAGTCTTTTCAAGGCTGGAAGGAAACTACAGATCAACATGTATCCTCCTACATGTTGATTGGAGAAATTATTTACAACCTTCTATCTGATAAAGGGTTAATATTCAAAATGCATGCAGAATGCAAATAATTCAATAGCAAGGAAATAAACAACCCCATATTTTTTTAAATGAGTAAAAGAGCCAAACAGACATTTTTCAAAAGAATACATATGAATGACTAATAGGTACATTAAAAATTTCTCGATATCATTAATCACTAGGAAAACACAAATTAAAATCACACTGAGCTACCACTTCCAATCTATTAGAAAAGGCAAAAATAAGTGCTGGAGAAGATGCAGAGAGAGGCAACATTGTTGGTGGGAATGTAAATTGGTACAGTCATAATGAAAAATGATAGGGCCATTCTTAAAAAAAAAATAGACCTGCCATATAAACCAGTAGCCCCACTTCTGTGTATATATCCAAAGAAACTAAAATGAGTGTTGGCGGATACCTGAAGTCCCTTGTTTATTTCAGTATTATTCACAATAGCCAAGATATAGAATCAACCTCAGTATTCTTCAGTGGATGAATGGATAGAGAAAACGTTCAGCACAGAGATACACAATGGAATGCTCTTTTCAGTCTTACAAAGGGGAAATCCTGTGACTTGTGGCAATATGGATAACTCTGAAGAACATTACGCCACACAAAGTGAACAAGGCACAGAAAGCCAAAAACTACACAATTTCACTTTCACATGGAATCCAGTAAAGGGGAACTTGAAAAGAAGAGTAGAAGCTGGGGGCCGAGAGAGGAAAAGAAGGGGATGTTGCTGGTCAACTGATAGAAAGTTCCAGATGGGCAGAAGGAATAGGTTTCTAGCCAATTACATTGTAGAATGACTAGAGTCAATAATAATGAATTGTATATCTCAGAACAACCTAACCTTGAAATATCTCCCAGCAGCAAAAGAAATGATGGGAGAAGTGGTGTGTAGTTTCATAAGCTTGATTTAATTATTCCACATTGTATGTATATGTCACATTGTACTAACAAATAATGACTTATCAATCAAAATTAATATTAATTATAAATTTTCAAATATTCTAGTAAGGATTCTAGAGATTATGTATTTCTTGACCTGACAAAAAAGGAAAGAGATCACTGAAACACATGTAAATTTAACCTCACAACCAGTTATGTGGTAATGCCACATGACATTGTTAAAAGAGCTTAATTTGGGCAAGATGCAAAAGATACCAGAAGACTTACATAAAGTGGAAGAGCTTCAGATAAAAAAAGATCAAAGTCCTTTCGAGAAAATAAAAACAATTTTAACTTGAGCTCTCTACTGTATTCATATGAATGTTGGCTTGCTGATAATTTTAGCAAAAGTTAATTTTTGAAGCCAAATAAATCAAAATTTGGCTAATAACAGGATTTTCAACATTTTTGATGTTTAGAGAAATAATTCTTTCTCAATTAAAACAAACTGTGAATATGCAATAAAAGTAACAGTATAACCTGGCTAAGAATGAGAATATATCATATAATGAATCCTAATATTAATTATTGGAGAAGCTGTATCCTGGCCCTTATAAATGAAAGCAAAAAACCTCATTCTTCATATTATACAAACACATAAAAGTTTGAGGAAATGATCTTTTTTTTAATGTATTTGGTACAAGGTCTCACTATGCAGCTTGGATTCATAGTGATTCTGTTTCCAGCCTTTGCAACCCTGGGATTACAGGCATGTGCCACCATGCCCAGACTTGTGTACCTGGGATTGGGGCCGGTGCAGCCTGTGGTGCCAAGGATTGAACCCTGGTCCCTGCACTTGCCTGTGCAGGCACTAGTCCACTGAGCTATCTCACCAAACCAAGAAAAAGCTCTTTATATATTACAATGTTCTAGATAATGAACATTTATCTAGATATGACAATAGTATCATATGAACGACAGACAAGTATCAGAGACAGAGATGGGAACCCAAAAGGACAATGATAGTACTATAGGAAATGCTGTAATGGGTAAGCATAGGAAGTGTGTATGTAAAGGAGCTCTCCTAAGACAAACTCAGTGGTTCACATAGTGTTCCCTGGAAGACACTTAATTTCAAATTTCAATGATAAGTGAGAGTTGGCCAGGAGAAAAAGAAGAATAAGGCTATCAGGGAAATATCCTGTGGCATTAGGACAGGCAAGGCCACAGCATGCATCCTTTGATACGGCAGATGGTTAGGTCTATGTGAGAGACTGACGACCGAAGAATGAGTCTTGTTTGTACAAATGTAAGGAATGAAATTGGACTTTAACCCAAGGTAAAGAGGAAATTTAAACAGATGACATTGATTTTAACAAAGAAGTGACAAGCAAAGATTAGTTTCCAAATTTCCCCTCTGGAAATGTCTAGGATAAAAGGATCTTTTTTAAAAGAGGCAACAAAAAAAAAGTTCTAGCAAGCTTATTCAATTGGATGAGAAATATTTTCCTGACCCTAAGTCAGAGGAAAATGAAAACTAAAAAAGGAGGAGGTAGAATAATGAAAACACTCTTCAGAAAATTAAACTAGATTTTGGCAATTGGTCAAATATGCAAGCTAAAGAAGGTGAGCTGTAGGTTGATTCTTTATTTCTAACTTGAGGGACTGGGAAGATTGTAGTTCTAGACACACAAAAAGAAGATAAAGAGATGAAGTTGGAATTTATTTAACAATATCTTCATGCTAATGCAATCCCATATTTCATTTTGTCCTTAATTTTCCCTCCGAATTTCCACCAATGCTATTATTTCTGACTTTGTTAAATAAACTGTCAGCCAACTCTCTGTGCAGCAACTCCTTACTATTCTTTTGATATTAAGGGTGAAATAGTTGTGGATTTGAGGAGTTGGGTTTCTGTCAATAATAGTATCTTCCCAGTAGAAAGAAAAATATTAAAGACCTACTTTCTCTTTTTCTGTTGCAATTATATTTAGGCTCTTAACATAATTCTTTCCTTATCTGAAGGGCTCCTGAATAGAAGGTTCTTTAGCCAAAATTACTTATTGCCTTGGCATTGTCATGAGTTTGCAGTTGTTTTGTCACAATGTTGAATTCTCCAAACAATGAAGTCCAAAGGTGAGTAAACATGAGCATGCCAACTGTTTCCTTTTCTTTGTTGATTTTCTTCTTAAAACGGTAAGCAGACACCCTAGTCCCTGAAATCTTGTCATTATCAGTCAGCTCCTTTCATGCCATATGCTTCTCTAGTAAGCTTATTCAATCATTCTAAAGGACAACATCTA
Source organism: Octodon degus (assembly GCF_000260255.1). Lineage (NCBI taxonomy): Eukaryota > Metazoa > Chordata > Mammalia > Rodentia > Octodontidae > Octodon > Octodon degus. Next base: position 17,137,426 of record NW_004524601.1, read on the forward strand.
TTTCTTTCCCTTCTGCTCAAAATCTCCACAAATCTGTATGATAATCCAAGAGCTAGGGAAAAAAAAACAGTCATCAAACATTTCTACACGTGTAACTTGTTCAGTTAATAAATGAGTCTATACTTGTGTGTTAAAACAATCAAGTAGAGGCTCAGAAGTTGAGAAGACATGAAATAAATAACCACTAATGATACATAAGAACGAATTCCAAGCAATTTGGACAATTATCTCTCATGGTAGGTAATTTATCAAAGTGAAGTAAATGATGAATGGATCCTAAACATGAAACTGCACAAGAAACAATGTACAAATATAGTACAGGTAGCACCGTGTTATTTATGTAAATTTCAAAAATTTTATTGTCAAGAAATGTATGCATAGGTGATTAATAAAGACAAGAGCATTTTGAGCACAGAAATTAATGTAATAATGTTCTCCAGCAAAGATAAAGGGCTTGGGAGGCAGAGCTTTCTGGATTCTACTAACTCCTTCATCTCTACCTGGGATGTGTCTCACAGATGTTTGTTTCATAAAAATTCATAATACTATACTTTGATGATGATTTTTGCACTTGCCTTCATGCATTTTAAATTTCACAATAAAAAGATATTTTCTTAATTAGACAAATGAGAATCAGAGCACATATAAGTGCATTAACATTTCTTCAGACGGGTCACCACCAGCCCATGAACGGTTCAGATCTGGCAAGTTTGTTGGAACAATTTCAATAGAGCCATTCAGGAAAATAAACTAGATCAAGCCACAGGGGACAACCTATAACAAAAGATAATGAGCCAAAGAGTTTTCTATTTAAAAAAAAAAAAAGATAAACTTCCTAAACATCTTTCAAAAAATAGGAAACAAGAGGCTGGAACTTTACAAGGTTATCTTATTCTCAACAATGAATGTGGTCATTTCTACTTAACTCTGTCACCCAAAAATTGCTGAATTGTACTTTCTCAGCCACCAATGCCTCAGAAACAAAAATATTTGTTAAGTGGCATAGAACACTTCACATATTTCTTGTAACCCATTGCAGTCAAGGGCCTCCGCCAAGAAATGTGATGTGTCTTCCTCGTCTACCACACTCTTCATCATTCTACTCAAATATTACTACTTTTGATGTGCCCAGAACCACAGCCATGAAAATGATATTAATCATACCATAAAAATATCAACTGCTGTTATAAGAAATAACACTAAAACAAACTTTGAAACATCAAGACTGAAAATAACTGTTCTCAGTAAAGAGGCAAATACACCAAACGGTGATTTGGGTGCTTTCTACCCTCCCCTTGTCCTAATCCTCCCATTATTTCCCTCAGTGTCAGTCGATCTCTCCTAAATAAATGAGTTTTAAAATGAATATATAAAGGAACACATAAGAAAGCTACCCTTGATGCACAGTTTATAGCAAGAGATTGAGAAGTTTTTCTATACTGCCCATGTCCTACATCTGGAAATATTTGCTAAGTATGCACCACTCAATCTTCATTAAATATGGCATATTTTAAAAATTAATATATTCCTCTGTGTTTCTCAGGCACAATATCTGGTTTTATTTGAGTCTCTTTTAGACTGCACTCTAAAATCATGCTGGGTCCTTCTGATAGTGATAGTTTCAGAGGTCATACCTAATGAAGAAATTGTATCATGAATCCTGCAGCGCAAGAGTTACCAGACCACAGTGAATTCAATAACTGAGCAAAGGCTTCTCTGCCTTAATCCCTCTTCCAGTTGGAGACACAATATTCTACTTAGAGGAGGAGAGGGGTGGACTCTTTGTTTTGTCTCAAGACCACATTACCTGGTCATCTGGCTCATAGCCCAACAACAGCATGGCAGAGGGACATGGAAGAAAAGCTGCTCACATCATGGCAGACAGGAAGTAGAAAGAAAAGGGAGGAGCCAGGGATGTGTCCTTCTGGGTCATACCCCCAGTGACCCAAGTCTAAACAGATCCCACTTCCCATCAGATTCGGACATTGCCAGTCCTGTCGATAACCCACTACTATTGTGGAGCACTGGACTATACTGGAATATTTTGCTGAATTCATGCACCTACAATATTTGGATGGCAATGGGATACCCATCTCTGACAAAACTGAACCAAAAAAGGTGATATAAATGAAGGACAATTTTGTGTCTGTGTATATAAAATGAGATAGATATATAGCTACTTTCTCCTAATTCAATAAGAAGAAAGATTTGTACTAATAGTGTTTGGACAGGATATTATGTCTGCATCTTGTACTATGAATGACTACTACAAGGCCAACAGCAAATCAGCTATAGTACCTCCATATCTAATTGCCCCCTTGTACACATGAGAATTTGGGGGAACTTTTTAGATCCAATCATAACAGCTTCTAATTAAGCAAAAGATTCTTCAGTATTCAAACCTACACACAGGTGTGTGAGGTGTTTGGTTACAGTGGATGCCTACCCTGTATCAGGACTAATTACTGAGTGAAGAACTCAATTTAGAAGCACCTGTACTTCCTCACAGGACCCATCTTTTTTTTTCATGTACCAGAACCATCACTGGTCCAGACCTACCAGGTCCAAAGACATAGAACAATTTCAGATAAAATGAATACCAGAGAAAAAGGAAAGCAAATTCTTGAGATCAAAGGCACTTCAAATCATGAAGTCAAATCATCTATCCACCATTTTCAGTATTTCAGTTAAATATCCATTTCACCTTTATGGAACTTAAGTGAAATCTGCAGATTTTCAAGTATCTAACTACTTAGATACTGTAATTGCCATATGATTACATATAGTTACAAACACAGTGTACATCCATTTATACAAATTACAAAAACAGAAAATCTGTTGGCAAATGATCACTTAGCATGGCTGGTCAGTTCCTGGGGCTCGTTGACCCTTGTGTTGTTGGCCAGCTGGGCTTCTATGCGTCAATGGCAGAAACATGGCTCTTTGCATCCTATCTTGGGATAGCAGACTGCCTTCCACTCCCTCTGTCCAAGGCCGTGGTCTGCTGCCCACAGGCCTATGACTGGATGATAAAGTGAAGTCAGCCCCACAGTACAAAAATTACTTCCAATTCAGTTCAGAGGGAATAGGAAGTCCCATATAAGGTTTGTGATCCAGGATCTGCTCCCCAGTCTAACTTCTTTGAGGTTTTAGAAGAGGAATAAAAGCATATGTGTTTACATTTATGTAATGAAACTTATATGTATGTACCAAATCTCAGAAGGAAGGTGAGAGCCTTAGACCTCCCACATTGATGCTATGACAGGCATTCTGTGTGGTCCCAGTAATGGAAGGATGGTGCCATACTCTCAAATGATTTGTGGACTAAGCGAGGCATAAAAATGCTAAGCTGCTATGGGAAAGCTACTGGATAGAGTAGTTGGCTCTGCTTAGAAGAGCCGTGAAGTTTTGATAAGAGATAGAATATTTGACTCAAATCCTGAAAGCTGCAAAGATAGCTCAGGTGAGTGAGAGGAGGAAGTACAACCCAAGTTGAAAAGACAGCGTGAGGAAATACAGAGAGGCAAGCATCAGCAGGTGATGTCTCTTTTACTCTTCACATGCTCTTCACCGCTGCACCATGATGGTGAGCTTTAATCCATGTAAGGACCACCTGATAAAATCTTATTTATAGAACAAACTAAAACTGGGCAGGTTTTGAGTGGAAAAAATAACAGATGTTAGTGCATGGAGACACTGAGTGAGATGAAGAATAAATAGGCCAATTTTGCCATCTTTAAAACAGAGGTTAGGGTGCCAGAGTAATAGAAAGCCACTCAATAGTCACAGGTTCATGGCATTCTCTTGGCCTGCTTCTGTCATCTTCTACCACCTCCCAGTGCCCTTGCCCCGGGTGCCTCGCCTCACAGCACACCCTTCCATTCCCCCACACCCCAGTTTACCCATCTCTTCCCCAGTAGGACTTCTTTGACCCCAGATGTGTGTGATAAGATGCTCCCCATCACCTTCACAGTTCCTTGAATTCCCTGAGCCAGAATTTACTGCTCAGCCCTGCAATGGTCCCTTGGACATCTCACTCAAGAACCTATATGACATATACATATGTTTTCTTTTCTTTTCTTTTTTTTTTATGGTGGTACCAGGGAGTGAACTCAGGGTCTTGTGCTTGCCAGGCAATAGCTTATTCTACTGAGCTATCTCCACAGCCCCCATATGTTTTCTATGGATAGAAAAATACAAATTTCCCAATTAAACTTTTTATCACAAACAATTTTGATAAAAGTGGGACAGAGCTGGAGAATGTATCCTGACAGATTTTTTTTTAATGTTAATGATAATACTTGCTGACTGTGAATATAGCCATACAGGGCTGAGACTAAGCCAGAACATAATTGTACACTCTTCCAGATGTTTCCAGCTGGAATCTGTCAGATTAGCAAGTGCTAGTCACTTGCCCATATATCAATATTTTAAATACGAAGCCCTATATATATGTAAATGTAAAGCACATATAATCACTTATATCTGACAAAATTAGTTATGTATAAAGGCTTGGAGCCCATTTGTGATTTTTATACCAGTATTTTCCAGCTGTGTGTTTGTGACTCCTGGGACTCATAGAGACACTGGTGAGGAGGAGAAAGTTGATCTGTTCCTCACACCCTAGGACTCTCTTAGAACTGCACAGGCATTTACTGACCTCACTCTCCTGCCCAGGTCACCTCTCTCTGAGGGAACTGAATCTAAAGCTACTGCTTTTCTAAGCCTTTCCTACTTAGATAAGGAGAAAAATCACTTTAAGCTGTATGCACATGTGTGTGTGTCAGAGAAAGAGTTGTTGATTCCACAAGAACAAATATTATTAGGCAGAAACTTTTCAGTCATTTGAGTGTATTCATAAATGCTTATAACTAATAACTGGCCATAAATATGCAGCCTTTATAGTGATGAAAAGGCTGGCTATGTTCATCCATTATTGGAAATGATGAAGATATATTTCTCATTCTGTCTCAGTCTTCTAGCCTGCAGGAATCAAACAAAGTGAATAACTCTTGTGTTATATAAATTTAAAATATTAACCTACTAATTTTCCATAGTGAAGATTACTGTCTTAAAGGATGAAACTTCAAGGTGTATTGGGCTTAAAGTTTCAAAGGATTCAGTCTATGGTTGCTGGCTCCAAGGCTTAGGAACATCAAGCAGAAAGCATATGGCAGAGGACTCCTGCATAGTTCATGGAGTTGGGAAGTAGCTCAGAAACAGCACTAGCGAGGAAGGGGCAAGAGGCCACACATAGCACCTGAGGTCATGCCCCCTGACCTCATCACTCTGTTTTACCAATCCCCCACATGGCTTCCAAGTCAATCAAGTTGACAGTCAAGTTTAACTATCATAAACCCAAGAGTCATTTCCATTACCTTGAGACAAAAAAAAAGCCAAGAAAGTGATTTCAATCCATTGAAGTTTTTCCTAATTCATTCAGTGCCTATCGTCTCATCCAGCATTCTTATTGAAGTACATCTTTGCCCAATATACCTTTCCTTTAGAGATTAACTTTCCTATCCATGATCCTCTTTGGTTCCTAGAACTTGGGTAAGGCTAACTTAATCCCAGGAGGCAGCACTTTCCCCTCAAGCCAGGACAATCCAAAGGGTGTGGTGGCGTGCGCCTGTAAGACCAGCTCTTGGGAGGCTGTAAACAGGCATATCACTACAAGTCTGATGTAGTAGTGAGACCCTGAACACCCTGTAGACCCTTCCCTAAAATACAAAAAAAAAAAAAGTGCTACTGGAACCTTTGCCCAAAGCTCTGTGTAAAGCCACTCTTACAGACAATGACAAAATGAAGCACTTCAGGACCACACAACCTAGAGCTGCAGGAGCTGTTTTGCACTAAGCAAAGCAATGTAGGCAGGTTGTGTGGAAAACACCGCCAACACGAAGAAGGTAGAACCAAGTCAGAAAGAATTAGTATCAACCAGACACAAATGCTTCTTTTTAAAACACCTTGAAAGTGCTACTTGGCTTTTCAAAACCTGTAAAATAAACTTTTCTTCTCTTGTTGGAATAGAATTTTATGTATCAAAATTAAAAAGGTATCACATTAACCATTACATTGGTTCTCATTCACTATAATGGCCTCACCCACCTTTTTCTGTGTATAGTATTAGCTAAATCACAACCTACAGTAACTCCCTTTCTTCCCTTTAAATTAACACTGCTACTGTACCTAGAAAAATCTTAAGAGACCAACTATATTGAAATGATGAACATGCATAAAGTCGCAAAGAAAAAATAATTCTTAAAAAGAAAACTTTCATGAGAATGTCTAACGCTGCGTGTTGCACACACAGAAAGTGCTGGCTACTACATGTGGTCCAGCTCCTTTTCCAGGGGAAGCACTGATTTACTACTTGCGTTTCTTTTTCCCTGGTTGCTAACATTTTGCTACCATTTCTGAACAGACTGCATGAGCAGAAGGTGTTTTTTTGTTTTTGTTTGTTTGTTTTGTTTTCTTTTTCTTTTTCTTTTTCTTTTTTCTCCTAACTTTTAGAGTGAACTGCAAAGCACCAGTGTGGTTCAGTGGGCTCAGATGCAAGCCCGGTCGCTGCGATCGCGGGGGGGGGAGGGAGCCCCTGCCGGTCTGTGCCTGCACCCAGCAAGGCTGAGCTCCTCACGCTCTGCTGAATTGCATGGGATCTTCACTTGAGGGGTAAGAAGGCAGCTGAGCAGGGCGGACAGGAAGGACTCATGGGGCGAGGACAGAGGTCGTGGGCTCTAAATCAGAAATTGATCTGCACACCGAAGTCTGCAGCAGGAATTCAGATAGGGAGTGTATAGGAGCTCGGCTGGAAGCCTGCACTACATACCTCGTCTCCCATGTGCTTAGCAGTAAATCAGAGGGCCGGCCAGATAGCTCAACAGATTAAAGCACCTATTTAGGCAGATGCTGGGACCTGTTCAATCCCCAGCATGCGGTGCCGGCCCTGCCTCCAGGGTGCCCTGAGACTGCAACTGAGACTGGGTGTGGTAGCGCAGGCCTGTAATCCCAGCGCTTGGGAGGCTGAAAACAGAAGAATCACTACGAGTCCAATCTACACAGTGAGACCCTGTAGACCCTGTACCAAATACATTAAAAAAAAAAAAAATGCAGTAAATCAGCAGCAAGAAAAGGCAAAGAAGGCAGGGAGAGAAGCATAAATTCACAACCCCTACTGTGATCAAACTGAAGAAAAATCTGGGCTCCAAAATATTCTGAAGCCTGCCTTATGGAAATGTGACGGGATATGCTATTTCTGGTCTCTGACCTTAGAACTTGCCCCTTCTTGGGTTTCAGTGGCACAGCTACAGACATGCACAATTAAATCATTCCTTAAGAGCCAGGAGCATGACAAAAACAATTGTTACCAAGGTTAATTTCAGCAGCAACCTTTAAATTTATTCTAGATTTAGGTCGCCGAGGAGATATCAATAATTATTTGATTTGTAGCTGTTTCTGAGAGAGCAGACAACGAACAATTTTCCAAGATACATCATGACAAATGCAGCAAAGGCCTGAATTGTGACAGAAATATTCCTCCTTATCCTGAAGTAGCAAAATTTGTCAAGTTTCATGATTGAGAGATTATTCTCCTAATCTCCACAAAACTCTAAATTCATCAATCATGATATTGCTATCATTTTAATGCAGAGAAGTGAGAAAACATATAAAGCAAGCAAATGTGCCAGTGTCACCAAGTAAACTAATGAACGAAGACATTTAAACAGTATCACAGGTTTTCATTATGGAAAACCAAAATAATTAGCAGTTTTCGCTGAAAACGCTTCCTGCTTCTTTTACAAATCATTAAACAGAGGCATTTTTTTTCATGAAATTACTGTGCACTCCTATTTTTCTTTCATAATGTTCTCTTTTTTGCCATTTCAAAATAATGGCTTAACTAGTCATTAGCACTTTAAACCCTGTGTAACTTTTTACAATTTAAATTCAGTGCAACCTTAGTCAAATTTATAAAGGATCAAAGCAAGGTGGAACAAAGACAGAGGTAGAGTAAAAAGGGGCAGGGATTACAATACTCATCCTACCAAAGGAAGTGTGTTGGACTTCTAGCCCAACTATTTTCAGGCCTGTAAGGCCTTGAGATGAACAAATAGCTTCTTGAGGTAAAAATTCCTTCTTAGGAAGGAAAGTAGATAGATAGATAGATAGATAGATAGATAGATAGATAGATATCCTTCTATGTCATTTGTTATACAGTCCTCCTATAGTAGATTTTGTGTTCTTGCCTGGGTCACAGGATGCCCGGATAGTAGGTTAACATTTATTCTGGATGAGTCTCTGAGGGTGTTTCCATAAGAGATTATGGAAACATTTGACCTACTTGGCTGAGGAAGACAGGGGGCCTCTCCAACGTAGGTGGGCATTTTCCAGTCTAAATCCCATCGCTGAGTGCCTGAGTAGAACATAAAGGTGGAAGCAGTGATGGGCCTCCTCCCTGCCTGCTGCTTGGGCTGGAACACTGCTTTTCTGACCTTAGAGGCTCCTGGTCCTCAGTCTTTCACACTTGGACTGAAATCTGTGCCATCAGCTCACTGGCTTTCAGTTCTTCAATCTATAGCGACATCTCTCGTAGATATCTGACTCACAGACAGGAGAGTACGACATATCATAGCCTCTATAATTATGTGTTGTGTGAGTTCTTACCTGATAATAAATCCCCTTCTAGAGAGATAGTTAGGAAGGCAGGTAGGTAGGTAGATGATAGGTAGGTAGGTAGGTAGTTAGGTAGATGGATAGATAAATAGATAGATGATAGACTGACAGACAACTTGATTATCTGTGTCCTATTGATTCTATTTTTCTGGTGATTCAGACTAATACAATTCCTGATGGTATCCATATTTCATTTCTCTTAAGAGATATATGCTTAGGTCTGAACAAATTCTTAAAAGTTAAGCCATCACTATAAATTTTAACATCCCATCTATGGCCTCTCAGCAATTACAAATTGAATGTTGTGTGCCTCTGATTATTTGAGACTTTAAACCAAATGATTCCTCTCTTTCAAGGTGATCAAAAGTACATCCAGGGTTGTCCGACAGAACTCAGAGCTCACACAACCCAGTGAAATTTCCTCTCCTAAGCAGTGGCACAAGATGAACACTGTCTACCACGTTCAATTTTGATTGATATAACAATTGTCCTTGAGACTATTCCCAAAATGTACATACAAATATCACAGGAGTAACAGATCCATGGTTCACTAAGTATCTACTGTACAAAACTAATCAACAATAACAAATACACACACACACACACACACACACACACACACAGTAAAAGCAGTACTGATTTCCTGGAATCAAAACCTCCCCCTCATTGTGTCATAATTGCCATTGTTTTAGTTCAAATCCCCATTGCCCATAATTGATTACATAATAATGATTTTAATTTGAATCAAATTGGTACAAAATGCTTGATAAATATACCTGAGCTTTAAAAATGCTTTAGATGTTGTCTGAAAATCTTGACAGGTTTCTCTTTTTTCAGTCTTGACAAGCGTTCCATAAAATTTAAAAAGTCATTTATACATGGAGAAAATGAACATCATCTCTTTTGATTTATATCATGATGTTTAAGATAATTCATGCATAAAATATTTTTCTATCATTTGACAATGGATATGAAGACATGTAAAAAAATTAAGCAGGCAACTCTAAGGCAAACTAAGTTTTAGAAATTAACTCCAAGTATGTGTCTAATAACAGTTACAAAAAAGAAAATGAAAATTATGTTAACTTTGAATGTCAAGAGTTCAGACCAAACCTACTAAACTTCTTATTAAAATCTCCAGATATCTAAAACTGCAATGCAATTCACACCTCTCTTTACCCACACCAATTAAAAACAAAATGAAACTCCACTGTGCTTATTTTAAAGACTTTTCTTTCTTTTTTCCAAACTGGTTCAGGAAACAAAAAACCCTGTACTTCAAATCTTCTTAATTGGAATCACTAAGTCAGTCTTCTCTGAAAATAAATCTCGTTTGTCTACTTGTCAAAATCTATTTGTTTTCTCTTTAGGATTATACTTCTCAGAGAAATTAGAGAACATTTATCTAATTCCTTCTTGCTCTTATTAGGAGTACTGCTTAACAAAATAAGGTTGAAATAAAAAATTAAAATGAAACATTTCATTTCAGTGAAAGGGAAATTGATATATTTAGGAATAAAAAGTGATTTTTAATATATCTGTGGAAGGTTGTTTATTTGGCTAAGCTATGGGTATCTGCAGGGACTTGTTTCTTTACTTTTTAGGAAATATGGAAGACCAAGCTCTGACCAAGCTCTAGGGATGTCTGCAGTACATGCATTCCTATAGGGTTGGGCAACAGGATTCAATAAATCTTGTTAGATTTATAAAGCATCATAGTCATCATCTTCCCCTCAAATTTGGCTTCTCCTTGTGACCCTACCTTTTGTGCTATGGTACCTCGTTTCTCATCGTTGTCCCCATCAAGGCCCAAACTTGACTTCCTGCCTGCATCTCCTCCCGCACCTTCTCCATCCCAGCTGTTACTAATTCCCATCAGTCTTTCCTTAACAAGTGCTCCTACCTACACCTTCTTACAATTTCAGCAATTACCACATCCACTGAGCATTCATCATTAATACTTAGACTACTCCAATAATCTACTTGACCTCTCTTCTTTTAGTTTCTTTTTCTCACTATGCAGCCCAGGCTGGCCTCAAAATCATGGCAACCCTTGTGCCTCAGCCTCCCAAGTGCTGGGATTACAGGCACACACCACCACTATCAGTCTTCTTTTATCTTCTCACATGCTATACTCAATCCTGCTCTTTACTATGAAATGAATTTTCCTAAAATGTCACAATTATTTTATTCCCAGTTAGATTTCCAAACTCTACTTCCTAAGACCTTCCAAGAGAAGAAGGTACCAGATATCCAGTCTCTGGTCTAAACTGTCATACTTGGTGCTCTAAGAAAGTCCTTCTCTTGGATGATTTATCTAAACCCTGTGCATATTTCAAGAACCAGTTCAGACTTTTTCACTTTCATGCCCTTTCCTCTGGGTAGAGCATCTTTTCCTGCTTTGGACATCTTGCATCAAAGTCACCCAGTTCCTGTGACAAATCATTGTGTATAAAGCAGAAAAATACCCATACAACCACCCAAGCATCCAAGTGTAAGCACAACTCTGCTTTAGAATACTTCTTGCAAGGCATTTTACCTCTACAAACCTTAGATTCTCAGTAAGAAAGAAAAGCAAGGAAAGGACTAGAAAGTGATGCTTGCCTTAAGGGTTCATTGACCTCCCATCTTATTGTACTCAAAAGTCATTGTAAACTGAGTTTTCTTCCATAAACCTTGTTTCCAGCGGTAGATGATAAGATCCTTAGAGAGAAACAACTTTTCCAACTTGATGCACCATGTCTAGTATCATACTTCACATTACGTAGGCCCCTGAGAAATATTTCACTGACTGCTGAATAAGCAATCCGTTGAAAGTAGCAGACTTGTTAAGTTTAAAGAGCCCACATTACAACTCAGGACCTTTGATGCTTAGCTCTGAGTTTCATCCTTTAAGTATACCAAGACCTCAAAGCCTTTTGGGAAAGCAATTATGAACAACTAGAGTCAAGTTTGAGCCCTAATGGAGAACATAAGGAGAAATGAAATGCCCTAAACAGAAAAAGAAAATTAGGAAGGGGAAGCCAGTTTGGAGAGGGAATGGTGATGTTGAGTTGTGGTTTGTGTAACTAGGTAAGATCTCAGTAGAAACTGTCAGGTGGAAGAGCTTAGAAGACTTCTCATGTTCTGTAACTAGATCAGATCATGAGCTATAAATCACAAGGCCCATAACTGAAAGAAACTGAATTTTAACCTATTTTTCTGGCACTTAATAGCCACATAAGTCAACTTCAGATACAGTCTTCTTGTATGAGAAAATGACTGAAAACTACCTGTGACACTTATTATGACAAAGAAAGTTGCAAATGGTAAAATATTACAAAATGTAGAGCTATTATTATTGATATTTCATAGCTCCACATGTACCCTGTTCTTAATCACACGTCCTCCAAAGCTAACTCCACCCATCCCACTCACTGTGAGTATATGCTGGTGCTCATTCATCAAGAGTGAAATAATTTGAATATGTACATTTCAAAACACAAGAACTTTGCTCCAGTTGGGGGATAGGTACAAATGGAGAAATTTCCTTGTTCAAATAGAATGAAAAGATTGTACTTTAAGCCAGGAAAACCTGAACTCTCACACTTTTGATATGGAGCCACTGATGTTTTTATGCTTTTTAAATGTTTGCCAAGGCAACCAAATCATTGAATTCTGTAAAGACAACTGAAGAGTGTGGTTTTTAAAAATCCATTTGTTCTAAGAGACTATTTATTTCTCCTCCTCAAAGGAATTACATGCATGGGTTGTTTCATAACATAAGAAAACATCTTTCATTTTTATAATGTATATGGCAGCACTTGTGACTGTAGTGCTCATGTCTTAAAGACTATCAGGTGCTCATAAAAATAAATCAGATGTTTCTGCAGAGCTGTGCTGTGCCGCTGCCGTCTGCTTACCCCCAGTACCTAATGAGGCGTGAGACAGGCTCTGAGCACAAACAAGTTGCTTACTTTCCTATGGCCAATGGAGAACGACAGAATGCAGTAGAGTTCATCTGTATCATAGAAGAAATGGACAACAAGGAAAAAAACAAAGTCTTCAATATTAAGATGCCTGCAAGTTTTTTCCACTACAAGGCAAAAGGAAGTGAGGATGAACAAGAAAGAATCAAGACAAAACAGGGCTGCCCATCAACAGCATCAAGATGAACAGAATTTGCCTTGATAGGAGCAAAGGACACTGGCCCCATGTAGTGGAGAGCCCCTTAGTCATTCAAAAGGACACTTTCTCCTTTATTTTTTAAATATAGAAGCCAGAACAGCCCTAGAAAAGAAAAAAAAATAGAACTGATAGAACACCCAAAAAAGATAAGAATTCTCTTATGCAAATGACCCAACTTCAGAAATGTCTGCTAAAAGTTAGAACAGCTACAGCTTGATTTTGCAAGAAAAATGTTAACTGTCACAGCAGTAACATTTGCATCATGTTCTAAACTAAAGTAGCTCCCCCAAAAAACTTTACGGGAATATTTAAGAGAAATATGAGATTGCTGTGGCAAAACTTCTCTAGGACGTTTGCTTGGTGCATTACCTTGAAGATGATGCCCCACCTTCATCCTGGCCTTCAGCTGTAGCTGGACCAGGAACACCAAGAAGATGCCTGACACAATGGCTGAGGGTCCAAGCCAATCACAAAAGTGCCTGCTTGGCCCGCTTCCCATTCTGGATTCTCATCATGTAGCAAAGGAGAAAAGTCACATAAGCAAGGGCACATAATTTCACAAATAGTGGCTTATTCACAATGTTTTGCAGGCCTGCTAGTAGAAGAAGCAAGCTCATGCAAGCCTGAGTTTCTCTCAAACATACAGAGTCAGTATATCCCTTTATTTACCTTTCAAGTCCTCTTTATGGACAGCTCAACAGCTACCCCAGTTATTTGTATAAGAAGACAGCTCAATAAACCTCACGCAGTTTCACTCTGAATATTTTTACTCCTCTGGCAGGCTTTACTTAGTGAAATGGTCCTACAGTTAACTTCAGCAAAGGTTTCCAAACTGGTTGTACCAATTTAACCTGCACAAGTAACAAACAAAGGTTGCAGTTCCTCCAGTTCTTGTTAACAGTGTTGTCAGTTTCTCATTTTAGCCCCTCTGCTACCTGTGTCATGGTCCATCATTGGATACCTCTCTGCTCGTCATCCTTCTAGAGAACCACTTCTATGAGATGTCCATTCATTTCCACCCATTTTATATGGGATTATAGTATTCATCTCTTGCTTATAGGTTTTTGGGAATCATTTACATATGCTGCATTCAAATCTCATGTTTAATACATACATTCTGAATACTGTCTCTCAAATTAAGCTTTTTTCCTCTCTTAATGATGCCCTTTATAAGAGAAGGTGAACATTTTCCCTACTTATCACAGTCATGGCTGAGATCCCTACAGCAAAAGACAGAGAAAATGGAGAAAACCATACAAATTTATTTAATGTATTTTTTATGTGATGCAGTAAAGTTGTAAGGAAAAACAAAATGATGTACATTTTACGCTGTCTGATCAAAGTGAGTAATTGTGACGAAGCAGGCCTGACCGGACAAAAACGAAAAGGATCTACTGGGAGTAAACTAAGGAGAACTTAGTAATTCCCAGTTGTTCAGATTCCTGTCTGTGTCCTTGTATCTCTGACAGTAAAGATATTCCTTTTTTCTGAGTACAAGGAAGACTGCTCCAGAAGGAGGGTCTTGTGATCTACTTCCAGTTAGGTTTTCATGGCCTACTCTGAGAGCCAAAGGGGTGCGGAGGGCATGTTTCTAGTTTCTATGGACGACTTCCATTGTTTTCTCAAATAGCAAAAGCCCATGTCTGGGGGTAGTGTGTCCCAAACACCCTCAACTTCAATAAGCAGATGTTCATAATACTGATGAATTCAAATTTAACTATTAATTATATTATGCATTATGTTTTTATGTCCTCAAGAATGAATACATTCTATTTGCTCCTAGAAGCTTTAATTTTTCTCCTGATTTCATTCTATCATTCAATTAACCTAATTTGAACATGATATGAGCTAGGGAAATCGATTTCTGTGAGTTTTGTTCCATAAAGATATACAGTTGATCTCACGTCTTTTAGTGCAAATATATTTTTTTCTACTGTATGTCAGTAATCTGCTAGAAGCTAAATGATGCTGTGTGTGTGTGTGACGTTATGTTTCTGGTTTCTGTTTTGTTACATAGATTGAGAAGGGAGTCCCAAATGCATACCAAATTAAAAAATGATTCTGGAACCAAAATATATCATGTGCAGGTACAAATTCACTACAATGAATATGATCACTATGTAGACCTGAAATGTACCAATAAACAAAAAATGATTCTGTCTGGCAATGTCTATTACAGGTAAACAAGCAAAAAATTCACAATTCCACTCTCTTCTTATCATGTACTTAAGAGAAATGAGTATATATAAATAGACATAATAGCCAAAAATCAAAATCAAAACAGATATTTTTCAGTATTAGAATAGATAAATAGGGCCCAGAGATTCGGTGCAGTGGTGCAGTGCCTGCCCGGTAAGCATGAGATTGTAAGTTCTATTCCCAGTGCTAAACAAAAAAGAATGGATAAATATGTTGTGGTCTATTCATAATACAAAGAAAATAGTAATTTTTTAAATGTGTTGCAGATAACATATTACTGCATAGTGCTAAAAAGAACTATTTCTTGTATACCATGGATGCCATACAGACATGATGATGAATGAAATAAGCCACACATAAAAGAATATGCATGATCCCTTTCTGCAGAGCTTAAAGCTCCTGTGACTCAGTGGCTTGAGGGGCCATCTGGGCCTGACATTGTCCTACACAAGCCTCTCACCACCAGGCACCAGAAAACAGTGAGATGAAAAAAAGACACTTTTTTATTGAAGTGGTTTTTATCCAAACTTGTCTGAATCACAGATACAAAACTGGGGGTGAGCAGGGCCAAGAGTCTGGGGTGAGAACTGCTCCAGGGAACAAAAGGAGGAATATAACAGCTGTTCAGAATGACTGCACAGAAAATCCACTGTAGCCACTGTAAGCAGCAAGAGCTTTGATTCAGAGAACTAAATGACAAAACCACTCACAAGGCTAGAGAACTGGAAGTCAGGAGGTGCTAACTAGATTCAGCTCCAGATCCTCCTGTAGGAGGTGAGGCCAAGCAGGTGACTCTGAGCCTGAATGTCTGAGGATGAAAATTCCTGTAAAATGACATCAGACAGACTCAATGTTGGAACCTCCCCATCCCCAAGTCAAGGTAAGACCATGAAGCAAGATCAGGGCAGCTGTTATGGAACCCAGCCAGGCAAATACTAGGGAGCCCTCCCTCTCAGGAGGGGGCTTTAAGCAAGTGATGGTGTCACACTGGAAAATCCAAGACAGAAAAAAAAATCCAAGACAGCCCCGATGTGTAGTATGCCAGGAAGAAATTTTATCCTGAGCTCAAACTTGCTTATACTTCAAAGAGAACTTACAGGAGGAGAGGCCCATCCTTGAAGTCTTTGTGGCAAAAGCTTGTCATTTAATTCAGAACTCCTTAGACATCAGATTCCTCATACTGGAAGACAATTTTAGAATATGATCATAGAGGAAAAGGCTCTAGTCAGACCTCAGATCTCACCCAGTATCATAAGACATACCCTAGATATGGGCTATGTGTGTGGCCACATGTGTGGGAAAGACTTCTCTTACTTGTAAGCCTCTCTCAACGCCAAAACATACATATGGGAGAAAAGCCATTCTGTGTGTGTTCAGTGAGGGAAAACATTTCATCACAATTCAGACCTGCTTTGGCAACAGAGTTGACACCAGAGAGAAGCCTTTTGAGCCCAAAGACTGTGGGAAAGGCTTCAGCCAGAGCTCCTTACTTATCTGCCATCAGAGAATTACAGAGGACCCTCTGACCACACCAAGTGTGGGGAGTCCTTCACATGGAGTGCCTTATTCAGTGTTATCTTATCTGGCATTACCAAGTCCACATGAAAGTGAAGTAGTTTCAGCGAAGGCCGCAAGAAGGCTTTCTGCCACCACTTGGACATCTTAAATGCCAGGGTATTTGCACTGATGGAGACCCGTGGGTCTAATGCACATGAAAAGCTCAGTTCAGTTTATTCAGCATCATAGAAGTCATACTGTAGAACTCACACATCTACAGTAAATGCAGGAAGCACTACAAGCAGACATCCAACCTCAGAGAATCCACTCTGGGGAGAAACTCGATGACTATGAGGAATGTGAGGAGCTTTCCTGAGTTTATATCTTATCCATCACCAGAAAATCCAGACTGGTACGTGGTATATGAATGTAAACAGTGTGGGAAGGTTTCTGTGCACACCAGTCATCAGAAGATTCACACTGATGTCAGTCCCTTTGATTGGAAGAACAGAGCAAAGCCACATTATATCCATAGCTCCCAGTAACTGTGGCACCAGATGGTGCACATGAGGGAGAAAGCCCTGCAGGTGGAGCTCCTGTGGAAGAAGCTTCACCCAGAGGTTGAACTTTGTACAGACCCAGATGAGTCATACCAGAGAGAAGCTAAGTGAGTGTAGTCAGCTTGGGGAGGGTTGTAGCCAACTCCCAGATTTTCCATACCAGATAGGCCTGCCCATAACTGAGGTTACCCTGTGTTTGGGTAGAAGCAAAACAAGTCAAGGCAATCATATGGAATACATATAATCATCCTCTGACTATGATTGATGCTTGGAGATGGGTGAAATTGGGTTTCACATGGCTCCTAAGACTTGGACATGATAGTTTACTGAATCACAGAAGGGCTAATTTTGAAGTGCAATGCTGCCTGCCTTTAGACAGGTATCCTTGAGCTGGAACAGGGGTAGGGGCAGAAAACAAGGAAAATGGTTCTAGATTTATTCACAATTACAATCTATCCCCGAGTTCAATCCTTTTGGAGCATAGCTGTCAATTTAATGCTATGATTTAAGAGAGGGTTTCCTGTCAGAAAGGTTGGAGAAGGAGATTTTCTCATGCAAAGCCACAAATGGGTTCCCTACTGTCCCTGGTGCTGAACCCCAAGCCCCCTGTCCTACACCCTAAGGTCCTCTTCCTCTTTGACTGCTTAGTTCTTTCCTGGGAGCTCAGGGCAGGAGCTCATTTGTGCAACTGAAAGAATCCAGTTGTTTGCCTTCACACGGCTGAGGTCTCATTTATTCGCTAGCCATTTCCAGGAGTCACCCTGAACTCACGGGATCTCATACTTGTCTTCATGAGTACATTAAGTCCTGGGGCTGTTGGACTTTCCCACCCTCATTTCCTCATCAGTATTACGCTGTCTTGGGTTCTCTGACTCATGTGCCTTCTTCTGTCTTTAAGAGTGCATGTGTTTAGATGTACCTCCTCCAGATAACCCAGTGTATCTCCTTGTTTCTAAACCCCTATCCTTCATTATATCTGAAATGCCCTGTACAATATGTCCTACCACCTTCAAAGGATGGACTATGGTGTGGACATCTTGGCAGGCCCACTAGCTGAATATCAAGAATTAGCTCTAATAACTTCTTAACACAGTTCTGTATCATGAAAAGTCAAGCCAGGTCTCCAAAAATCTCAGAGGAGGCCTATACAGTTTATCTCTAGCCTAGACTTCTATTGTACTTGGTCTTACCCTAATTATGCTCTTCATTTACTCCATGGAAATTAGAATATTCATAAGTTTATACCTTCTTCTTAATCTGTGTCGTATATATTAGTCATGTACTTCCAAAACCAGTTTCTACATTATAATATTAACAAGGCCTAAAAATACTTCTGAGATAAACAACTACATCTTATACCTACCATTCCCTTCAACCAAATAATTTTATGTACTTAGTTACTGACCTAATTAGCTTTATTTCCCCTTAGTTGATTCTGGTCTCCAGTCAGTTAACATGTGTTCTTTCAAGAATACACTGCACACCTACACTCTCAAAGATCAAACACATTTAGAAACTTTGCAATATTGGTTTATACACTCTGATCTAGTTCAAAACTCATCTTTTCAGCCATTATTTTTACTTGATGAAGATACATGGAGAAAGGAACTCATCCAAGCTGCTTAGTAATGTATGCAGTTGTGCTGTCAAAATCTGATGTACTTTCAACTTTCAAAGCACATATGTTCTTGTGCTGTTTTCCACATAATCCAGAATCAAATAAAGGCATCAGTAATTTGACTTGATTGCACTATAATTATTCAAATATCTTTAATTTTTGTGCTCTAGCCTAATTTCCATATCTGTTGTTATCATTTAAAATGATTATTATAATGTATTAAAGTACTTCTTTTAAGGGAAAAATGTTATTCTTAAACAATAGCAGTTGTAGCAAAAACAACCCAGTGTAAAGGCCACTACAGCAATGTAGCCTTACTTATTATCAACATAAATCTTGACCAGTATCACGTTCTCAGCAGCCAGTGGTCCCCTTCAACTAGGCGTGATCGCTTCACAGTGGATCTGACCACATCTTGACCGAGGGTCATTTCACTTCATCGACTCATTCTCCCTGTCACCTTGCAAGTGAGGCAAGCTCCGAGGTTAGGATCTAGGATGGATGCCTTGTGAACACCCACCCCCCTCCACTGACGCTTTTCACAGCTGCTCAGCAGGGCTCTGTGCCTCTTATCAATCAAGAGGAAACTGCAACATTTCCTCGCCGCTGCAGGAAACGGTGTGTCTCGCTGAGACCTCTCAGCAGGGATTGTAGCAGTTCCGCTGGATAAGAAAAGAATTCTAGGTCACAGCAGAAAGAAAAAAGGTGAAAAGGAAGGCAAGAAAGGAGACAGGGGTACAAATAAGGAATTAGAGACACTGTTTATCACACCACTCTGGCACACCACCAAAGAGTGCCTCAGGAGGCTGCACGTGGGGGGGGGGGGGGGGTTGGAGAATCTTTGCTTATAGACGTAAACACACTTCAGGAAATATTACTCTTTGTAAGAACAGAAGCTTTAAATAGGAGTTAGGACCAAAAAAAGGTTTAAATGCTAAACACCATATTAACTTCAATTTTCACCAAAAGGTCATCTATATCTCTGAACATAAAACAGCCAAAACCTGTACCAAGGATCTGTTGTTATAAAATTAGAATATATCTCATAAAGATTTTCAAATTGCCTTTATTTAATTCCAACTTATATTTTAAGGTAATTAGACAACTGGATTAAGTCATTAGTGAGGTTTTGAGAGCCCAGAGACTACTGTGGCAATACCCAAACCCGAGGAAAGTGGAACATAATAATGCCTGCCTTTCGAAGTGTCTACCAACAAAAGAATTAGCTAGTCCCAAAGGAGGTTTCATGCTATCAGCTCAAAATTGTTAAGCTTAATTTTTCATCATTTCATTCTTCTTTGAAAAAGGCAGATCTTTTTTCTAAAAGATAATAAACATTTTATAACACTTAAAAAAGGGAAAATAAGCTAGATAAAAACAAGCGGAAGCTCAAGAGACATGTGGGACAAGAGGGTAAAAATTCAAAAAAAATTTTGGTTCTGATCCCATTTATGCCTGTGATTAAAGATGAAGGTTTAGAGTAATTATAATAATATGCCATAAACTTTGAGTTTTACATGACAAAAAATTCAAATGCAGCCAGGGAGAATAAAATACTGTTTGTAAAGTAAGAGAATATGTCCAGTATCTCTCAAGTTGCAATAAAATTTTTTTAAATATTTTAACATCTAACGAAAGTTACATACCTTGTTGTATAGGTCTTGCTTTACCTTGGTCCATTTAGCAGAAAACTATAAAAATGAAGTATTAAAAGTAAAGCCATATTAATAGGCTGAGCTGTAAAAGGTTCAAGTCAACAACTTCTGACATTGCCAGTCCTACGGATAACCCACTACTATTATGGACTACTGGACTATATTGGATTATTTTGCTAAATTCACGCACCTACAATATTTAAATGGCAAAGGAATACCCATCTCTGACAAAACTAAACAAAAAAGGGGATATAAATGAAGGACCACTTTGTATCTGTATATACAAATTCGTTAAGATAGATGTACAGCTACTTTCTCTTAATTCAATGAAAAGAAAGATTTGTACTAATCGTGTTTGGACAAGATACCATGTCTGCATGTTGTACTATGAATAACCACTATGAAGACATCAATATGCAATGTATTAATTATTGTAACTGTCCTACTAACTTGACTTGAAACTGTCTCATTGCTATTTGTTTCTCAATAAAATTAATGAAAAAAATATTTTAACATCTTATCAAAATTATCTTAAGCGTTTTTACATGGGTCAAATATAATACACAATCAATTTGAACTCCAGGTGAGACACAGCTCAGCACTGCTTTAGCAGACAGTGGCTGTAACACAGTCTTCCGTGGGCCACAGTGAGCCCCAGGAAGGAAAATAATCCTCACAGACTGTGAAATCCATATATCACGGAGAGGGGAAATGTCCTGTGCTACAAGGCAGTCCCTAAAGATGCCAGAAACTCTTACACAAACCTAAAGACCCCACCAGGGGTGTAGGATTTAGGATCAGAAATACCTGTGCCCCTCGCCTGACCACTTCAAAATGAATAAATAAAATAAAGGAGCACAAAGGTAGAAGAGGAAAGGGGGAAAAAAGAAACCCTTCAAGCTTTTAATACAAGAGTTTTCTTCCCTTGGTTAATAAAATAAAAAAAAATGCCTTGCCAAGTTTACAGTACTCATTTCATCATTTAATTTCACACAAAGCAGAACATAACTTTGCATAAACTCCATAATTTCTAGCCTAGAGCTAGAAGAAATAGGACCCCCTGCCAAACACCAGCCCAGAAAAGTCACTTTTGCCGGAGTGTCAGCAGGAGCAACACCACTGAAGGTTAATATTTAATCTGGCCTCTTCTCTGATCCCTAACATCATGTGGCTAAGGTGAAGTTACTTTGAAATTGCTGAAAGCAATATTTCATTCACCATGAAACAGAAGCTACGCTGGAAAAAGTGGCAATGAGAAAGCCATGCAGAATTGTGGAAGCTGAATAAATTTTTGTGCTAGCAATTCAAGAGCCGAAAGAATGTACTTTAATCTTGCCTTTTCATAGGAATAAGCACTTCAGGGATTTTACTTCCCAGGGTACTTAGGCTGAGCTACTGGGGTGGGGGTCAGCAGGAAGATGTGATAAAAGATCAGAAGAAAGGAAGCCAGAGGTAAGGAGAATTTGTTGCAGTTAATTGCAATTTAAATGTTAAGTTACTATACAAACATGTCCGAAATCGTCTTGTCTTCCTCTTACATATCTATGGATACCAAGTTCATTTCTTCCTAGCATCTACAACCAAGTGCAACTTTTTAAGATTCCTTAAGTTCCATTGTTACAAAAGCTTTCCTCCTTTTTCAAGCAGATTGCAAATCCTTTACTGACCATTCTTACTTTGTGTCATAAGAGTTCATAATATTGAAATCTGCAATTCTGTGTATTCGTCATTATTCCATTTAACTGTAAGTTATCCCCCTACTTCTGCACAAAACATACCCAATATGAATTGGGTGCTTTACCCCCACACACACACCCAATCATTACATCTCAAAATCATGAGTCTGCCTGAAAAGGTATTCATTGTGACTTTAGAGAATAAGATAGTCGTGGAAAATCATAAATGACTTGTAAGTCAGGAAGTCTTGCAATCAGCAAGATGTGCAATCAACAATTCTTCAACAACAAAGTCCATCTTTAATGTATTCTATCCTATTCTATAAGATGTTGGGCTAAATACACCTTTAAACCACTTTTTCTTAATGTCCTTCAAAGCTTTTAGATGTGAAGACAGAGCTGAGAGAAAAAAAAAAAACACTCAATTACTATTTCCGTGTTGGTTTTTGCAGTCTCTCAGGCTGTTGAAATCTCCTATCACTCTACTATCTCTGCAAGTTTGCAGGCATCACCTTTCATTTGCATTTTCCAAGATATTTTCTGCCTTTCTTTCTGAGTTGTTTTGAAACCCTCACCATTAGCCTGTTAATTTTAAGGTTAATTAGGGGTTACATCTTTCTGAGAGTTTGGCAAAATGTACAAGTGTAACCAGGGCAACTAGCCCACAGACTGTTCCGTGGACTTCACAGCTCCTGAAGGCTCAGGGAAGTAAAACATTCAACCACACACTCAGATTTCAGCTTTTACAGCTCTAAGCTCAGTTGAGTTCAGTTTGATCTAGAGAGGACTAAATAAAGAAAAAAGCATAAGAAAATTCTATTAAAGCTACCATTACAGTAGGCTGATTACACAGCTAAATTTTGAAAATATTACTCAAAGCCTTGCAGAAATGGTGGTACAATATGTCTTTGATTATAACTGGATGCGCGTGCATCTTTTGAGATAAACACAATGTCAAACCAATTTTTATATCCCCAAACCAGGCAGACAGTAAGGGCTCAAAAAATACTTGCTTCAAAAACTACATAGAAAGCTTTTAAGGCTCATCATTAGCAGAATATACAATGAATTAGAACAGTGTTAGACACAAAGTAGAAACTGCATTATGGAGGCAAATAACCCAGTTAAAGCAAATCTCCTGGGCCAGGTATATAGCTTAAAGGCACAGTACCTGCCTGACAAGCACAAGGTCCTGAGTTTGATTCCTGGTTAAAAAAAAAAAAAAAAAAAAAAAAAAAAAAAAAAAAAAAAAGGAAAAGAAACTCAACCCTCTTATTAGAGCCATTTCTAGAGAGGCAGCATCCCACTCCCTTCCTTTGGGGCAATGCCATCTTCCCACTCCGCTGCATCCCATAAGATGGGAACTGTATTAGTATGCTCTGACTGCTAAAACAAAATTCTTTAGACTGATGTGTCACCTAGGAGGAAAAACTATCATATGTGGAACCATGGCCCTGAAACACTCGTTCCTGTTCCCATGACTCTTGCCAAGGTTAAAGGAGGATCCTCGGTGGACAGGGACTGCAATGTCCAGATGTATAATCTGAAGAACGCTGGGAACCAGGCAAACTAGTGTTACAGAACTGACTTGAGTCAGCTCCTGTTCATTGAGTCAGCTGCTCCTTGGAATGCAGGTGTGCAATGGAATGTGGGAAGCTGTTGAAGTTGCTGCTATATAGTTGAATCTATAAAACCCGCTCCCTGGTCCAAGAGATTGGGGGAGCCAGAATCAAAGGGAGGAGATGCATTATGCACATGTACCAACTCACCATGACAAATATAATCGTTATGTGCTACAAACACTGCTAATATTAAAATTATTTAAAAACCCTCCCCACAGTACCCTGTGGAGCTGAGCTATTCACCTGACTGGCTGCAATTCAACCCGCTGAGGGATACTGTTTCGAAGCACACTTCCATCATGGATTTTGCAGTGGTGCATTTGGCCTGCATGCAGCCCCTGTGGGATTCTGGCAGGCAGTGTTGTTGGAACCCTATGTGCTTCCAGTAGACCCTCCCTTGGGAGCAAGTTGACTTTACCCTGTGTTTCCCTGTTGGTGCCTTTTAGGTTAAATAAACCTTATTTTGTTAGGTCTCCTGGAAACTTAGTCTACTGCTTCAGTGTACCTGGACAAGACAACTGGGTAGTTCAGAAACAAAAGAAATTTATTTTTCACAATCCCTGAAACTGAACAAACACAATTTCAGATCCAGAAGATTCTGTGTCTGGGAAGGGATTTCTGCTTCCCAGGCAGTCGTGTTTTGCTATGTCCTTACATGTCAGAAAATCAAGGTCTTTCTCTGGGGCTTTTTATGAGGACTTTATTTCCATTCATCTAGGGTTTACCCTCTTGATCTAGTGGCCCCCCAAGGCCCCACTTTCTAGAACCATCTCTTCTGTTGATTGACTGTCAACAGAAGAATTTGGAAGACACAAAACATTCAGACCACAGCAGGAACAAGCTTCATCTCCGTGTCTACGCGGTCCTTCATTGACAGGTAAATGCGTATCAGAAAAGAATCCACCCCAAGCATTTTCTAATCATAAAGGCACAAGTAAAGAAGGGAGTTTGTAGCCTTCATCTTTTTGTAGTGGGAGAGAATAAAATCAAGTACAGAGAAATGAGTATCAAAGCCAAAAGACAAAGCTGGTGGCATGGCTTCTGGTTCAGGTGACCTCCTGTTACTCTTCTGCCCTCCCCAATCTTATGAGTCCATAAATGAACCCTCTGACATGGTTAATTCTAACTGACCTTTGTCACCTGCCATCAGAACAGCCCTAACATACAATAGGTGACCCCTCCTGCAGAGAGGCTGGCATCCGAAATTCTTCAAAGGGAAACAACCAGCCTGGGAAACAGGGTGCGGCCAAAGAAGAGATTGTGTTGGAAAGGTCACCAGTTGTTGCCTGAATGGAATATGTTCTCTCCTTTATTATAAATTTCCTGGGAGTGACATGAAGTTGTGAATATCTTTATATACCTTGCATTCCCAAAAAAGCATGCGAACAATTTCCCCATGTGATATATCAGCTTCTAACAGTCAGGGCATCTATGTCAGCTAAGAAAGTTGTCCTGTAATTCTTCCTCACCCTCTGGGAAAAGTAATAAGCCTTGGGGCAAACTAAAGTCCCAGTACACTAAATTAGCCTAATTATCTATCCTGAGCCTAAAGGGATTCCTCCAAACAAAGCCATTTATTCTTTGATTCCTCAAGGCCTCCTCCTGCCACTCCATTCACTTCTTCATCTAATAACTATACAGCTCCACAGTACAATTCCACACTAATTTGTCCCATATTTCATCAGGGTTCCCCCAAAGTTAATACACAACTGTATTGTTCAGCCTTTGCATCTCTGGGACACAGTACCTGACACCCATAGCTTAAAGGAAAGGTTTAATTTGGCTCCCAGTGTCGGGGACGTGGTTCATGAGCAGGCACTGGGCAGAAACATCATAGTGGAAGGGTGTGGTGGAGCAAAGATGCTCATTCCATGATTGCCAGGAATCACAACGGGCTGACAGTGCAAAAAAGGGAAGGGCGACATTCCACGCACCACTCAGGCACCCAGACCTGTGTTTACTAATCTGTTGGTGGCTTCCAAGCCGACCCTCCTCTCTACTTTGCCTGCTCCTTCTCAAACCACTATACTATATTCCAGCGGACTATGATGGAATTAATGTTGCAACACTGGTATACAACAAACAGCCCTTTACTTTAAGACCAACACGAAGTGGCATATTTTTTCATATCCAGAAGGAATACAGCAAAATAATAATAGCAACCCCTTATTAAAAAGCCACATCCAGCACACAGACCCTGTTGCTTCTCTGCTATCCTGATGTCTCCTGAAGACAGAGGTGTAAGACCCACACAGGAGGAAATGCAGATCCAGGAAGCAGAGTGATTCAACTGCTATTTTGTCCAAGTATCAGAGTCCTGCCACTCTTCTTAGTACTTATCATATGTTATGGTTTGTGTCTAGTTGTCCCCGCAAAGCCTCAAGAAAGTCATGGGGTGGACTTCTAGAGTTTGTGATTAACTCATGATCCACTGGGATTATGAGTGTGAGTGCTGCTGGGATTATGGGTGTGAGTACTACGCCCAGCCTGGGGCAGAGAGCCTGAATGCAACATAAGGGAAATTTGTTCTCTGTAGCCGTTGTTACTGCTACTTCCCCCTTTTACTCTTGTTCTTCTGCTGCTTTCTACCACCATGAACTGCTGCCCTCTGCCATGTGTCACTCTGCTTCAGAGCCAGCCACGTATGGACTGAAACCTCCAGTAACTGCAAGCTGAATAAACCTTTCCTTCACTTTATTTTGAGCATTGGGTATTTATCCCAGCAATGAGAGAAGAGTAACTAAGGTTTTTTGAGTTTTTTTGGCGGTACCAGGGATCAAACTCAGCACCTTACACTTGCTAGGCAAACACTTACTCCACTGAGCTATCTTCCTGGCCCCAGAGAAGAATAACTGAGGCACCACACATCTTAGTTACTTTTCTCATTGCTGAGTCAACACACCTGACACCCACAAGTTAAAGGAGAAAAGGTTTATTTTGGCTCCCAGTGTGTAGAGGCCTCAGTCCATAGTTGGCTGGTTTCAAGACAGAGCAGCATGGCACAGGGATATGGCAGAAGAGAAACAGTGAGGCAGGCAGCAAGCAGCCCACAACAAGCCTCCCTTTCCCTTTTGTCCCATCCAGGCTTTGGGCTTCTTGGGAAGTGCCACCCACACCCAGGAAGCAGCCTCTATTATCTATATCAGCAAACTAATTTAGTACCACACATTGCCTGACTGAGGCAAAATACACAACACCTAAAGTTAAGGAAGGAAAGGTTTATTCAGCTCAGAATTACTAGAGGTTTCAGTCCATACTCGGCTGAC
Source organism: Octodon degus (assembly GCF_000260255.1). NCBI lineage: Eukaryota > Metazoa > Chordata > Mammalia > Rodentia > Octodontidae > Octodon > Octodon degus. Next base: position 17,164,359 of record NW_004524601.1, read on the forward strand.
TCCAAAGATGAGGATATTGACAAGTGAGGACTTCGCCCCTGCTGAGTCACTTGGTTAAACTGACACAATGTACCTAGATCCCGCCAGCTCTGAAAAGCCCCACCTAGGATCACATGAGGCTGTGGGGCACAGCTGGATGCAAATCATAACAATACAAAATTATCTCTTATGATTTTGTAGTCCTCCATGGGGCAGGATGGCCTGGTCTTATAAAGAAGCTGCAGCTCGCTGTAGTCCAGCGGCTTGCCCAGAGTCATACAGGCTATTGTACTGTGCAGCCGGGATCCAGGTCAGTCTCTCACTGCTGGTCCTTCTCACTGCTCCAGGATGTAAATCCATGCAGTTTATTACTCCAATTGCTGAAAGTTCCCTTCATAAACAGGGAGCAATGAAGGTCTTTAGGTCACAAGCTTTTAACTCTGCATCCTTCCTGCGTTTCAAAATTGTCTCTTTCTACCAAGGTGGGGTTTATTTTCAAAAGGATCCACTGTGAGTTCTGAATTCTTGTATTCTATTTTTTATTTTATTTTATTTCATCTTTATTTAGCACAGGGGGGGCCTGGCCCTAGCTCCGTTCTTTAAGTGGCTGCTTCCACAATGCTGGCAGCCTCAGGTTGCTGTAGTTCGATCCCCACAACACTCCAGCCAGCCAAAAGTGCCCTGAAGGCATTCAAGGAGAAAAAAAAAAAAATCCTTATTTAGCACAGGGTTTACAGAGTCTCAGTACACAGATCACATTCTCCTGTTTTCAATCTCCCAAGTGCTGGGATTACAGGTGTGCACCACCACACCCAGTCTCAGTTGCCGTCTCAGCACACCCCAGGAGCAGGGCTGGCACAGCATGCCGGAGATCATACCCTGGTCCCTGCACCTGCCTAAGCAGGTGCTGTAGTCCACTGAGCTATCTGGCTGGCCTTTGAACTTTTCTATTTTAAAAAGATGTTTCATTAAAGGTAAAGATGGGTGAGACTTACTCATATCTATTAATTCCACAGCTATGGCTCCACAGTTGTCTTGTCTGTATGATAATAAAATTCATGAGGTCCACATTGACAACAGTCTAAAATTTGCATGGGTTTCTAATCTAATTTCAAAGAAAATTTGTTATTATCATTCAGAGAACTAGTTAAAAGACTCCCAGTACATACGCTAAGCCCTGCCTGGAGTACATCTGTTCTCTGATTATCGCTCTCAATTGAGATTTTTTGGTATTAGTAGCAGCAGAACAGATTTCATTTTAACTTAAATTTGGATTCCTGTCTTCAAAGAATACACATGATGCAGCAATAAAATAAAAGTTATTTTTTAAGTGTAGAAGATAGTCACATACCAGGAGCAATTAAAGGAAGTCGACACTTCCAAATCTTTTGGAACATATCATAGGATGTTCAAAGGCAGGAAAAAATTTGCATGTATCACCAGAATACAAAATGATAACACTGATTCAGAACCATCTTTAGATTCTGAGTGAAAAGGCTTAGTCTGGCATTTTAATGTGACATCGGAAAAAATGAGGTATTAGTTGTATTGCTGGCTAATGAAAAATAAAATGTGTGAAGAAAGTGATATCAAAATATGAAACAGCCACATCCTCTTTATCAGCAATGATAAGTGTAGTTTATGTCCAAAATTTCTTCCTGTTCTTTGTAATACTTTTAGTGTTACTTTTTATTTTCTTCTCCTTACTTCTACTTTCTTATACAAGGTACATTGTTAGTTTTGATTTTATAATTTAGCCCATACAGTATAGAATTTTGAAGGCAGAATTATGACGAAGGTAGAGGAAAATTGGCTATAAGTTAAATATACTGGACGTGGAACTGAAAGAAAAGAATCATGAGTTTCATAAATTGACCTTTGATGAGATGGTGGATCACGTTTGTTTGAGATTTTGTTGCATTTCATTAAGTTGGAGCTCCTTTCTTTATATTATGAAGCTTGTTTAGAAGTTAAAAGCAGAAAAGAAGGTGTATTGACATTCAAGGGTCGAGGGAAAAGTTCAGGGAGCATTTTTTGTGTATTGGCATCACTAGTACTGCCTTTGTTTTTCTTTTGCCTTTTCTTTCTCTGTTTTCTTTGTCTCTCATCTGTGGTGCCAGTAAGGGAACCCAGAACTTCATGCATGTTTGAGCAAGCTCTTCCCTCTCCGCTGTTCCTGCACCCTCAGTGGTGCTCTTTGAGCTCTGCTTCTGCTTGCCATGCCAGGAGTTCATTTCACCAAGTTCTCCAGGCAGGAATCAGGGACATGTCACCATGACACTCAGAATCACCCTTACAAGTCTTCAGTTCAAAGGCAGGCAACTCAGGATATGTTCCCGGAAGAGACACCCACATGTCAGAAGGAGTCCTGAAAGACTTTCAGTAGTACACTTATAGTGCCTGGGCCAGGGGCCACTGGTATCTCTATGAGAACAACCCTTCAGTGTTATATGGGCAACCCAGTTATATAGCACCAAGTCCTATTCACTCTCCCTAAGACATTTTGTGAGCTACACAATAAATCCCTTCAATAAATCATTTTAATAAATCATTTTTGTCTAAATTAATGATATATCTTGACACAGAATCCTAAAAATACAGGGCATAAGGCAAAGGCTGATGTACTCATAATTTACTACTTGTTGTCTTTTGAAATGAGTGTAATTGCCACTTTTTAACTTATTACAAGAGAGGCCAGTTGTCCCTCAGAAAAAAAGACTAGATAGATAGATAGATAGATAGA
>NW_004524601.1:17167211-17170492 GCF_000260255.1 Octodon degus
AGAAAAGAAGGAAGGGAATATATATATGTTAAAATAGTTACAAACTAGCTTGTCTTAGTTCATTGAAAAGAGAGGTTTTTATTAAAGGTATAATAGATATAGTAAAATGGAAAAACTGAACTTAAGGATTAAACAACAAAGATGAGAGAAAGGAGAAAAGATAGGGGAAAAAAGAAGGAGGAAAAAAATCATGCAAGAATATATATATATAGAATGACTGAGATGATTGTACTAATAATTTTCATCAGTGTTTTGAAAACAGCAGTTAATGTTTAGAATTTTCACTTTGGCAAACTCTGTATGCTGATATCTGCAACCTAAGTAACTACCTCGAGGACAGCAAAATGTAATATAAAACCCATGGTTGAATACCTCTCATCTTGGTCTTCTAAATGTATCATTGTTAATGTCTTTTCAATTATTATTGCAGTCTCTTTAAAATAAATTTTTTAAAAAGTAAAAGAAAGACAAGAAAAAAATAAGGTTTATTGAAAGTGTTAATATTTAGTTATTGGCCCGATCTTCCAGTTACACACTCCTTCTTCAAGCTCTAGTTTGAGCAGGTACTTTTGGGCCATTTTGTCACTCAAAATACTGAATTTGACAAGGAGCTGGCCAAAGAACTGTTCAACACATCAAAAAAAAAAATCTGTTAACATAATCAATAGATTCGACAATAAAGGCAGGTAATATAACAACCATTGTTAATTTGCTATTCTTGTTTTGAAAAATCCATAAAATATGTATTGTTTTATATTCCCCTTTCTGTCTTTGTATCTGCTATTTGTTTTTGCTTTTCTTTTTACTCTTCAAAATAAAATAAATCAAAGTTTAAAAAATTAAATAAATAAATCCCATCACTTTGTAAATGGGAATATAGAAAGACAGCAAATATAAATGCCTGTTCTGAATCTTATTTAATTGCATTTGGAAAAGAAAATAGCCTTAAAGAAGAAAACAGGAAGAGTCTGCAACAATTAGCATTAATTAATGTTGGCAGAATAGATCATTAGTGTCAAAAACACAAACTTTAAATGATGTTCTTCCTTAGTACTTACTTGTTATCATATTGTAGGGATTGCATCCAGATCTGTTGTAATATCAGACACAGTTACACACTCCTTCTTCAAGCTCCAGTTTGAGCAGGTACTTTTGGGCCATTTTGTCACTCAAAATACTGAATTTGACAAGGAGCTGGCCAAAGAACTGTTCAACACATCAAAAAAAAAAAAAAAAAAAATTCCCGCTTTCCCAACCCTCATGGGACACATAATGTGTACCTATCACTTTTATGAAGTTAATAATACTTCAAAAATGGTCAAGGCAACAGCAAAATTCCATCAGCTATTATTCAAACTTAAATTTGTATTAAAGATTCTACTTTAAAAAAAAATTTAAACATCTGGTATTTTTCTCTTCAAAATAATTTACAAAAAAAGAATTCATAACTATTTCTAAAGAAGACACTGATAAAAATAATAGAGGAGATTAGAAAAATGACGGATTCCTTCAATGAGGAATACAGGAAAGAAATAGATTGCATGAAGCAGAGTCAAAGAGATATACAGGAATTTAAAATCTCAATCACAAGCATGCAAAACCGTGTAAGTGAAAGTGAAGACAGAGTTTCAGAATTGAAGACACTGGTGCAGCTAGGGAAAAAGAAAGAAAGGATCTCTTAAAAACAACTAGGATGAAGGAAAAAATAATCCATCACCTGCAAGATGATGCGAAGATGAACAATGTGAGACTAATGGGCATAAATGAGAAATAAGGAGTCAAAAAAAATGACATAAAAAATATGGGCAGAAATAATAGCAGAAAAATTCCCAAATATGAGGAAACAATCTGACATTCAGGTAACTGAAGCATACAGAATGCCAAGTAAACTCAACCCAATTAAAAACACACTGAGACATATAATAGTCAAGATCCCAGAAACTCAGCACAAGAATAATATAATGAAAGCCGCTAGAGAAAAGAAGCAGATCACATTCAAAGGAAAACCCATCAGAATTATACCCAACTTCTCCTCACAAACCATGAAGGCAAGAAGACCATGAATCAGAGTACTTCAAGTCCTCTATGAAAACAAATTCCAGCCCAGACTACTATACACTACAAAACTCACTTTCAAGTTTCATGGAGAAGTGAAATACTTCCATGACAAAGAACAACTAAAGAATTTCATGATGACAGAGCCAAACCTACAAGGATACTGAAATTGTTCTAGAGAGGAAACAAAATGATCAGAACTCCACGAATGACATCAGAAGCAAACAACTAAATAGGGCAAGCAATTAAACAGGAGAAAAAGGAGTAAACAACAGCAGGTAAATAACATGTCAATCATAAGTCAAGACATCTCAATTATAACCATCAATGTAAATGGACTCAATTCAACAATTAAGGGAAATAGACTGGCAAAATGGATTAGGCAACAAAATCCAACAATGTGCTATATACAAGAAATACATTTAACTCATAAAGACATTCATAGGCTGAAAGTCAAAGGATGGAACAAAATATTACATGCCCCAGCACCTCAGAAAAAGCAGGGGTAGCAATCCTATTCTCAGACAGTCTCAACTTCAGACCAAGAATGATCAAGCAAAACAAAGAAGGCCACTATATACTGGTTAGGGGAAAAATTCAAGAAGAAGAGGTAACACTCATAAATATGTGTGCACCAAACACGGGAGCACCCAATTATATAAAGCAAACCTTAATGGACAAGAAAAATCTAATATCCAATACCACAATCGTAACACCCCCTTATCCCAAAAAGATAGGTTAACCAGACAAAAAATTAGCAAAGAAAAAACAGAACAGAACCAGAACTTGAAACAAATGGACTTGGTGGACATATACAGAGTGTTCCACCCAAACAAAGCTGAATACACATTTTTCTCAGCTGCACATGGGTATTTCGTAAAATAGACCACATACTGATCCATAGGTCATGCTTAAGTATATATAAGAAAACAGAAATTATCCCATGCATATTATCTGACCACAGTGCAATGAAACTGGAAATAAATGACAAAAAAACAGAAAAAAATCCATATATACATGGAAATTAAATGACACCCTACTCAGCAACCAATGGGTCACAGATGAAACTAAACAAAAAATTCAACAATATCTACAATTCAATGAAAATTCAAGCACAACTTATCGAAATTTATGGGATACGATGAAAGCAGTTCTCAGAGGGAAATTCATAGCTGTGAACTCACACATTAGGAAAACAGAACAGGAACAAATAAATATCCTAATAC
>NW_004524601.1:17185681-17193875 GCF_000260255.1 Octodon degus
CCCAGGTCCCAATGGACTCACAGATTTCTACAAGAAATTTAGGGAAGATTTAATGCCAATTTTTTTCCAACTCTTCAATGAAATTGAAAGGGAAACAATTCTCCCAAACTCATTCCTGGAGGCAAGTATTACTCTGATTCCAAAACCAGAGAAAGATCCAACTAAAAAAAAAAAAAAAAAAAAGAGAACTACAGGCCAATCTCTCTAATTAATAGAGACGCAAAATCCTCAACAATACTAGCACACAGAATGCAGAAAATCAAGATTATACATCATGGCCAATTGGGATTTGTGTTTCAACATACACAAATCCATAAATGTTATAAACCACATCAAGAGAACGAAGAATAAAAACCACATGATCTATAGTTGCATTCTCTTAATGAATAGAATGATTCGTTCTAATGGTGTTTGTAAATAGGATCTCAAGTCCACATCTTATACAGCAATTAACCACTAGGAAGAATATATGCAGTGTGTTATTTGTTGAAACTATACTTCCGATTTGATTTGAAACTGTCTCATTGCTGTTTATCAATAAAATTTTGGAAAAAAAACCACATGATCATCTCAAGAGATGCAGAAAAAGCTTTTGGTAAAGTCCAACACTCATTCATAATTTTTAAAAAACCTTACAGCGAATTGGAATACGTGGTCTATATCTCAACCTGATAAAAGGCATCTATGAGAAACCATCAGCTAACATCATACTAACTGGTCAAAACCTGAAGGCCTTTACTTTGAAATCAGGAACAAGATAAGAGTGTGTACTGTCTCCATTCCTATTCAATATAGTTCTGGAAACATTAGCCAGAGCAATTAGACAAGAGAGAGAAATAAAAGGAATAAAGATTGGAAAAGAGAAGTAAAATTATCATTATTTGCAGATGACATGATCCTGTACCTAGAGGACCCCCAAAACTCCACCAAGAGTCTTGTACATGTAATCACCAAATTCAGCAACGCAGCAGGATCCAAAGTCAACACCCAAAACTAAGTAGCATTTTTGTACAAAAAGAATGAACACACTGAGAGAGAAATTAGGGAAGCCACGCCTTTCACAATAACATCCAAAAAAAGAGAAATATTTAGGAATCAATATCACAAAGGGTGTAAAAGATTTATACAGTGAAAATTAAGGATAAACTGAGAAAAGAGATTGAAGAAAATGGAAAATGAGAAAATGGAAAAATATTCCATGCCCCTGGATAGGAGGAATACATACTGTGAAAAATGTCCTTACTCCCAAAATTGTTATACAGATTCAATGCAATCCCAATTAAAATACTATTAGTATGTGTCATTGAGCTAGAGAAAACTTTTCTCAAATTCATTTGGAACCAGAAGAGACCCAGAATATCAAGAGAAATCCCGGGAAACAAAGGAAAGGCAGGAGGTATCACAGTCCCTGACCTGGAATTATACTATAAATCTACTGTGATAAAATCAGCATGGTACTGGCATAGGGCCACCCATCAGGATCAATGGAACAGATGAGAAGATGTAGATACAACTGCAAACACACTCAGCCAACTTATCTTTGATAAAGGAGCCAAACATGTTCATTGGAAGAAAGATAGCCTCATTAATAAATGGTGCTGGAAAAAAACTGGCTTTCCACAAGGTGAAGACTGCTAAAACTAGACCCATGCCTATCACCATGCATAAAGCTACAGTCAAAATGGATCAATGATTTAAATATTAAATCAGAAACAATAAATCTTCTGGAGGAAAATGTAGGTAGGTAGAAATCTTAAAGACATGAGATAGATAGAGAGTTCATGAACAAAAACCAAACTGCATGGGAAACACTTCCAAGAATCAACAATTGGGATCTCATCTTTTTGAAAATTTCTGCATTTCAAAGAAAATCTCCAATAGAGTAAAAAGAAAACTCACAAACTGGGAAAAAATTATAGCCTGCTGTCCCTCCAACAAAGGACTTCTATCTAGAACATAAAAAGAAATTTTAAAAGTCAGGCTCCTAGATTCAAAAACCTGGTCCAAAAATGTACATCTGAGATAAACATACACTTCTCAGAGAAAGAAATACAAATGTCAAAAAAAAAAAAAATACAAAAAATGTTCATCATTGGTCATTCGAGAAATGCAAATTAAAACAACACTGAGATTTCATCTCACCCCAGAAAGAATGGCTAACATGAGGAAGTCAGTCAATAACAAATGCTAGAGGGGCTGTGAAGAAGAAAGAAACCTTCTGCATTGTTGATGGGAGTACAGACTGGTACAATCATTATGGAAACCAATGTGCAGATTCCTTCAGAAGCTAGGATTGGAGGGCCAGCGAGATAGCTCAGTGGACTAAGAGACTGCTTTGGAAAGTACAGGGACAAGGGTTCAATCCCCAGTCCTGCATGCCACTCCAGCCCCACCCACAGGGTGTGCTGAGCCTGTGACCACATCCAGGTGTGTTGGCACATGCCTGTAATCCCAGCGCTGGAGAGGTTGAAAACAGGAGGACCACTGTGAGTTCGAGCTGCATAGTGAGACCCTGTGCCAAATACACAAAATGAAACTAAATGAATAAATAAATAAATAAATAAATAATAGCAAGCTAGAATTGGAGATCTTGTTCAAGCCAGCTATTTCCCTGCTGTTTATTTTTCCAGAAGAACTGAAACCTTACCACACAGCAATATATGTGCACCCATGCTTAGAATATTACAATTTGTCATAGATAAATCCTGGAAACTACCCAGATGCCCATCAATAGAAGTATGGATAAAGAAGATATGGTATTTTTACACAGTGGAGTATTATTCTGCTATAAAACAGGACAAATATGAGTCTTTTGTTGGTAAATGGATTCAACTAGAGAACATATTCCTAAGTGAAATAAATCAGACCCACATGTACAAACATCATATTGTCTCCTAGTGTGAGAACCTGAAGGAAAAACTGGATCTGAGGGTACAATATATACTGGGAAAAGGAGATGAACTTATTTAAAAGGAAAGAGTAGGGCCAGCCAAATAGTTCAGTGGACTAAAGCACCTGCTTAGGCAGAAGCATGGATCAGGAGCTCGATCCCTGGGCCTGCCATGCTGGTCCCATCTCCAGGGGCCACTGAGACAGCAACTGAGACTGGACGTGGTAGCGTTCACCTACAATCCCAGCACTAGAGAGGCTGTAAACAGGAGGATCATTATGAGTCCAAGCTACACAGTGAGACCCTGTAGACCCTGACCTAAAATACAAAAAAAGAAAAGTAAAGTAAAGAAAAGAAAGAAAGAAAGAGTTACTGAGTTGAGAAGAAGGACAGGAGAGGGAGTAGGGGAAAGAGATTTATCTATGTATATAAGCAGGCTGGTTTGTACAACTGTACAGTGCATTTCTGCTGGTCTATGGAAAGAAGCAGTTAATGATTTAATTTGTTTCCTCTCCTTTTTTCAATTGTTTGTACTTTTTCTCTTCTTAATTTCTTTCTTTTTTTGTTCTTCCAACTTTACATGCATATATCTGATAATATGAATAACTGATTGGAAAACAGTACTATGTATTACAACAAATACGTGAAATTCATATTACTTTATTAAGTGAAATACTGTATCACTTGTCATGTTTTCTGTATCAATTCTAATGTGTACTCACTTTCTTAAAAAATCAATGAAATATAGACAATATAACAGAATTAGCTATTCTTGTTTTGAAAATTTGTAACATATGCATCATATGTTGCCCTGCTTGTCTTTGTTTTGGCTATTTGTCTATGTTTTTGTTTTTACTCTTCAAAATAAAATAAAATATGAATGCATGCATGTGCTAGTTAACTTTTCCAACAGTGGGCTTTTCTTCAGCAATTTAATAATCAGAGTAAGCGGTCTATTACAGAAGAAAAATTCCACTTCCACTGAGCCTCCCTCAGTTCTGTCCAGGGCAAGGTTACTGGAATCCACATTACTTGCAGACTGGAAAAAATCATTCCTACTTCTCCCAGGTTTATTTCTTTTCTACTCTCATATATTAAACTTCCTCTCCTCTCCAACACACACACATACACACACACACACACACACACACACACACACAGATGCATTCACGCCATGACCCAAATAATTGCCCCCCAACATGTAGATTTAGGGGTGCTGTCACCTGGGACTGAAATTTCCTTTCACAGAGGCGAAGATTTCAGTGAATTGCAGACTAGATTCCACGTTGTGTTATTTTCTTCTTTTTATCCTCCTCTGTTACTAACCCACAAGTGAAACAAGAACGTTCCACTCTTCACTACCCCACACTAACCCTGTATATTTTTAAAACAGAAAGTGTTAGGCTGGCGAAGTAGCTCAGCAGACTTGGCACCTGCTGAGGCAGTCGCAGGGACCAGGGTTTGATCCCTGGCACCACATGCCTTGCTGGCCCTGCCCCCAGGGCACACTGAGCTGGCCACTGAGCCCAGGCATGTTGGTACACACCTGTAATCCCAGTGCTGGGGAGGCTGAAATCAGGAGGATCCCTGAGAGTCCAAGCTGCACAGTGAGACTCTGGACCAAACACATTTTAAGAAAAAAAGAAAGGATAATGATATTATATTGAAAATTTTAAATATTTGAAAAACTTACCTTGAAAAGTTTATACTGTGCAAATTACATAGGTAATCCATACTATAGCTCATGAGCTCTAATACACAAGCAATAAATAAGATTCCAGAAACAAGAATGAACTATTTTTAGCCATGGGATACTGTCTTTATTTTCTCCAAAGGGAGGCAGGTTCATACCATAATTCACAGGTCAATAAATTGTGAGTGAGGGAAGCTCAATAAAATTTCATTTAAAATCATATTTACACATGGAAACCTTCTAGCTTTCTGTCTGTTAATGTCTTGCAATATCAGACAAAAGAATTTTCTGGGCTATAATTTTAAGTGCCTTCGATGCTTTGGGAAGATATCACCTAATGACCTACTTTAAGCCAATTCAACTTAACTTGAATCAAGGGCTGAACTAAAAAACAATAACACAACTGCTACCTGTTGAGGAAAGACTTTTAAAAGACTGCATTTCCTATGACATAAAAATCCAAAAGAAATGCAAATTTAATTACATAAAACATGACCTATGACAACATAAAATTCTTCTAAGCAGAAAAGTTAGAAAGTAAAGATGGGCATGGGGAGGGAGACAGGTAGGCACACTGACAAGATAGCATCTAAGGAGCTCCTGGAATTAAGTAAACAACAATTATTCAATAAACAAGTATTAATTATTAAATACTTAAGCTTACATAAAGTATTAAAGATATAAACATAATATAAAATATTGAATATTGAATGGAAGATACAGCCTCTGTCTTCTAAGTATCTTAAAATCCAATAGAAAGGACAGCCCAATATACAGGTTAGTGTGCCCCTGCACAGAGTGGACTTGCAGTCCTCTGAGATCCACATGTGCTCTCGGAAAGGGAAGGAGTCCAGAGAATGAGGTTCTTACATCCTTCGCATGTTGTCTGCCCTGACGCTGGTCCTCTGGGCCACAGGTTCTCCAACTGCATCGATGCCATGAAACAACACTCACTTCTCTGTTGCCAGGATTTCCGGGACAGAGAAAGCATTCTTGAGAACCTTTGATCTGTGCCCATGAGCCCCGCCCTGCCCGAGTGGGGAGCAGTGCAGACTTCCACTTCAGCCCATCCATTTATTCTCTCCATACAAAAATTCACTGCATTCAATTAAATAAACGAATTGGGATTTGCTAGAATTGGAATAAAGGTAATTCACATTTATACACTGAAACCATTGATACAGAACACTAACCAGGACTGCTGTCGTCATACAAGTAAAAGGTTAGTAAATGCTACAAAGCATGAAGTCACCAGCTCTTCTGGCTCTCTCATCCTATGGCCTGTGCTACTCCCAGAAATTCCTCCTCCTTCACCTTTGGCCATCCTTAAGGAAGTGCCAACCTAACACCCCAGATCATGTCATTCTATGGCTTGTTCTTCTCCCTCAAGAAGTACATTCTCTCCAATGAGCTCATTAAAGAGTCCTGATAGAAAAGAGCCAAGTTATATCATGTACAGATACAAATTCTCTTTGATGGATGTCATCCTTAGGCTTATCTAAAATGTACCCATAAATCTGATTGAAAAAAAAAAAGAGTCTTAGACACCACGAGGACATGGCTGCAGAGCAGCACGAAGGAACACCTTAGGGTGCTGGGGGACCCTCCATCGTGCTCATCAGAGTTGTTCAACAGATAATCATTTTCCAAAATTTTTCAAAATTCATCAGACTGTACACCAAGTTACAGTTACAATTTCTATTCTTTATTCTTAATGGTTTCCCACGTTTGATAACAGAATGTTCTGCATATGTTTGTATACATTCTCTCCACTCGTTTCACTCATCTCTACATGTGGAATGTATCCACACTGCGAAGGCATACAGCCCTTTACGTATTATATTTTCTCCCTTTAATCTTAATTTAAAATTAGTTATGTAGGTAAACCATATGCTTAACCCTCACCATCTTTTCTTTTTCTTTTTCAGTTTTTTTGAGATAGGGTCTCCTACACAGTCCATACTAGCCTTGCACTCACTATGCAGCCCAGGCTGACCTAAAATTTACAGCAATACTCCCGCCTCAGCCTCTTGCATGCTGAGTCACCATCCATTATTATGTCAGGGTCTCTCTATTCTGAAGGCTTCTGAAGCTCATTCTGTAGGAGAATCTTCAAGAAAGGTTTATAGGAAATTATCTTCTGACATCCTACATGCTAGTAACGTTGGTAATAGTTACATGCTAATAATAGTTTGTATCTTTTACATTTAAAAAGTTAAAAAAATCCTTAGCTCTCATCTTCTCTTCTGGATATCTTAAATATATTATTCCACTTTTTTTTTAAGAGTACAGCCTTACTGTTGAAAAGTATGATGATTATCTAATTGTTTCTTTCATTAGTTAATTGCTGCTCAAAACATACAGAATTTTTTCTTCTTTGAAGTCCAATATTTTTACTAGAATGTATTTTTTGTATATCTAGAGAAGCACTTATTCTTTATCAATTTTATTTGTTTTCTCTTACCAAGAATCATTTTTTCTATTTTGCTTATTTTTCTGCAGCTAAACTAGGAATTTATAGGACGCCCCCACCCCCCAACCCAATGAAATTATATTCTTAGAAATTAGATTCTCTGATTTTGTTGTCAGCCTGTTTCATGGAAATCCATGTGTTCAATATGCTTGCTCACAGTGTGGTTGTTTAATCCAAATATCTGAGCAGCAAATTGAGCTGATCCCTCTGGAGAAAGTATGGTCTAATAGCCGAGACCACTGGGTAGTCTCAGAGAAGACCACGCGTCCTGAGTTCCCCAGTCTGATGTGAGAGGAGAGCAGCTGATAACTGGATATGCAGTGTCACCAGACATCACTGGGCCTAAGCCATTGCTTCTGCCCACCACTGCCAAGAACACAGTTGGAATACCATCCCCTTCACACTCAGCTTTAATCCACAGAGTTTCATCTGGGCCTTTATGGGCAGATGTTACTCAAAGTTCACAGGGAATCCCATAATTTTCACAAGTCTTCTTGATTTTTTTCAGTGGCCAAGATCAGAAGTCGAGCCCATCAACACTACAACCCTGCACTGGTTTTCTAATTTCAGTATCAACTGTACTCTCTCTGCACCTATTCAAAGTTCTTCTTTACCATCTAGAGCCCGTCAGGGGTTACTTCCTTGAGGTCAAGGTAAGACTGTTTGCCTTTCTGTAGCCCAGTTGTTTCGTGGGCGCTTTCCCACCAGTGGATTTACAGGCAGTCTGCTTGGTATAAGCCATAGCACAGCGACCTCCTTACCCACTTGTCCTTTGGTTGGAGCTCAGTGAGCAAGAGGCAGCCCTGGTGTCAGAGAGCGATGGCGGCTTGGCAGCGGGTGCGAACACAATTTGACATGTCATTTTAAATCTTTTGTACTTTTTTACATTAGAAAATTTTTCTAGAATGATAATTAATAGTCATTCTATTTGCTTGCTATAGTTTTCATATTTAAGGAATCCTTTCATCTGTGTACCAGATCTTTTCCCATTTTCAGTATCTGTCACTTTAATTTTGTATTTCTTTTGCATTTTAAAAAATTATTAATTATAAGAAATAAAGCCATGCTGTTAAGTTGAGCTGTGGGGGACTCAGGTCAATAATTTCTGACATTGCCAGTTAAACAGAAGACCCAATGC
>NW_004524601.1:17193975-17199242 GCF_000260255.1 Octodon degus
ATACCTATGTTTCTAGCAGCACAATTTGTGATAGCCAAATCATAGAAACAACCAAGGTGCCTGTCACCTGAGGACTGGATGAAAAAGATGTGGTATTTTTATAGCTGAGTATTACTCAGCTATAAAGAATGATAAACTCAAAGCCTTTATATTTAAGTGGATGCCCCTTGAAGATATACTCATAAGTGAAATAAACCAGACCCACGTGTGTAAATATCACATAGTCTCCCTAGTATAAGAACTCAAAAGAAGAAATACAAATAGAAAGGTATAACACAATTTAAAAGGAAAGTGAGAACTTGAGGATTAGACAATGAAAAGAGGGCAAGGAGAAAGGCTAGGAAACATGACAGGGGCAAAGCCATACATTTATAGTCAAAAGAAGTATAAGGGAATGATCCTGAGAATCTTCAGCATGTTTTTGAAACTAGCAGTTATTTGGTAGGATTCTCACCCTGATTAACTATATATGCTGATACCTGTGAACTAAGCAACCACACTGAAGGTAGCAATGTGTAATGGTAGGGTCATGCTTGGAATGCCTGTCATTCTGGACTTCTAAATATGTACTATTTGTCATGACGTACCAACTGCTGCCATACTGTTTCTCAAGTAAATGTTTGTTTAAAAAAAGGCAGGGTAATAAATAAAAACAGGAGACAAAAAAAATGTCATACGACTGTCCTGCTACAGTGCAGTATATGGTTAGATTTCTAAATTTCTGTGTAAAAATATGTAACTGTTTATTCCTATTTTAAAATATTTTTTATTATTTTAATTTTTTTCTTCATATTCTGTAGGGACTTAAAGTTTAACACATCAATACTTGATGGAAAATACCTGTTCCATGTTATGCCTAAGATGTTTGATATTCAGACAGATAGTGAGGTTAAGCTCAACTGCCTAGGTCGTAGGGTAATATTAAAAAGCTTCTCTTCTGGAGGGTTAACAAGCTAAGTTTGCAGAACAAAAATTACAGAAAAAGAAAGGCTGAAAGGACAGCCAATATTTTGGCCCTAGCCTTTCAAGGTCAGTAAAGACTCAGGACATAGGAGAACCTGTACTGTAACATCATGTAACTCAGTTGTGCCCCAAATTTTCTAATCAAGGAGATTATGGGGCCACAGAGGAAAGTGATCAATGATGTAGAGTGTGCCTAAGGAGAGTCACATGGAGAGAAAACATTCTCTCAGGCTTTCACAGAGAGCACATTGGCCAAGCAATGGCCGTGACTCATCCACATGGCTGACACTGACAAAGGTTCTACAATCTGAGGTACAGGATCTCAGGATAAATTATGAGGGGATTTCACTGACCTTATCAGATACAAAAGTTACATTTCTTGTTATATAGGTCTTGCTTTCTCTTGGTCTTCACCATCCAGCAGAAAAGTATAAAAACAAAGTATAAAAAGTAAAGCAATATTAATATGCTGAGCTGTAAAAGGCTCAAGTCAACAACTTTTTTTTTTTCTTTTATTGGCGGAACTGGGGATTGAACTCAGGTCCTTACGCTTGCCAGGCAAGTGTTTGTTCCACTGAGCCATCCTCCCAGCCAAGTCAACAACTTCTGTCATTGCCAATCTTACAGAAAACCCACTACTATTATGGACTACTGGACTATATCAGAACATTTTGCTGAATTCAGGTACCTACAATATTTAAATGGCAGTGGAATACTCTTCTCTGACAAAACTAAACAAAAAAGGGGGATACAAATGAACACCCATTTTGTATCTGTATGTTCAAAATAGTTAAGATAGATACACAGCTGTATTCTGTTGGCTCATTGAATAGAGAAATTTGTTCTAATAGTGTTTGTGGACAGGATATCATATCTGCATCTTGTACAATGAATAACCACTAAGACAACAATATGCAATGTATTATTGAAATTGTGCTAGTAATCGATTTTGAAACTGTCTCATTGCTACTTGTTTCTCAATAAATTTATTTTAAAAGAAAACAAAACAAAATAGTTAGGATCAATATACCGGTACTTTCTCTTAGCACAATGAGAAGAAAGATTTGTAATAATAGTGTTTAGACAAGATATCATGTATGCATCTTGTACTATGAATAACTACTACAAATGCAACAATATGTAATGAGTTAATTATTGTAACTGTCCTACTAACCTGTTTTGAAACTGTCTCATTATTATTTCTTTCTCAATAAAATTAATTAAAAAAGAAAAAAAGATTTAAGAAAATGGATGGGGGATGGCCAGCTAGTCCTCTGAGAGAGAACTTATATATAAATACATAAAAAGCTAGATTCCCCCCAAATAATAGACCAATCAGAAATAGGCTGCTGAAATGAACAGATACTCCTCAGATGTACAAATGGGGCTGGGAAGATAGCTCGGTGGTCTAAGCGTCTGCCTGACAAAAGACTCAAGTCAGAAGTACAAATGGACAGAAAATACATCAAAAAAAAAAGTTTGACACTTCTGACCATTAGAGAAATACAAATTAAAATGATGGTTACTGTACAAAAATATGGCTGACATCAAGAAATTGAATAATAACAAGTGCCGGTGAGGCTGCCGGGAAACAGAAATCCTTCTGAGTTGTTGGTGGGAATATAAACTACTACAATGATAACAGAATTCAAGGTGTAAATTCTTCAAAAAAGAGTAAAAATATAAATTGCATCTGACCAGCTACTCTTTCCCCTTCTAGGTATCTTCCCAAAAGAGTTAAAGATGTCATATATGGTGATACCATGTTCATGTACCCATGTTTACAGCAGCATAATTCATAATGCGTAAATCTTGGAAATGACCTATATGTCCATCAACAGATAAATGGATAAAGAAAACGTAATATTTATATTCAGCGGCGTACTACTCTTCCACAAAGGATAGACTTGAGTCATTTATAGAAAAATGGCTGCATCTTGAGACCATGTTAAATGAAATAAACCAAACCACAAGTTTAAATATCATATCAGTTCTCTCATATGAGAAACCCAAAATATAAATAAAAAGCAAAATAACTAATAGAAAATAGGGAGATAATTTTTTTTGCTAAAGGGAAGTAGCCTAAGATGAACAGGGAAGGAAATGAAAACAGAATTACGATGTGTTGTATCCAGCCATCAACTCCCCACATGAAATGTAATCATTATGAACTGCACGCGCGATGAGCTAGTAAATGTACTCACCAAACATAAACATTGATGGTGGCGCGCGCCTGTAATCCCAACTCTTGAGAGGCTGTAGACAGGCGGATCATTACGAGTCCAATCTAGTAGTGAGACCCTAAACACCCTGTAGAACCTTCCCTAAAATACAAAATAAATAAATAAACATTGAAAAGTAAATAAATGAGGAGAATGTACCCACACTGTGCATGTATAATTTAGTTAATTGTTAAGTGGGTTAAAATAAATTAGTTGGAAGCTCACTGAGTGGCACACACACCTTCGCAGGTGTTGCATCCGAGCCCCTGCACCTACTAATCAGCAACCGCTATGTACTAGTCCTCCTACAGGTGAGGCCGTGAAAGTGCTGCTATTACTGTAAACAACTGAGTCAGGTAGAAGTATTCTAGGCAGGCAGATAGGGACAGGCACTTGACGGAGCCAGCATGGAAGACAGAATGCCTTGGGCTGTGGGAGAGACTGACACTCCCAGTGTGGGCCAAGTGCAGCCACACAACTCCTTAAGAATAAACATCAGGGATTGGTATTCTAAATAGGCCTCTATCACCTGGAAGAAGCCAGGAAGAGTCAGTCACCCAACCCCCTACTTGCTACACGATCGGCTTCCCCATTTGATCCCAATTTAACCAATTTTACCTTAATAATTGTGCTTGTAATCTTGTTGACCAGTTTTGTCCCACCTCATGAGTTCCCAAGTTTTCCATCTTAGACCTGCCTCACCTCATGGATTTGCTCTACAAAAATCCCTAGAAAAGGCAGATTCCTGGACAATCCACTTGGGTCCCCTTTTATCCCTTTCTTGAACAGTAGCTTTTTTACCCCCAATAAATACATTCTGCTCTTAACCTCCACTGTTCCAAAAATTCATTCTTTGGTTTTAAAGAACACTAACTCGGCCCAGGTGTCTTTCAGATTGAGCCTCTCATTCCTACCTCACTGTGAGCAGCTGCTCTGTGCTCCTCTCTGCCCCGGCTCTGGCATAGACTCCCTGGCTCCTCTACCTGGCATACATCCATTTATGTGTTTTTACTTCAGCATCTTTATGCGCAAGTGGAGATGACACCGATCCTCACCACACAGACAGTTCATGTTTAAAACATGCATGAAGAAAGCCAGGACAGTTGCTGATACTGGCAAGCTCTTAGAAACATTAGGGGTTATTTGTTTGTATGTATGGGGGTGTTGTTTATTTGTGTGGGGGGTTTTGTTGTTCTTGTTTTTTGTCTTGGATTGGAGGGTGGGTTGTTTGTTTATTTCAATTTTTTGAAACAGGCTCTCACTATATATATAGGCCAGGCTAGCCTCAAACTCAGTGATCCTCCTGCCTCAGCCCCCCGAGTGCTGGTGTTTTAGTTATTTTTCCTCTGTTGCTAAAACAATAACTGACACCCAAAGTGAACGGAAGAAAGGTTTACTTGGCTTAGTTTGTAGAGGTATCAGTTCGTACCTGGCTGGCTCCAAAGCAGGGTGGCATGGCAGATGGGCAGTGGAAGAGAGCAAAAGCAACAGGGAAAAAGAGACAAGACTCTTTCTGCCACTTATATTGTATACTACCTGCCCTCGGGCAAGTATAGCACTCATATCCTCAATCCTAGCCAAAACTGTGCCAAACCAATCGGTGGACTAATTTACTAATCACACACCCATAGTCCCCACATCACACACTCTAGATCCAGCCACCTCTGAAAAAGGCCCACCTATGACCCCATGAGGCTCTGGGGGAGTAACAGCAAGGATCACAGGGGTACACCACCATGCTTGGCATATGAGATAGTCTAATGAGTATTTCTGAAGCCAGTCACAAAGGAGTGCCTGTTTCAGGAAAAGTTTGAGAGAAAATCCAGTCAGCTCAGTTCAGTGGAGGCTGTCCTGCCTGTCATCAGGTTATTCATGCACAGCGGCAGGATTGTCCCCTACACTGACTCCAATGCCTCCCTCCTCGAGCTTGGGCCCACAGCACCTGCCTTCTTCAAGTTCACCTTGAGTAATTTATGTAAGAAAACAGCATCTTGTCACTTATAAGACCCAGCTAATGTCCTTGCATTTTGTATCCATAAAGTTCCTCCCTTCTTGGGCTGGGGAGATAACTCAGTAGAATAA
>NW_004524601.1:17199342-17208974 GCF_000260255.1 Octodon degus
TGGTTGGGATAGATATATAGTTACATTCTGTTAATGAACAGAATGATTTGTTCTAATGGTGTTTGTAAATAGGATCACAAGTCCGCATCTTGTACAGCGATTAACCACTAAGAAGAATATATGCAGTGTATTATTTGTTGAAAAATTAAAAAAAAATTATTTATGCTCCTTTCCCTTAAGATGTCATCTTTTGTGCTTATTTGCTTCAGTATTCCTTCCAGCATAGTTTTCACTTGTGAAAAAGAACTCATTCATTTCCAAGTTTTACTACCACATCGCCTCACTTCTGAGTCTTTCTAACTTTGGTTCTTTTACTTTTTTATGTCTTGTTCTTTTTTTGATGTGTTTTGAAATAGACTGTAACTATTTCTATCAATCAGCTTTGCATTTCTACAACAAAACACCTGAGACAGCCTACACGTGAGCTAGAGAAAGGTTTCTTGAGCTCACAGCTTTGGAGACTTGGGGCACAGAGCTGCCATTGGCTCAGTTTTTAGCCATGTCTTATCATGGTAGAGCAGCATAATAGTGCAAAAGTTTACAACAGCAAGCAGGAAGTCAGAGAGAGCCCGGGATCCAACTGTCCCTTCCAAGGGCATACTTCCACTGGCTTAAGAACATCCACCAGGCCCACATCCCAAAGGTCCCAAACCAAGACTCTCACCAACACCTCCCTGGGAGGGAAGATTTTAATCACAGCAGACCCTGGGGAACAGGAGCCATATGCAAACCCTAACAGTCTTACTCTGTTCAGTGACTGTACCATCTTAACATGTTTTTGTTTTTGTAATAATCTGATTCTGATAGTTACTCTTTTTTTTCTACAAACTTTATATGAAATCTCACATTGGTAATCTTAATATCTATTTTTTACCTGCAATTACTCTTGCTGAACTTTTACATAGATTTTTTAACTTCTCGGAGATCCCCCTTCTGCTGTTTCTTTGTAAGGCCTCATAAATATGGTTTCTTCCCTCATTCTTTCTGGTACTGCTCCCTTTTTCTACTTCTCCACAGACCCCTTTGCCTGCCTCAGTTATCCCTGCTACTTTGCTTGACTTGTGTAAATCCTACTCCAAGAAGTGTTTCCATCAAGTGGGACCCCATCTGGGAAGAGAGGCTTTCTTTGTTTCCATTAAGTTTATTGGTGAACTTTAAGTATACATAATGATCATATTCATCATAGGGAGTTTGTACCTGTACATGATGTATTTTGGATCCTTGTTTGTTTCCCAATCCCCTCTCCTCCCTTCTTCAACTTCCCTTTCCCTCCCAATTTTCAAACCTCGTTTCCATTTTATCCTTTATTTATATTTTTCCTTTCCCCCTTCCCTTCCCTAGTTCCTCTTTCCTTTTGCAAAATTTCTTCCCATTTCACAATGTCTATTGCACATTTGGTCCTTGTTTACTTTCTCAGTTATATCAGGAAGACAATGCAATATTTACACTTGAGTCTGATTTATTTCACTCAAGAATATGGTCTCAGGTTGCATCCATTTACCCAGAAATGCCTCAAGTTTATTGTTCTTTATGGATGAATAATACCCATTGTACTTAAAACACACACAAAAAAAAAGAAAAAAAAAAAAAAAAGGGCCAGGGAGATAGCTCAGTAGAATAAAGTGTTTGCCTGGCAAGCATGAGGTCCTGAGTTCAATCCCTGGTACTACAAAACACACACACACACACACACACACACACACACACACACACATCTTTTCATCCATTCCTCTGTTGATGGGCATTTGTATTTTTTACAAGACTTAGCTATTACAAACTATGCTCCTATAAACATCAGTGCACATATATTACCATGGTATGATGCTTTTAATTCTTAGGAAGATACCCAGCAGAGAAATAGCTGGGTCAAGTAGAACCTCTCATCCTAGTTTTTTGAGCAATCTTCATACTGAGTTTCCACAGCAGTTGTACCAGTGGAGAAGGGTACCTTTTGCCCAAAGCCCCTCCAGCATTTGTAATCGGTTGATTTCTTGATGATAACCATTCTTTCTGGCATAAGATGGTATCTCAACAGTTTTAATTTGTATTTCTTGTTGAACATTTTTTCTTATTTTTATTTGTCATTTGTATTTCTTCATCTGAGAAGTATGTATTTATCTCTGATGCCCGTTTTTGGATTGGTTCTTTAATTTTAAGAAGTCTGATTTTTTGCAGTTCTTTATATATTCTAGATATAAGTCCTTTTACTGAAAGACAACTGGCAATTTTTTTTTCACATTCTGTGGGTTCACTCTTCACTGTTGGTAATATTTTTTTTATGTATTTGGTACAGGTCTACAGGGTCAACAGGGTCTCCCTACTAGATTGGACTGTAGTGATTCTCCTGGTTACAGTCTCTCAAGCACTGGAATTACAGGCACAGGCCACCATGCCCAGTCTCAATCACCTTCTCAGCATGCCCCAAAGGTGGGGCTGGCACAACACACCAGGGATCCAATCCCTGGCCCCTGTGCTCTGCCTAAGGAGGTGCATTAGTCCACTGAGCTATCTGGCTGACCCAGTAATATCTTTTGGTCCCAGTTGTTGATTCTTTGTATTATTTCCCATGGGGTTTTACTCATGGAATTATCTGTACCTATGTCCTCCGGAGTCCCACCTAGTCTCTCTTCCAGAAGATTTGGTGTTTCTGTTCTAATATTTAGATCTTTGATCCATTTAGATTTTAGTTTAGTGTATGGTAATAGACATGGATCTAGTTTTAGTCCTTGGCATGCGAAAATCCAGTCTTTCTAGCATCTTTTATCAAAGTCTTTCATTGAAAGTATTTAGCTCCTTTGTCAAAGATAATGTAGCTGAGTGTGTTTGTAGTTGTGTCTGTGCCTTCTAATCCATTTTGTTGACCCTCAGGTCTGTTTTCAATAGTATCCTTCTGTTTTTATCAAAGTAGCTTTGTAGTGCACTTTCAACTCAGAGACTGTGACATTCCCCGCCTCACCTAAGAACCATTTTGCTATTCTAAGTCTCCTCTGGTTCCAAATGAAGTACAGGATTGTTTTCTCTAATTCCATGAGATATGTTGTGGGAAGGAGAAAAGGAACTCTTCGCATGGACCTGCTCACTTCATAATGAATTCTTGTGGGACTTTAGTTCTCCTGTGTGACACTTCCAGATGCCTGGTTGCTTCCTCCTGCTTGCTCAATGTCTTAGTTACTTTTTACTCATTGCTGGGACAAATACCCAACACTCAAAATGAAGGAAGGAAGGGTTTATTTAGCTCACAGTTACTGGAGGATTCAGTCCATCTTCCACTGGCTCCAAGGCAAACGACAGACAGCAGTTCATGTGGCAGAAAACAATGAAGAGCAGAGGAGGAGCAGCAGCTGCGGCATCCATCAAGCCTCTGTCTTCCTTCTACTCTGACTATGAAGACTGGCGCTCCGTGGCGATCATAGCTCTTCCAAAGCGGCATCTCGGCAAAGATCAAGCTCCTCCGAAGATTGGGACTTCTCCACGGAAGCGGGGCGGGGCGGCAGGAAGTCGGGCAGGGTGGCAGGAGGCCTTTCTCAATTCCTGAGCCCTGCCCACCTGCAGGACGAGGCCCCCACACTGAGAACTGCCGGAGCTGATTCAGCCAAGTTGACAAAATATATGAACTAACACACTCAAGCATAGATATTTGCAATGTACCAATAATGGGTCAAGTTGTTTATGCCCATGAACTGTCACTGGTGTTTGGGGGGACAGCTTGCTGCTTAGTTTTGTGATTAATATTTAGTCTTTAGCCCATGCCTTTTTAGTTTTGCTCTCTAAAGCCTCTATTTTTATGTGAGAATCTGGGTAAATTTACAAACCCTTCACTATTGCCATAGTTCCAGATCACTTAAACTATTTTAATTGGAATTATTTTGTTTTTTATAATCAAGATAGCATTGACTAATATATTCTCCAATCATCTTAGTAAAAGATACTTTCCAAATACTAGCATCTAGCCATTAGTCAAAACAATACAGAAATAATTTTAAGTGCTTATAGAAGCAGCACCCCAGCTGGTTAATCCTAGACAATTAGCTAAAAGTGAAAAAATACTTTGAAATACATATTTTTATTAGCTACATTTCTTTTCTTGGTCTTTAGTTCTTTTAACAAATGTTCTTGAGTTAAAGAAAAATGCCTAGCAGCAGATTTGTAAATTTTCTTCAGCATAAATAAGTCCTGTGCCCCAGTTCTACTAATCAATAGACTTGGGGAAACAAACTTAAACCATGTTAAATTATTTTGTGTATACAATTATTTACAGTAGTTATTGCATCTATTGATTAAACAAATGGAAACACATTGCGATCCTACCAAAATGCTATCCCTGGAGTCAATGCTACAGTTGAAATAATTTATAAGAATACTTTCGGCAAATGAGCCTCCTCAGATATGGCTCAATATTAGCTGGCTTTCTTTTAACTTATGGTTTTTAGTACAAAACATGGACTAATTTTGAAAATCACTAATATAAGTGATTATATTAGACAGTGAGTAACCTACTGGTTCTCTTTTACTGAATTATCACATAAGCAACTTGAAATGAATTCGATTATACTGAAGTCAAGTGCTATTGCCTAGCCCCTCTTTTCTCAGTGGTCAAAATAAGACACTGCCGCTATTCACAAAGAGAAGTAGCTTGGTCAATAAAGTAATTTTAAACTGCTATCATCCTGAAATCATGAACTCCTCAATAATATTCCTGAGTAAGAGTAGGAGCAAAGCCCACAGCTAACTCATGGGCTCTGCTTGGATTAGCTAAAAATGTTTCATCCCTCAGGAAATCAATTGCAATGATCATGAGCTTATTCACTCAACAATGAATATCAAATGGGGAGATCCTGTAGCCTTTCATGGGAAAGGCGCGACATGGAAATACAGACAACAACAAGGCTCTGCTTGGACTGCATCCCGATGGAATGCTGCAAAGACCCCCCCAAATTGCGCGTGTCCTGTCCTATTACCCCGTGCTCCCTTCTCCCTTCATTTGCACACTGAGATGCTCTGCAGCTTCTTGTTAACATTGCCCTTTTTGCTTGGGGCACAGCCTCACCCTTTTTAAGATCTCTGTGGCAACCGCTGCAATAAATTGCTGCCTGCTGGGCCGTGGAATCAGAAGCCTTGAGCAAAAGAGAGGTGCACAGCTCCTGTTCACATTCCGTGTTTGATGTGCAAAATAAGACAATTGTTATTTTTAGGCCCACCCACTAAATGAAAAGGAAGGGGATTATGCTGGCAGTACAGGACTGAAACAATAAGGACTTCACAAGAGTTGCTTTTTTTAGATTTTCATTATAAAAATATATAACTCCTAACTGTAAGA
Organism: Octodon degus; assembly: GCF_000260255.1. Lineage (NCBI taxonomy): Eukaryota > Metazoa > Chordata > Mammalia > Rodentia > Octodontidae > Octodon > Octodon degus. Next base: position 17,204,660 of record NW_004524601.1, read on the forward strand.
AAAGCACAGGTACGAAAAAAAAAGCACAGAAACAAATGGGGCTTAATAGTAAGGAAATAATATGTTTTAACTCTTACTTTATTTTCTTCCATTTTAATATGCTGAATATGCCAGAGACCTGGTAGAAAACTTTTAAAAATAGCCTTCTGATATTACTAAATTAAAACTAAATTCTGCCCATGCATTTAGAATTGTGTCTAGCACACAAAAGGGGATATCTATCTATCTATCTATCTATGCTATGATTGTTTATATTATTATCATTGACAGGCTTGGCTATATTTTTTTTAATTTTGTCCCTCTGACTCAAGAAAAGATATTCAACCAATGTCATATTCTCTTCTCTCTCTCCCCCTCTCCCCCTCCCTCCCCCCTTCCCTCTTTCAGGCCCTTGCATCCCTTGCCCCTAGTCTCACTGGCTGTGTTCCCTTTGCTGTGAGCCCATCTTTAGTTCTTTCCCGAGCCACGGTCGCTACTTCCCTTCTGTCCACCACCGACTACTTCCAAGGCCCGACCGACCTGTCATTTGTCACTGCCAATTCCCTCCACAGCCCAGCAGAGTTAGTGTTTGGGCAAAGAAAGAGAAGCTAGCAGCGCCGGGGATGCGCACGGCTGGAAGCTGGACCGCTCCGCAGCCAGATGGCACCAGAGCCCGAGTCCCGGGTTCAGAGAGTGCTGAAGGCCCCTGGCACGCTGCAGCCGGCAATTACCAAGATGCCCACCTGGGGTGACTGGGAAAGGATGACAGGATGAAGGGAGCAATGCGAGATCTTTGGCATTTGGGAAATGTGCAAGAAACACTAATTATAAGGGCTGGGGGCGGGGTTGTTTGGTTGTACTGAGGGTTATTGACTCATTAAAGAGAGAAAATGATAGGCTCATTTCAGCCAATTAGCCACTAAAAGCGAAATGTGAGAGACAGAAGGCCCCCGGAGCAGTGTTTACAGAGACAGGAGACATTCCTCTGTGGCCCACAGCCGGAGAGAGAGACCCAGCAGAGGAGCAGGCCTGGGACCTCGCTGTGAGAGCAGAGGGTTTCCCAAAGGCCGAATCGGCAGCCCCCCTTCCCCACATCGTCAGGGAAGGATGGGGTCAGGAGCCTGAGGGCGGAAATCCAGGAGGCTCAGGAACCTAGGACCCCCGGCCTCCCCGCAAGCTCTGGGCATGCAGAAGCAGCCCTGCCCTGTGCTGGGGTGAGGGACCCTAACACTTCGCAGACCACTCAGAGGCCCCACAAGATAACATAGCCCTCCTCAAGATCGGGGCCTTTTTTTTTTTTTCTTTTCAGCCACAGCTGTAGATAGAGGCAAAGCTCAGCTTGGCCCTGCTAAAGAAGGAAAGGGATTATTCCCTGAAAGAACTGCAGGACTCTCCTCAGAGCACCAGGAGAGCACCTGACAGCTGCTGCGGGGGAGGCCCAACGGAAGCCTAGACCCCACCCACGGGTGAGGGGTGACGAATTAGAGGTTCGCTGAGAACATAACTGAACTTGGAAAGCGAGGGACGTGAACATGATCTTCCTTCCCACTGTCTTTTCTGTTCTGTGCACAAAAAAAAAAAAAAAAAAAAAATCACATAGTAGATGTTTGTGGGAAGACTTTAAGACCAAAAAAACCAAACATGCCTGATTTTATAACTATAACCATAAAACCTTTCCCTAATCTATTATAATGGCAAGTCTCCTTTTTATAATTAGCATCCTTGGGTTTAATTATATTACAGACAATACACACTCATTAATGAAAGCTTGGAAGGACAGACGTGTCTGACTTTTCTGACTGCAAGCTTCGCAGAAGGTCGCTCTGGCCATCGGAGAAAGCGGCCTTGCTGCAGCGAGGCACCGAGAGGCCCACCCAGGAAGCTGGAATCCCACAGGAATCCTGGCACTCGCACGGCGTAGAAGCTCCTCCGACACACTTCCAGGCTTGAGTTATCCTGCCGCCTCCTCCTCGGCAGAACATATGCTGTGGTGACTCAGTTCTCACCCTTCCTCCCGCGACTGCACTACTGACCAGGTTCCTCTTATAGTATGTGCTTATTCATAACTCCGTCTCCTACTCCAGTCTCCGAGTCTCTTTGTTACTTCTGCCCCCACAGCCAGATGTCAACTTTCCCTATATATTTTACAAACACTCAGCACAGTAGAATTTTTATTGGCCAGAAACTTCCTGAGCAGTTTTGTACCAGGCGTCTTCTCCAACATTGGCTAAGTCTTGTGAGGGACGCCCATCTCCTGTCTGCTTAGCTTGGGGGAGCAGATGACCCTTGGTGGAGCGGTTGCTGATGGAGGAGCACATGGCCCCAGGGCCATACTGAGTGCAGAGAGTCTAAGAGATGCAGGAGTGTGACTCCCAGCAAAATACCACCATGAGGGGAAAATGAAATTGCAATGCACATCTGATGGTCTCCGCCCCAGTTTTTGTTGTCGTTTGTGTTGTCCATTCATTCATTAATTTAGTTGTTTTTAATTCAGCAGGAAATCAGGGAAGCTCCTGGAGCAGAGTTGAAGTAGATAGCTGCTGCCTAAAATTCACTTACTGAACTTTGGTATACATTCTATAAGAACTGAAAAGCATCGAAGATATTCGAGTAAGAGAACTTGTCAGGTCAAAATAAAATAGTTTGGTGTAATTAAGAAACGTCTAGGCTGAAATTAGTAGGATTTTTTTTGCATCACTTCCTGGTTTTGCCTTTGACTAGTTAGGTGCCTGGGGCAAAGCTAAAGGAGTCAGCTATCAGGCTAATCTGAGAACAAAGTTTGTCAAACTGGCAGGTTTATCCCACCCTCAGCACCAACTCACACTGCTATTGTATTGTTGTTGTAGACAGCCAAGTTAGATAGAAATATTATAGGCAGTCAGACAGGGCCAGGCTCTCGAAGGAGATACCACAGAAGACAAGATATCTTGCAACTCTGGGAGCGATGGATGCTCCGCCCTGGGCCAGATCTAAAGATAAAAGATCAAACAAATGTCGACCTCCCTAAAGATTGGCATCCGAGATTGATCATCACCCTGAGGGAGCCAGAAGAATCATTAATCCAACTACTACTGGATGGCCACCTGACAAAATTCTGCTCTACATTCATGCCCGCTTGCTACATGACTTGCTTCCCCATTTGGCCCTGGACTTAATCAACTTTATCTGAGCAATGGTGCTTGTAATCTCAGTGGTTGACCATAGTTTTGTCCCACCCCACATCCACCTAAACAAGTTCCCATTTTCTCCACCTTAGCCCCACATGGTTTTACACTATAAAAGTCCCTAGAAGAGACAGCTTCCCAGGGACAACCCACTCAGGCCCCCCTCCTGTCCCTCTCTCAGACAGGAGCTTTCTTTCCCTCAATAAATATGTTCTGCTCATAACCTCTGTTTGTTCCTAAAATTCATTCTTTGGTTTTAGAGAACATGAACTCATGCAGGTCAGGTTGGGAGATCATTTTCCTTATGTCATTTGAGGTTCCCTATATCATTTGGAGGTTACCCACCTGAGATCTGTTTTTCTCCCTGTATCATTGTCATTAATGTCATCACTGCCAACAGAACTCTTCCAGAAGACAGAGAGAGATGTGCTTTAAAAAGGCTTCATACATGACTTCCATAAACCTACAACCACTCCATGAAGCCCATTCTGGTGGGCTAGATAACATCCTAAGTAATGCTTTAATTCCAGGCTATCTTGGATGTTGCAGAAGTAATTAGATTGTGTGTGTTGCAAAAAGTCTTTGGAAGACAATCATTAGACAATATGAAGAACTTCTATAATCAACTATAAAGAACCAAAACAGGCAAAACCTGTTACTAGTAAAAATAATGATAACCAATAAATATACTCAAAAGATGAACTTTGCATGCACCTAGAGAAATGCAAATTACAACAATATTGGATTTCAATTAATTACACATCACACCACAATTAAGAAGTTTGATAGTGCTGTCGAGGACAGGGAAAGCAACGTGGCCTTAGCTATTACCTCCTGGACTACAGATGCACATGAACAATTATTGAGCCATTTCTGTTTCTCAGTACATCACAGAAGCACATGTGTACAAGACAGATCAATCTGTGTTGCAAAATAACGTAAATAACGAGAAATGTATCATAACAGTATGGCTCAATCGTGATGCTTATTGTGTAAGCATTTTTAAAACACACAAAATAATAGTTCACATTGCCAACAGCTTCCATGGATGTATATAGACATATGAAAAAAGTCCAGAGAACAGAAAGGAGGAAGGCAGGAGGGAGGACAAGGAAGTGGCCTGAAAGACCTTCATCCTCCAGGCAGCTCTGTATTTTAATTTTTATTCTTTT
>NW_004524601.1:17215089-17230910 GCF_000260255.1 Octodon degus
AAAAAGAAAAGAAAAGAAAAAGTTCCTCTCTTCTTTAAATAAACCTTTCTTTCTGTTGCACATTACAACAAAGGAGCCCAGGACCGTGTCCTTCGAGTTCATGAGTCATAATACAAAATACCCTCATTCCCTTCGCTTGTGCGTGCATTTTATGATAACATAATATGTGTGGAACTGGTGCTAAAGACAAGTAAAATGCAAAGGTCCTTTCTCCTGGCTCCAGAAGAGAGAAGATGCTGCACGCTGACAGCGAAGTTATTCAGATGCAAAACCCAAGCGCCTTTGTGCGAGGAGCTGTTTTATTACCTTTTCAAATTCTCTTCTCTATCTATTAAATTGAGCCCTGAAGGGGCTTCGATTTTGCAATATTTCTTTAGTTACAATGTTAACCTGAAAGTCAAAACTATATTTTGCTCTTATAACTATTCTATAATTCTAATTTCCCAGGAATGGAAACTGTGTTTCCTTGAAGTCTGCTAAGTGAAGCCGGTGCTGCTGTCTGTGATGACGACAGGAAGGACTGAGGCATCCCCTGCCTATCTGAACCTACACATAACCCACTCCATGGCAACTTGGCCCACGCTGAAAGAATAAAAATACCTCTCCCTGGGGTCAGTCATCGGCAGCTTGTCTGCCTCGAGGACGTGGTCTCTGTCTTTCTAAACTGAATCAGCTCAGCACCGCGCCAGAGCCCTGCACAGACAGATGCTTCATAAATGCTTTTGAATCGACTGAGGTAGCCAGGAAATGTGACGCCTGCCCTCGTCTCTCCACCTGCTGCCTGGAGCAGGTTAGGAATCAGTAGGAACAACTTGGAAGAGGGAAAGATTAAAGCAGAACATCGGTCCTGAGCCTGGCATTTAAAATAATAATGAAATTTTCAGAGAAGATTCTTACTAAAATCCACATGTATTCAGATAATCCCACTAGGAAATATTACCTTTGATAAACTGAGCACAATCCCATTTCCTCCAGGTTTCCTAGAACACTTCATCTGTCTCAGTGTGGTGGCCAGAAATCAGAAAAGAGGGTGGAGGATTACTAACTGCACATTTTTAAAAATTTCCTGAAACATTTATAGACTATTTCGGGCTTGCAATAAAAGTTATTATCATTTGGTTGGTGAGCATGACCTCCAGGGGACAATAACATTCTATTACATCCTCAAATTCTATCAAGTTATTAGTTATCTCCTGTGGGAAACCATCCTCCTATTGACAAGAGAAAGGATGGATAGTTGAATAGCTGAAAAGATTCTATAAATAAATTTCAACTTGAACGTTGGCATCCGAATCAAAAATGTTAAATGTGTCATTACAGGCTCTCAACGCTACGGCTGCGACGGGCTGGATTCCGCGGCGCCCCGTAACCGGCTTTCCCGCTCACCTGGCAGGATTTGAGATTATGCATAAGGAAGCTAATGAAGGGGAAGTGATGTGTCCTTTCCTGTCTTCTTTCTAGGTCCATAAAGCTAGCAAAACGCAAGTCTGACTTAAATCCTCACAAATCACACTGCTTTCCTAAAATGAGATAAATTATGTTTAATATGTTGTTCCTGAATATATTAAACTTTTGAAACATACACTTAAATTTTTGTATGAGATGCGTATGTGTGAGGGCAACAATCTTCACAGCCTTTCCGGGTGAACTGAAGTGTAATGAAAGTAAATTGCTCCATCTGCTGGCTGTATTTGGAATCGGACTCCAATTTCAAGCTCCGGAGAAAATAGGTTGAAGAACAGAGGTACCTCAAAATGTCACAAGAATGGAGCATCGAGCACGCAATGGAAATGTCGTGCACCCCAACTCAAAGCCTCTAGTTCCACTAGAAAGCACTCGAGATTTGTTTTATGTAGTTAGTACAGGGTCTACAGGATCTACAGGGTCTCACTACATAGATCGGATTAGTAATTCTCCTGTTTTCAACCTCCTAAATGCTGGGATTACAGGCGCGCCACCACCCCCAATCTCAATCGCCGTCTCAGCGCTCCCCCGGGGCGGGGCCGGCACGGCATGCCGGGCATCGAACCCTGGCCACTGCACTCTGCCTAAGCGGCGCTTTAGTCCGCTGAGCTATCTGAAACACTCTAGATTGTACAATTCCCCGAGTTCCTCGCCGTCTACCCCTCACTACCCGTTTCTCAGCCCTAGGACCAGCACACGGCGAGCAAACAGAGTTGAGTCCAGACTCCACGACAAATTCTGAATTTCGATATTGGAAAATCCCAAAGGCCGTTCACATGGACTGATTGATCAGACTCCCGGCATTCTGGGGTAATACTCAGGGAAAAGCAGCTCACACTTCAGCAAATATGCAGACCCTCGGCTAGCCTAATGCTGAGTAATTCATGCTGAGCATGAACGCCCTTTCCTAAAAAGCGCCCACAGCTGAACTCCATGGTTATTTTTGCTTTGGATCTAATCTAAAACATGCCAAGAAAAGAAGCACAATGCAGAGCTCAGAATCCTGAGTTAGTTTATCACTCCACTTGTAAAATATTGTCCTGTATTCTCCTTGCTGACCAGTCCTCTCTGAGGCTGGTGTCATACTTCTCCCCTTCACTGCTGAACTGGGTGGCTGACAAAATGTGCTCTTATCAATAAAACTGTAGAAAAAAAAAAAATGTGCTCTCTCAAGATTTGCTTGAAAAAACCCCGATATTAACAGTCACTCCCTACTAATTTTCCTAAATTGTTCAATAGCTGTTGTGTTTGAAACATGTTACCCTTGTTCCATTTGCTACATTAAATCACATCTTGGAAAATTCAATTACAAGAGCGTGCAAGTGATTCGAAGTTGGGTCTTGTTGTTTATGACGGCACTGGAACTCATCAACCGGGCTGCACTCGACGCAGGGAAGGCATTCCTCTCACAGAGTAATAGGTTCTTGCGAGGGTCTAGCTTGTGTCAGACTGGTTTATCTGTAAAATCTTGTTCTTTCCTAGCGTATTTTTCATGCTGTAATCTGAATCATTCTTCTATTCCATTATGAAGTAGTAAAGTAACTTCGAATCTTGATGCACAGAAGAAAATCAGCTTATCTTTAGAAGGAGTCAAGGTTTTGTACTGCATGTAAACTGCTACACAGTTCTCCAGCTGGATGTGACAATGCAGGACAAATATCCTTGTGGAAGACTATTTTTAAGGAGCTTTAATCTTGCCCCAAAACCAAGTTATATATAGCAGTTATTTGAGGGAGGAGAATTGTGTTTTTCTTTTAACTTAACATTTCCCTTGGCACACATTTTCTTATTCTTCTTTATATTTATTATTCAAAACTTTCCCATTATTTCAATGCACAACCCAGCCCCAAATTTTAATAAACACTATTAATAATATCTGTCTTCCAGGAGCTTTTAATCTAAAATAGAGGCACCCAAAAGGCTCCTACAATAGAATGTGGAAAGAAAATTAGTGGGGACACATTAAGAACAAGGACTCTAAAGAATTAGGAGGACATTAAAGGGGACAGTGCTGAGCTGACCCTAGCAGAATGACCAGAAGTCACCACGTGGAAGAGAACACATGGAGAAGGGAGTCCAGGCAAAGAGAAAGCAAAGGGAAAACTTCAAATGGGAGAGTATGCACAGTTCTTAGTTCCTCTTGTGGAGGACCACCTGGATGGTGCTCCTCGAATGGAGCACTCGACCCAACCTCCATGCATCCAGCTGGCTAGGCTAGTGCTTTACCCCCTCAACTGGTTTTAAGCAATGCAAATGAGTCTAGGTGAGGTGCTGAGGTATAGCCTTTAAAGAAATGCAATAGGTCAGTGATGCCCTGCCTGTAACTTCAAACTAGTTCTTAGCAGCTAGGGGAGTGACACCATGCTGTAGCTGAGACTGAGGGCCAAGAAAGAACCTATGAGTCCCACGGCATGAAGGGTAGACATCAAAGCTGAAGCACTGGTTCCAAGATGTGAGATACCTCCTCCAACTGTGGTATGCAGATTACCCTTTCTGCCTCTCTCTCTTTCTCTCTCTCTCTCTCTCTCTCTCTCTCTCTCTCTCTCTCTCTCTCTCTCTGGATTGCAGAGGTGCTATCAGGCCTCCTACCTAGCCCAGCTCCCAGCATTCAGTACTTGTCACATCCTCACAGTCACTCATCTGGAGCCACGCCTCTCCTCACAAATTAATATAACCTGGGGTTGGCCCTGGATCAGGGCCTTTGTTCCAGTTAGCCATTGTTCTAACTGGACTTAGGACCCCCTGAAGCTCCCCACAACTACAGATGTGTGTTTATCTCTTTCTTCTTGCCTTGGGTTGTACCAGAAGTGGTAGACTAGAATTACTTGCTAGAATTCCAGTAACTTTTTCCCTGGATTACAAATGGGGACTCCACTGAACCATGACAAGTTTGAGAGGGTTTCTATACCTCTGGCATTTTAGATAAAAAGTTTTACATGGAAGACTGATTTTCTAATAATGTTAAATGAGAAACAAACCCCCTATTAAGTAAGGAAAGATTAAGCATTTATAAATGAAATATCTGTTTTAGCAAACATATCTTCACTGCAAATTTTTTTATTACCAAAACAAAATTCATAGGGCTGGCCAGATAGCTCAGGGGACTAAAGTGCCTGCTTAGGCAGAGTGCAGGGACCAGAGTTCCATCCCCAGCATCACAAGCCATGCAGGCCCCGCCCCTGGGACACACTGAGACAGCAATTGAGACTGGGTATGGTGGTGCGTGCCTCTTGCTTTGGATCTAATCTAAAACATGCCAAGAAAAGAAGCACAATGCAGAGCTCAGAATCCTGAGTTAGTTTATCACTCCACTTGTAAAATATTGTCCTGTATTCTCCTTGCTGACCAGTCCTCTCTGAGGCTGGTGTCATACTTCTCCCCTTCACTGCTGAACTGGGTGGCTGACAAAATGTGCTCTTATCAATAAAACTGTAGAAAAAAAATAAAAATAAATAAATAAATAAATAAAGTTTAGTGTGATCAAAACAGCATCAAAGGAGCAGTAGAAGCAAATTCTTGTGGAGGTGGCTGGCCAGAAAACTGCCTTTGCTTTGTACTGGAAATAATCTGTAGTCAAGTTGGATAGCAGAGCTGTAACCCTGTCAATGACTTTATTTCCTAAAAGAAAATAGGTATTTAGGGTTTCTCTTGGCTTTTATTAGAGTAGACATGATGGGGAATTTCAGCATTTATTTTCATAGGAAATCTCACCTGATTTGTAGCTGGTGGCACCCTGGGCCACTGCAATTGAGATTTAATGATAAGCAAATGAATAGAAACGGAGACTAAACTCCTCTGAAATAAATGCATGCCCTTTAGTGCCACTGAGTGATTGGAAGGTTTGACAATTTAGGGCATGAGGGCCCCTGTCTATACTACGTGAGATACACTGGCAATATTACACATCTCATTTCCACCCATCTTTCCCAGTACGAGTGTGAAAAAGGGCAGAAATATATCATTTCAAATGCATATGTATCTATCAGGAAAATTAGAGCTTATCTACTTATCACCCATATTCCTGATCCCCTTATTTTAAAAAGAAAAAAACAATGATATGAAATTTCAAGACAAGAGAGTAGGAGGGTCAGCTGGGGTGTCTAAGCACCTGCCTGGTAAGTTCAAGGACCCAGTTCCACATGCCCAGCTGGCCCTGCCCCATGCTGGGCCCACCACTGGGCGTGATCAAGCACACCTGTAATCCCAGCCAATAAAAGCTTCTGCTGAGACAGAAGGATCACTATGAGTCTGAGCTGTGTAGCAAAGCCCTGTACCAAATAAGTACATACATAGATTTTTTTAGAAAGATAGTAGGAGGGTAACAATGGTTAGTACATTTTTATTATCTTCAAAATATTTCATCGGATTACAACAGATCATTTTATAATTAAACCCTGACATCAGACAATTTGCTTAGTTAACATATGAGTATATATCTGGAAAGTAGAACTTAGCTTGAAAGCCACAATATCATCAAAAGATACTTTTCAGTATTAGAGATCAACCTTTATATGGCTTCTACATCTAATTTGTACTGTAAAATTACTAAATACAGTAGCTCCTAGAAACATATCTCTTTGCATGAATAAAAAAGCTTTTATTGGCTAACTAGATCTTCAGTGAGAACGTATTTGTAGAGTACATTTACAAAAGGTTGATTATGGAAGGGGCCAACAAGATAGCTCTGCAATCTAAACACCTGCTTAGGCAAGTGCAGGGACTGGGGTTCAATCCCTGGTACCACATGTAGTGCCAGCCCTGCCCCTGGAGCGCACTGAGCCAGTGATGGAGTCTGGGCATGGTGGTGCACACATGTAATCTCAGCTGCTGGGGAGGCTGGAAACAGGAGGATCACTACGAGTCTGAACTGTGTAGTAAGACCCTGTACCAAAAACCATCCAGCAGAAAAGTGTAGAAATGAGATATGAAAAGTGAAGCCAGGTTAATATGCAGAGCCGTGGAAGGCTCAAGTCAACAGATTCAGACATTGCCAGTCCTGTGGATAACCCACTATTATTGTGGACTACTGAACTATATTGGAATATTTTGCTGAATTCATGCACCTACAATATTTGGATGGCAATGGAATACCCATCTCTGACAAAACTGAACAAAAAAAAGGTGATATAAATGAAGGATAATTTTGTATCTGGATATACAAAATAGTTAGGATAGATATATAGCTACTTTCTCCTAATTCAAAAAGAAGCAAGATTTGTACTAATAGTGTTTGAACAGGATATCATGTCTGCATCTTCTGCTATGAATGACGACTACAAAGACAACAATATGCAATGTATTAATTGTTGTAACTCTCCTACCAACCTGTTTTGAAGCTGTCATATTGTAATTTTTTCTCAATAAAATTAATTTTAAATAAATAAATAAGATCATTAGGATTCAAAAAATAAAGATAAAAAATTAAAGGGTGATTATATAAACATACACATGAAAAGAAAATAACTCTGTGTGTGTGTGTGTGTGTGTGTGTGTGTGTGTGTGTTTGTGTACATTACCTCTTTACCTTAAATATATCCAGAATAACAAATAGTGTCATGCATTTTTGCTTCATGGCTCCTAGGAATAGTTTGGCAGAGTTATGTGGGTGACTCATAGACCAGAACCCAGGACTGCACTCCCAAAAAGCCAGAAGACTGGATAGGACTTATGAACATGGCATTGTGATACCTCTGAGAAGTTGGAACACTAGAGATACCAGGTCCCAGATCCATCAAAAATTCTGAGTCTGATACAAAAATCTATAGAACTACTCTCTTTAAGGAACCAAATAGAATTGAACTGAAGAGTAAAAGACTATTTCCCAAAAGCTATGAAGAGCATTAATTCAAGTACTGTGGGCAGAATTCATATCTACTACAAGTGTTTCAATATTTATTTTATTAAAGCTATAGCTATAGAAGACAAAAACTACCTTCTCTGTCTACTGTACCTTCCATCCCATATAGCCTGTTAAAAAGAATTGAGGAACACTAGCTTAAAACATAAATTCTCCTCCAAAGAAGAACTGCAAATACGTGTAGGTGATGAATTTATATATAAGTCCTATGTATATCAAATCGAACTTTGACAATATTAACTCAATATAAAATTAATACTAATTTTGAAAAGCAGGGGTGCTAACAAGTGAATATTTGGTGTACAAAACTGCCTGAGCAGTAAAATCATTCATAGTCCTCTTATCTCTGATTTGAAGGGATCAGGGAGTTATAGAAGCCTTATCAATCTTGGGGTTTTTTTTTTTACATAAATACAACTTTATGCCTCACAGGTCATTAAACAGGTCTATAGATGAAAGCACTAGGATTGTGAGAATATCCTCAGAGATTCTGAATCTTTCCAAATGAGAAAAGAAAGTATGCGATGCCGTAAAAACAGCTCCTTAGCTGTAGTTATTTTTTTTGATTAATTTTATTGAGAAACAAATAGCAATGCGCCAGTTTCAAAACAGGTTCATAGGACAGTTCCAATAATTAATACATTGCATATTGTTGTCTTTGTCATAATTATTCATAGTATAAGATGCAGACATGATATCCTGTCCAAACACTGTTAGTACAAATCTTTCTTCTTAGTGAATTAAGATAAAGTAGCTGTATATCTATCCTAATTATTTTGAATATATAGATATACAACATGGTCCTTCACTTTTATCCCCTTTTTGTGTTTAATTTTGTCAGAGATGGGTATTCCATTTCCATTTAAATATTGAAGGTGGGTGAATTCAGCAAAATATTCCAATATAGCCCAGTAGTCCATAATAGTAGTGGGATGTATCCACAGGACTGGCAATGTCAGAAGTTGTTGACTTGAGCCTTTTACAGCTCAGCATATTAATATGGCTTTACTTTTTATACCTCATTTTTATACTTTTGTGTTGGATGGTTAAGACCAAGATAAAGTAAGACCTATATAACAAGAAATGTAACTTCTGTGTCTGCCAAGGTCAGTCAAATCCCCTCAGGATTTACCCTGAAACTCTGTACCAGTTTGTAGATCTTCTGTCAGTGTCAGCCATGTGGATGAGTCATGGCCATTGCTTGACCAATTTGTTCTCTGTGAAAGCCTGATAGAATGTTTTCTTTCTAGGTGACTCTCCTTAGGCCATTAGCAGTAGTTTTGAAGTGACTGCTAAGGACACGTGACCACTAAGGCACAGTGATCTGAGGCTGGGGCTGAGATGAATCTTGGTGGGATGGGAGTTGGTGGGTCAACAGGAAGAGGTGGCAAGAAAGAAGGACCAGAGCTCTGTGTGCTATTAATCTCCCCAAGCATATGTCTCTATAAAACTGGAAAAAGGTACCGTGGTATTTTACATCAAAAACTACGTGGGTGGGATTTTTTTTATTTCCCTAAGATGAGCTATAAAGGAAAAAGTAAAAATACTAAAAGTGAAATTTTGGAAATCCAATTTAAAAGGCACTGTAGTTGTGTGCAGTAAATTCCAATGAAGCATTAAGAGACCTAAGCTCAGGTCTGATGTTGATTCTGCCCCTGTCACAAAGTCCCCAGCCAAGTTCCAGTCAGCTACCTGCGACTATAGGGAAACCTAGCTTTCTGGCCTGCCCTCCTTGCCCCACCGAGCCTCCCACTGAGCCTTTCCTCTGCCTTCTGCACTAGCAGGGCCAGCCTGAGCTAGCCAGCTTTCTACACATCCGAATCTCCTTGCTGCAAAGAACCAGGTGAGCCCATTAAAGGCACCATCTGTTTGGATCTTAGTTTACTCATTCATCAGTATTTACTCAATTGAGCATCTACTATGTGCCAGGAACTCTGCTAGGTGCTGGGAATACAGCAGTAAACAAGACAGACATGGTCTCTGCTGTAATGTGGTTTAGAGTTTACCAAGGAACGCATTTACAATGGCGATATCTGCTACAAAGGAAACTACAAAATATGGAAAGGAAGCTAATGACAGTAAGTGCTACAAAAGAAAACAAGATAAAGAAAAACACAGACCATTGCTTTCAAAGCTACAGTCGCAATATGTCAATGATCATGACATTAATCTAGTGAGGCAATACTGGAATGCTTTTACTTAGTGGTCCCAATTGGGATAGAAAGAAATTTAGAAGAAATATTAGTGTATATCATATGTAATAAGAAATTTCATTTCAAAAATTAGCACACAGATGAAAGCTGGGGCAGAATGAAAAAAATGTATTTATTTCTCTTGGTTTGGCAGAAAATGTTTAAGGCTATTGATTCAGACTATAAGCTATTAAAGATAGAGAAACAAGATAAAGACCATTCAGACTAGTAAGCTATTAAAGCATACTACAATCATAGCTGCTTCAGTAGAACCTATCACAACTCCATCTATGCAACCTTACTCCACAATGCCTGAACATGTCTGGTAGTCAAGGCTGGGCCCCTGAGCTACATCCAGGAGCACGTCACTCATAATCAATCAGATTAATTGATAAGGATTCTGGAATTGAGAAACTGAAAGTCTGAGCCCATCAGACGCAGAAACTTGATCTCAAAAATCAGGTAAGCTGGTGTGTGGGTCACTACAGAGGTCCCACTGTAAGGCCAACATGTCACTGAGAAAGATGAAAATACCCACAGAAAACAAAACTTATCAAGGAAGCTGTGTTGGTGGGTTATGGGGTTGGACTGCATTTTTCTATCGCCAATGAGATTAGGCCACAGACTGGTAAATTCTAAACAAAAGAGGCTTATTGGGAATCATGGTTCTGATCCAGTACTAAGAACCTGCATCTGGTAACGGCTTTCTAACTGGCACAGACTTAGGGTGGTGCAGGGAATCTTATGGCAAGAGGGAGAGCATGAGCTGTGTGTGTGTGTTGTGTGTGTGCATATGAAAGTGTGTGTGTGTGTGTGTCTGTGTGTGTGTGTGTGTGTGTGTTTGCCTTCCTGTTGTCTTATGAAAGCACCATTTTAAATCATGGGTTCTCCCCCATGATGAGTTTACCTTACCCTAGTCACCCCCCAAACCACCACCACCCCTGTCTCTAACCCCATAGCCCAAGTGTTCACCCTCTCACCCTCTACTACGTACAATAGGGACTAACCTTCAACATCAGTTCTCTGGGAGAAGAGCCAAACTCAAACTGTAGCAGAACTTTAGTTTATGGCTTCAGGTATAAAAGCTCAACCCTTATTTTATTCTTCTCGGATTCCACAAGTAGTTGGTATTTTTCTCAGGATTCATCTGCTCTTTATTTGAGCTAATTCAACAGGTTTTTTTTTTATTCTTACACCTAAGAGTCTCTTGTGCAAAGAAAAAAAATTGGCTATAAAGTTTTATATTGCCTTCTCTTTTTTTTAAATGTATTTGGTTGTTACAGGGTTTGACTACACAAGTTCAGGCTCATAGTGATCCTCTTGATTTCAGCCTCCCCTGCGCTGGAATTACAGGTGTGCACCACCATGGCCTGACTCTGTGGTCAGCTCAGCCTGCCCTGGGGGCGAGGCTGGTGCAGCATGTGGTTCCGGGATAAAATTACGATCCCTATGCACTTGCCTCTGCTTGCCTAAGCAGGCGCTTAGGCAAGCAGATCTATCTCACTGGTGCCCTATATTGCCTTCTTGAATTATTAGTCATGTCCATGGTAGTATATCCAGTGAACAAGCAAGATAATATTTGTGTAAAGTGATTGAGAAATAGAAAGTGAATTCTGTAGTCAAGGAAGCTTTGTAAGCAAGTCTTCAATCACTTTAGTCTAATATCTAGAATAGGACATTTTCAGCCTTTTAGACTGTATCCTTCCATCATAAACCATTTTTACATTGGCTTCGCAGTATTCTCAGTAGTACAGTGATCTATTTTTAGATACAGAGCAGAGGAACTGGCTCACTTCCAGGCCACTCCTATGTTAATGACACAGCAGCAATAATCTGAACAAACTGAACTGAGAGACTCACTGTTCGCTTACAACAGTGTCTGTCTGTGGCCTTAATGGTGAATGGCACAATAGCTCAAATATGGAGATGCCACAGATAGATGACACCGTTGTGTGCATTCACACTGAGCTTTATTCCCTACTTGAACTTGATTACAACTGACATCCATGGAAGGACATAAAAACATTCATGCTCCCCTTAGTCATTCAGATACATACTGAGTTTCAACAAAACATAGAGAAATCCACACATCTGCATAATTCAGAAAATGCCCTTGACATGAAGCTTTACCTTTTGTAGGCATGAAATGTTATCTATATTAAGAGCAAAACTGGAAAGGTATACATTACAGTTGAGACCTCAATTCAACTTTTCTTATTTTTCCTGTGCTTATGAAATGCAAATAAAAGACAATTCAAATCTTTGAGTAAAATATAGAGACTGTTTTCTCTTAGGGCTTAGGAATTAGTCCCAAATTATCAAAGGCAGATTTTTCTGGTTCAATTCTGAAAGTAATTTCTTGTTAATCTAACAGAAATTGAAGAATGCAATGACATAAAATAGGAAATTGTAGGAAAGGAAGATATCAATCTAAACCAAGATTTATGTCCTCAGGGATTAGACAGTTGCATTGCAGAGCCCAGTCATGTAGGCCTGGCTGCTAACCTAACCAAGACTGCATGGCTTCCTCTTGTCCATCAATAGAATAAACCCACACCCACACCAACTGTCTTCCAAACTCACAGAAGCTTCTAAGAGAGATTAAGCCCTCAATGCTGTTCTCAAAACATTATCAGACTTAATCATCATCAGGGCCCGAGCCCATTTCTCAGTGTGTAAATAATAGCTAATAATCATTAGAACAAAAGAAAACTGTATAATCTCATTCATCATTTAAGCATCAAGAAGCGGGTGAGCAAAGTATAAAACTGTCTCCCTTTTGACACCTTTCATGTTCTCTAATTAGTATATTCTAAAGAAACAATGGGGAAAATAAGTGCCTGGCTGCTCTTATGTATAACTAATAGCTCCACTCAGCTATGTGGTCCGCTTGGCCCCAGTTCAAAGGAAGGAAAGCATACTAGCTAGACTCTCTTCCAGCCAACCTCCTTTCCCTCTTCATTACAGGAATCGTTCTTATCCAGGTCTGAGTTCTGCCATAGACTCAGAGAAGAATGAAAGGTCCATGTGTTCCAAGGCAATTATGACAAACAGGATGCAGTATCTATCTTGTTAGAACTTGAGTAGGAACATACTGAAGGCTGTGTGTCTAAGTCTTTGGAGAATTCCTAAAACTGAGTCCCAGGCCTTTGTCTCTAGTAGTACAAGTCACAGGTAGGAACCACATGTCAAGTCAAAGCATGATAAACGTATCCAATGTCAGTCAGAGATCGTTTGATATTGGCAAAAAGACAAAAATAGCAAAATAAATGTACAAAAATTTTATCAGGCTCAAATGTCTGTAAATTTATTGGGAAAAGACTTTGTAAACTCGAGAATCTCATTAAGCTCCTAAGATTTTTTTGAGTTAGAAGGAAAGAATATGAACATATGCTAGAAGTAAAAAAAAAGGGGGGGGGGGACTCAATCAGGCTATTATGCTAACTAGAGTAGAGTTTAGAAACTTCTCTAACATAAGTGATACAGGGAGAAACACTGATCTCAGGTGGATGATCTCCAAATGATATAGGGAACCTCCAAATGACATAGGGAAAAATGATCTCCTGACCTGACCTGCATGAGTTCATGTTCTCTAAAACTGAAGAATGAATTTCAGGAACAAATGGAGGTTACGGGCAGAATATATTTATTGAGGGAAAGAAAGCTCCTGTTTGAGAAAGGGACAGGAGGGGGCTCTGAGCGGGTTGTTCCCCAGAACATGTCACTTCCAAAGACTTTTATAGAGTAAAACTATGTGGTAAGGCAGGGCTAAGGTGGTGGAGAATATGAGAACTCACTTAGGTGGGCACGAGGTGGGACAAAACTATGGTCAACCAATGGGATTACAAGCACCATTGCTCAGATAAAATTGATTAAGTCCAGGACTAAATGGGGAAACAAGTCACATAGCAAATGAGCATGAATGTAGAACAGGACTTTATCAGGTAGCCATCCAGTAGTAGTCAAATTAATGATTCTTCTGGCTCCCTCAGGGGATCAATCTCGGATGCCAATCTTTAGGAAGGTCAGCATTTGTTTGATCTTTGGTCTTTAGGCCTGGCCCATGGCAGGAACATCCATCTCTCCCACAGTTGTAAGGTATCTTGTCTTTTGTTTTATCTCCTTCAAAGGCCTGGCTGTCTGACTGCCTATAATATTTCTATATAACTCAGCTGCCTGCAACATAAGGAGATTATGGGGCCACAAAGGAAAGTGATAGATGATGTACAGTGTGCCTAAGGAGAGTTGTATGGAAAGAAAAACATTCTCTCAGGCTTTCACAGATAGCAAACTGGTCAAGCAATGGCTGTGACTCATCCACATGGCTGACACTGACAAAGGATCTACAAACCACGGTACAGAGTTTCAGGGTAAATCCTGAGGGGATTTAACTGACCTTGGCAGCACAAAAGTTACATTTCTTGCTATATAGGTCTTGCTTTATCTTGGTCTTAACCATCCAGCAGAAAAGTATAAAAACAAGGTATAAAAAGTAAAGCCAGGGGCCAGGGAGATGGCTCAGTAGAGTAAGTACTTCCCTGGCAAGTGCAAGGGTCTGAGTTCAATCCCTGGTTCTGAAAAAAAAAAAAAAAGTAAAGCCATATTAATATGCTGAGCTGTAAAAGGCTCAAGTCAACAACTTCTGACATTGCCAGTCCTATGGATACATCCCACTACTATTATGGACTATTGGACTAGATTGATTATTTTGCTGAATTCACACACCTACAATATTTAAATGGCAATGGAATACCCATCCCTGACAAAACTAAACAAAAAAAGGGGATATAAATGAAGGACCATTTTGTATCTGCATATACAAAATCAGAGAGATATAGAGCTACTTTATCTTAATTCACTAAGAAGAAAGATTTGTACTAATAGTATTTGGACAGGATATCAATGTGTGCATCTTGCACCATAAATAACCACTAAGAAGACCACAATATGTAATGTATTAATTATTGAAACCATCTTACTAATCGGTTTTGAAACTGGCTCATTGCTATTTGTTTCTAAATAAAATTAATAAAAAGTAAATAAAATTAAATTTAAGAAAGAAAGAAACTTCTCTAATATATCAAATAATTAAAAGATGCATAAAGCTCAAATCCAAGGTGGAGGGCCGTATGTTCATCCTGTTGGAAGCGCTTACTAGCCGACAGCAATTACATTTGTGCTCCCCCAAGACTTGTGTGTTAAAACTCAAACCTCCAGTGTGATGTTGGGGCTCTTAGTCAGAGAGATCAGGTCCTGAGAGGTGAGACCTCAAGAATGGTATTAATGTCTTTACAGAGGAACCCCCAGGTACCTCCCTAATCTCTTCCTTCATGTTATGGCACAAGAAGATATCCTAACCAGAAAGCAGGCTGTCACCCACTACGGGTACGCATCCCAGGGAAAAGAAATCAGGACGCCGAAAGACTCCTTACGTTCTCTTAATAAAGGAGCATTCATTGTTCACAGTAACCAAGACAGAGAGTCCACCTAAGTGTCCATCAGCAAACGAATGCACAAAAGATAGGCAATCTGCATGCAAGATGGATACCGTCCATCCATGAAGAAGGGGAGCCTGTCATTTGTGGAGCCCTGCTGGACTTGAAGAGATGATGCTAAGTCAAATAAATGAGTCATAGAAAGACAAATGTGATCACACCTACATGCGGAAACTTGAAAAGGTGAGCTCGGAGAAACCCTGAGTAAAATAAAGGATATCAGAACCTGGGAGGCAGGCAGGAATTGGACAGATGGTGGAGAAAGGACACAAAAGTTCATTAGACAGCAGAAATAAATTCAGGAGACCAGTTGTACAACAAGGCGACTGTAGTGTGTAGTGTAGTGTATACCTGAAAACTTCTAAAAGAATAGGTTGGGTTGTTCTTAGTATAATGCAAATATAATTTATTAAGATAAAAAAGAAAAAAATTAAGATTTGTTATTATATGTACTAACTCTGCACCATGAACCATAATCATTATGGGCCACAAACACACACTAATGAAAATTTAAAAAAAAAAATTAAAAAACAGGGCCAGGGAAACAGCTCAGCAGCATAAGCGCCTGCCTGGCAAGCCAAGGTCCTGAGTTTGTTCCCCAGTACAAAAAAAATTAAAAGTATATATTTGATTGTGGTGGTGGTGGTAGGAGGGTATATATTTGCAAATGCATAGAACAATGCACCTGAGTGGAATTTCCTGGTGGCCTTGAGTCCCAAGAATAGGTTCTTAATGTTCTCACCACAAAAAAAGAAGAAACATGATGAGAACAAGTATTTAGGTGATACATATGTTAGTTAGCTTATATATCAT
>NW_004524601.1:17231930-17233719 GCF_000260255.1 Octodon degus
GAAGAATAAGGACCATACAATAAAATGTTCTCCAAAAAGAGCCACACAAAACCCATCTTGTATCACACACTGAGTTCTAAAACAGGCAATGAAATAATATGTACACTGAGAGCATAATTATAGAAATGTATGTATATTGATGCATAAAGTAAAGATTAGAAGTACACCAAAATAACAAAATATTACATTGATTATCTCAATGTAATATTTTGCATGCTGAGGTTACAAGTGAGTTTATTTTTGCATTTATAACTTTTCTTGCATTTTACAAATTTTCTTCAATGGTCTTTTTCTTCTATTTTTTCTTTTTTCAGAACCAGGGATTGAACTTAGGCCCTTGCACTTGCCAGGCAAACGCTTATTTGACTGAGCCATCTTTTTCTTAAATCAGAAATAAAATATCCTTTCACTTTAATTTTTAAGGCTTTAATTAATGTGTTCAAAAGCAACATTTCATTATTTACTTAAGACACTATTTCAGAGACGTACAGGGAATGTGTATAATAAAAGTTGGATTCAAAAACCTGGATAGTGGGGCTGGGGTATAGATAGTGGTCTAAGGCGCCTGCCTGACAAGCACAGGACCTGGGTTCCAGGAGCAGCACGCTGGCCACTGAAACCGGGCGTGGTAGCACATGCCTATAATCCCAGAGCTGAGGAGGCTGAAACAGGAGGATCACTACGAGTCTGAGCTACACAAAAAGAGCCTGTAGCAAATAAATAAAAAGGTTTTTTTAAATCATGTGGCATGGCTTTTAAGTAGTTTAACCATTTGTTCCTTGGAAAAGCCTCGCCACAGAACGTCATATTCTTAAGGTTCCATCAAACCCAAATGTATTCACTTTCATCTCCACAAAGGAAATCCATATCCCTAAGGTTTTCCATGATATTCAACGTTAGAAATAAGTGAATCTGGAATTGTGTAGTACTTTGTAACTCACTTATGACATTTTCTAATATTTTGCAATAAAAAAAGAATCATAGATTTTAGAACAAACTTTAGATCAAAGAAAAAAAAAATGATCACTTCATTCAGCCTACCATGCAAATGGGGGAAAATGAGGCTGAATTAATTTGGTGACGTACACCAATTTCTATTATGAGTTAAGTGTTACATTGAAGACCAGATTCTAGGCTATATCCAGCATCTAAACCCCTGTTCTCCCTATTTAAGATGAGCTGTACCTTTCTGGAACCAATGGTCAGATAATCTTACCACAATGAAATTCTTCCAACTAAGAGTTCTATGCTTCTTTTTCCCCCAGTGAATTCGCCAAAGGACTGAGAATCGTATCTGACACAACAGGAGGCAGCTATATATTTCTTAAGGTCTCTTTGTTTTCATTATTGCATGCCCTCTGTTCTGTGTCACAAAAAGGAGAAAGAAGTTCATGAAGTTAAATTATCGTCCTTGATAATTTTCCTAGTAAGATATTTACATCTCATCTCTACCCACCCATTGCCTACCATTTCATTCACATATTAGTGGAATGGATACACCTCCCTGCATTGGCAGATAAACAATGCTAATTTCCTCACCTCACAAGCAATTCACAGCCACATCTTGCAAGAAAGGGATCATCCCTTAGGGATCCACTTAAAAAGATTCCTTAACTTTCTTTTTTTTTTTTTCCTTTACTCTTTTTTACTTTACACAGTTTTTGACATTCAGTGGCTAACTTACCTGTATTCCTTTCTGGATTCTTCTTCTTTTTTTCCCCATAATTTTATTGAGAAACAAATAGCAATGAGACAGTTTCAAACCAAATTGGTAGGATAGTCTCAATAA
>NW_004524601.1:17235490-17241322 GCF_000260255.1 Octodon degus
GTTCAATATATCAATACTTGATGTAAAATACCTGTTCCATGTTATGCCTAAGATGTTTGATATTCGGACAGATAGTGAGGTTAAACTTAACAGCCTAGGTTGTATGGTAATAATAATAAGCTTCTCTTCTGGAGGGTTAACAACCTAAGTTTGCGGACCAAAATTAGAGAAAAAGTAGGGCAGCAAGGAAAGCCAGCATTTTGGCCCTAGCCTTCCAAGGTCAGTTAAGACTCAGGACATATGAGAACTTGTACTGTAACGTCACGTAACTCAGCAGATTCTTTAACTCTCATCTGACTCACACTCGCCTACATTACTTGCCAGGCTCTCTAAAGCGCCTTCCCAGGGAACCCAGATTGTTAACAGTGCTCAGGTGGACGTTTCCAGTTAGCTAAAGGCAGCACCGCTTTTTAGATCATGGCTTTGCTTCTGTATAAGCATGTAATCATTTAAAGATTTTATTATATTTACTTTCCAACAGTACAGGAAGTGGGAAAATAAAAACACACATAATTGTAGTATTATGAGTGTAATTAGAGGAGGAAACGGCACTTTCTGCATACTGAAAACATACATTTTTGAGCCCCAGTTGGATACTCAGACCTAGCAGGATCACTGTGCTTATAATTGTGAAGGAAACTAATGTGCTCAAAAGGCTGAAAATATATGATCAAATATTTTCTCCAGGTATTATTTATAACATTGTTTCAACTATCCGGGAAAGCAAGATGGGGAGATAGCTCAGCGGCATAAACACCTGCCTGGCAAGCTCAAGTCCCAAGTTTGAGCCCCAGTACCACCAAAACAAAACAAAACAAAACAAAACAAAACAAAACAAAAACACCCTATCTGGCAAAGGGAAGCTCTAGAATATGCAAACCTTCCTCAGATGCCACTCAGATTGCAGTAAATCATCTATTAAGTCTCTTCGACATTCTGTTGTAAATAAAGGAACCCACTTCTGCACCAGCTTCCTGGGCTTCTCTCTCTTTCTAAGACATTGGTTCTCTCTCCTTTTGTTAAGAAGCCAAATGAGCAGCGTCAGGCCCATCACCGATTTCCCATTGTTCATTCACTTTCAGCTCTCTTACTGCGCCAACAATCTGAACCCCAGAGAGATTTGTCACAGTTCTCCAATTCTCTTTCTCCCTTGGCAGAAATTTTTATCTGATTTTTCTTTTCTTTGACTTTGATAAAAAGACAATTTCTCACTCTAATACTTCCTGTTAAACTGTCCTTTAGTTATGAGAAGAAGAAAGCGCCTTGACTTCTTGGGATTCATGCAATGTTTACGCCCTTGCTCCTGCTGTGTGTCATGAGCCCCAGACGCAGAAATGAGACTTTTAAAGCTTGTGTGGCCTTTCAGTCTGTATTAGAATCTATTCCTCATGATACCAAAACTTGGTTTTATTCAATCACAGAATAATCTAGCTTTTAAATCATCACCCAAGTGAAAATAATCAAAACTTAATGAAACTCTCTAGGAAGAAAGGAAAAAAAGAAATTTTGATCTGTAAGAAGTAGCATAATTTTCAAGTAGCAACGTACATTTAATGACACACCAAACACTCTTGAGATCATTGGATTGGGACAACTGTTACTATTTGTTATTATCATTAGCATTAGCAACAATGAAAATAACAGCTATCATTTGTTGGGAGCTTTCCATCACCCAGATATTGCACACTGTAGATCATACTTAATTCCCTAGGCACTTGGTGAGGCATATAACTCTTAGCTTCTTTTCTATAGAGTCCCAGAGAGGCTGCTCAATGCCAGAGCCAGAACTGCAAGCTCGTATATAACTAGAAGGCCACAACACAAGAAGAAAGTCAAATTAATTCTGTATTCAACTCTGCGCCATTTGAAATCTGTAAGATTTTTGCCAAAAAAAAAAAAAAAATGAAAACAAAAATCTCACTGCACTAAACTCATTCCATTGCTTCTGGAGCAGCTTTTGAGCCTTTATTTTATAAAACAATACAAGGAAAGATGCTACATATAAACTTCATTTTTGTGAATTATGAAGACAACCACACACAGAAACTGCTGTGGAGCATAAGACGAAAAAATTCAAAGGTTTTATGAGTCATTTGATAGTTATCAACACTAGTGTAAACTTTGTCTTCATATCTGAAAACATTGATACATCTTTTTACCATAACTCAATACATTTGAATAACTTTCGTCCTCTTTAATTCATTCATATGTATTCCCATACCATTAGAAAGATTTTTAAAATTGTGTAGGCACAAAAATATGAATTAAACTTACAATAGAAATTAAACTTACAATATTAAACTTACAAGAGAAATTTGCAACCTGGCAATTAATTTTCTATAATTCTAAACCTGACTGTCCTGTAGCAGCAGGAAGACGCAGCAAACAAAAGAACTCTTGTGGAAACAACCACAACCGTATAGGCCAATGTTCATCCACAATTCATTTTTTAATTAGCATCACAAAGGTGGATGGTCATTCAAATGATTAAACATCAGTTTTAAATTATAAGCTATACCCTAAATAGTTCTTGTTGCAGTTACCGTAAATATTTTAATGTCTGCCCAACACTTTTTCTACTTGATAGGTAAAATTTTCAAACTTTAGTAAGAGCTGCAGTCCTACAAATCAAGAAAATGGGCTCTTTAGTGAGACCTGTACCAAACAAACAAATAAAAGATTAAAAGAAAATAAATGTAAAAAAATTAAAAAGAAATTAGGCTCTTTATTTGTTAAAATAATAGAATATAGAAAGTTACTTTCCTATGGTCTTGTGCTTTTTCCTTTCCAAATTAAAACAATGTTGCTTTTATCCCCTTCCTTATCTTTATTTAAACACCTGTAGCATTTTTAATAATAGTATGAAAGTGGACTGTCTTATAAGACTCTTGATTCGAGAGATGATAAAAACAACTAAGTGTTGAGGAGTGGAGGATTTAAAAAGAGAAAAAGTTTCTCTTACTTGTCAAGCCATAACTTTCTGTTACACAATCAAATGAGCAGACTTTAAAAGATTTTACGGGCCAGCCAGAAAGCTCAGTGGACTAAAGCGCCTGCTTAGGCAGCGTGCAGTGGCCAGGGTTCGATCCCCAGCATGCCATGCTGGCCCCACCCCCCAGGGCATGCTGAGCCTCAATGAAGACTGGGTGTGGTGGCATGAACTTGTAATCCCAGCGTTTGGGAGGCTGAAAACAGGAGAATCACTAGAAGTCCGGCCTACGTAGTGAGACTCTGTAGACCCTGTACCAAATACCAAAAAAAAAAAAAAAAAAAAAGATTTTAAGTGATGTCCTGTGCACTGATGAACTTACCAGCAGAGCATTTTGATTTTTTATAAAATATTGTTAAATAGATGCAATGTATATGGATTATACTTCCCTTGGAATCCTCAAGGTTTTAAAAATGTAACAGAATGTGGACTTTGAGCAGTCATCTAATTCATGGTTCTTGTGAAGTTAAATTTTTCCTAGACAATCCCTCCCTCACCTAGGACTGCAAAACAGACTGGAAACCCTAGACACATATTGCAACAGACCAATGGGCACAAGAAAGGATCTGATGAACCAAATCCATACCATACAGTCAGACTTGTAATCCAAGCCCATGAGACAGAGAAAGGCAAACGAGGCCTGTGAAACAAAAGTGGCACAACAAAACGGAGGATTTTATTCTACTAAGGAGTCAACAATTCTCCATCCTGAAGCTCTCTGGGCTTTAAAAAAAAATATATGAATTAACCTGATTATCCTATGAACCAAAAATAAAATAGAGCATTTTCCTTTTGTTCAGTAGGCTCAATTAATACTGACTGGAAGATGTCTCTCTACAGGAAAATCATTTGAATGTATTATTCTATTAAACAGTGCCATGTAGGAACTAATCTCAGAAACTTCATTATTTTTTAAAAAATCTTACAGGAGGGGCCGGGGAGATGGCTCAGTAGAATAAGCGCTTCCCTGCTAAGTGTAAGGGCCTGATTTCAATCCCCGGTTCTGCAAAAAAAAAAAAAATCTTACCGGAGAAAAAAATTTTACAAACTAGCAATATGAAAATAAGCCAGTAACATATAGAACTATATAGAACTATATAGAACTATATATGAAAGTACTTCAAGGAAGAGATGGAAGGAGTATTGAAATCCATTCCATGCTCTTGGCATGAGTGGGATGTGGGCAGAGTTGCCACATACCTAAAAGTGCACAGGAGTCTGGCATAGGAGCCTGGCATGATGGTCACACCTGTAATCCTAGCACTCAGGCAGCTGAGGCAGAAGGATTGTTGCAAGTTGGAGATCAGCTTGGGCTACAAAGTGAGCTCAAGGCCAACTTGAACTGCATAACAAGACCTTGTCTCAAAAAGACCAAAAAATATGGGGCCGGGGAGATAGCTCAGTGGCTTAAGTGCCTGCCTGGCAAGCACAAGGTCCCAAGTTCAGTCCCTGGCACCACCAAAAGAAGTCCACATCACAAAGACCAAAAAGTAAAAACCAAAAATGCATCATAGGACTTAACACTGGACAGATACACAAATATTTTAAGAATTTATTAGGTCCCCAGAGCCATGTTACATATTTGATCTATTTTTACTTTGAAAAACTCTGTGACATAAGTAGCAGTGGATGCAACATTACTGTGTAAAGAAAAGGCCAGGGATTCAGGGAGGACAGATTAAGTCATAGTTAAGTCTCAAGATTTTTCTGAAGACTAAGAAAACATGCAATCTTGTTTAAAAAATATAAACCACATATAGAAATGCTGATATGGTGGTTTAGGATTTAGTGATTAACTTCGGGTTCCGCATGCCCTAAAATATCATCCTCTGCTTCACGCTGAAGTCCCTGTGAAAGAACGGTGAGGGTAGACGAAAAGAAATAAATCTAGAGCACTATAAAGTCAAGACAGTATGTCTTCGAAAGATACAATGTTAAGATAGTTTCCCAAAGTCCTGGAAGACGGAAAAATAAAGAAGTTAAATTTATAAACCAGGGCTCACAAAAGTAAAGCACTTCAGCTTGCACACGTGGGAAGGAAGGCCAAACAGAGGCGGCTGTCATTCTCTCTTCAGAACAGATGCGCGCTGAGGAGGCCTGCAGCATTCACCTACAGCTGTGTATTGGTCAGGGTTGGCTTACGACAGTCAGCCGCAGAGTCAGATGGGGGACCGTGCAGAGGGCGTCTGCACACCCTAGACTGAGGAGTTCATTCCCAAGATCTGAAGCTCACTGCTGTGCTCCGTGCAAATCTCTATTCATCAGCTGATGGGTCTGCGAGGGAAGACTGAAGAGTCTGCGACGGAACGTGAAGGATCCAAGCCGGAGGCCGAAGAGTCTGCGCTGCAAGCCAGGCGATGACGTCCAAGCCGAATCCGAAGACTGAAGCTCCTCAGCCCCTTTATATGGTCTCTTTGTGCTGAGTCACTCTGGGAGCAGAACCAATTGTGCCCCAGAGTGGTACCCCACCAGCCACAAGTGCACAGCAGAGTCATCCAGCCAAGTTGACACAATGTATCAACCACTACAAGCTACAACCCCACAAACTCTCCACTAAACAGTGAAAGTCTTGTTTGGGAAGGACTGTTTGTGGATTCAATATGGGCACATAAAGAAAGCCTGCAAGGACTCTAGCTAGCATCACTCAACTGACCTGAAGAGTAAAACAGCAATGACTTCCTCCAAGAAGAAAATTCACTAAAGAGCACTGGCCAGGGCGAATTTTATCTCCTCTGACATTCATACATTTAATCCTAAATCCCAGTATCTGAGAATGTAACTGGATTTAGAAATAAGATCATCAAAGAGGGGCCCAGGAGATAGCTCAGTGGAATAAGTGCTTC
>NW_004524601.1:17241422-17257959 GCF_000260255.1 Octodon degus
AAAAAAAAAAAAAAAAAAAAAAAAAAATCATAAAAGAGAGAAAACATTACAATGAAGTGACTTAGGTGGGTCCTACTCCAACATAACTAGCCTTGTTACAGGAGATTGGGACAAAAGGCAGGCAAAGAGAAGACCATGGCAAGACAAAGAGAGGAGGCAGCCACCCACAAAACAAAGAGAAAGGAACTGACCGTGCCAATGCACCCAGCATAAAAGATGAGCCCCTGGAAATGTGAGAAAAGTGATCTTGGTGTTTAAGTCATGCAGTCTATGGTACTTTGCAGAGCTCAACATACAAACCAATATAATTGCCACAATATCCCTCTAGTCAAATAAGCCTTACTCTCAAAATGGTGAGTTCCAAGGTAGCCTACCCAAATCCCTGAAGATGGAGTCTAATGAGAAGCCTAAATTTAGCCAATCATCCCTCTGCTATAGGCCTTTGACAAACGCCCATTCCAGTTATTTACATGGATCAACATCCTCTTTGTTTTGAAAAGTATAATTGCACAACAAAATCTCAACACATGTCTAAGAAAAACAAAATGAAATGGAAAAAATGATCCTGTGTGTTGTTTAAAAATAAGACAGTGTTGACCAGATAGTTCAGCGGACTAAAGCGCCTGCTTAGGCAGGCTCAGCCAGGGTTCAATCCCCAGCATGCCTGCTGTGCCAACCCCGCCCCCACACTATGTTGAGACAGCAACTGAGACCGGGTGTGGTGACATACCTGTAATCCCAGCACTTGGGAGGCTGAAAATGGAGGATCACTACGAGTCAAATCTGTGTAGTGAGACCCTGTAGACCCTGTACTAAATACATTTGAAAAAATAGAAATAAAGAAATTAACCTTAAAAAAATAAAAATAAATTAGACATAGAGGCAATCATTTTTAACTAGTATCCTCAGAATGTTTCCATCTATTATGAAGTGAAGAGTCCATCTCAGGACAGAGACCTATCTCATTTGGAATTTCCTGCTTGTGCCAGCACAGCACCACTGGCAGCCACCTGCTTCATTAGTCTCGGGACAGCTAGAAACAACAATCAGTGAATGAAAGAGAAAAATCAGTATTCAAAGTGGTTAGGATAGATATATAGTTACATTCTGTTAATGAATAGAATGATTTGTTCTAATGGTGTTTGTAAATAGGTTAACAAGTCCACATCTTGTACAGCAATTAACTACTAGGAAGAATGTATGCAAATGTTAATTATTGAAACTGTCCTACCGATTTGATTTGAAACTGTCTCATTGCTATTTGTTTATCAATAAAATTATGGCAAAAAAAAGAAAGAAAAATCAGATGATAAAAAAGCAAACAGTAGACAGGCTTTCCCTGGCTATGTCCCCATTACAGCTTCCAAAGGGTAAGCAAGGTTTAATTAATAATACAACTATAGTTTAATCTGATAACAGATAATACATCAGTCATAAATTTTAAATCTCATAACTGTGATATACAGAGATTATTTCATCAGCAATGAGCCTGTCCTAAGTTTCTATTCATTGGCAAGCTAAAGCTACGTACAGAAAGGTAGGTAGCTGGATACACAGGTAGGTAGGTAGATAAATAAATAAATAAGATAGAGATTAATACATTCACTAAATACTCAATTTTATGGAAAACATAGTGTAATTCAATCCATTAAATAGTTCTTTGACAGCAGTTCATATGGACTACATTAAGCTGCTCTGGCAGTATACAGCTGGTGACCTCAAATCCAGGTCCTCCTAGGACTCTGGGCCCCACTAGCTTCGTTCAGTATAGGCCACTGACCCCTGTCTCATCTACCATCAGGTCTCTGGGCCAGAGATCCACCTCACTGTGGAGAGACCTTCCGCAGCCTGGCCAGAAGTCCATTCAAGAAATCTGAGCTCTCAACCACCTCTGTCTTACCCTACGGCATCTTCTTTCTTTTTGCGCAGCCTAGGACCTGAGTGTTATGTAGAAGAATCCAGGAAACTGCCTTTTTCAGAGCTCTAACAAAGACAGGAGGAATGCACACAAGAATCCCTCGGCCCTTAGTGTCATCCTAAGAAATTGACGTCCCTCCTTCTCTAAAATACCATATGTAGCCATCAACACCCTCTCCCCCATTTTCTCCCCAGAGTCTGAATAGTTAGGTACTCCCCACTTTCTCTTCCTATCTAGTCTTCCTGTATATACCACCACTCAGAGCATCGCATGGTGCCTAGACTTTGACAAGGTGAAAGGAAAGACAGGAGAGCTTAGAGAATCTTTCCTGAATAGTAGTCTGGTTTTTAAAAATATTTTGTTTAATTACCTACTTGTTTATTTACTTATTGTAGTACTGGGGGTTGAATCTAGGACTACCACCTTGACTTTTTGAGACAGGGTCCTGCTAAATCGCCCAGGCTCTCGGCCTTTGGGCTAAGATCAAGTGTATACTGCCCAGGCTTTCTAGACATGTGATCTTCCTGTCCCTGCTGCCCAAGCTGCAGGGATTACAGTTGTCCTCTGCCACCACACTCAGCCAAAATCTTATATCTTACCCAAGTCATTACACGTTATCTTTACTCTCCTTGTATGTATTCCTACTCTTCTCAATCCAAACACAGACCAATGGATACTTAGGCACAGCTAAAATCATATAGTAAAAATATTATTTTAAGTGACCCCACTTAAAATACTATTTATGCTAAAGTATTAGTCCTATTCCACAGTAGATACCCTTCCCTAACAGTCCTGTGAAATCTCTAGACTTTTCTTCTGGCTGTCTTTCCTGCAGCTTCTGAATTCTGGTTCTCTTCTCTGCTTTCTGTGAGTTCTTCTTCACTGATGTAAAGCCAAACAGCACCAGCCCTGTGTCCTTGCTGTCCTCCACCTCTTTGCAATACAACTAACTCCCTGTCAACTGTCAGAGACTGACTTCAGTGAGACTTGGAGGCAGCAGTGAGACAGAGGGGCTATCAGCTCTCTGGGATGATTTAAATTCAGTATCAGATGTTTGTTTTCTTAAAAAAAAATAATAATAATAATCAAGGGCTGGCAAGATAGCTCAATGGACGAAGTACATGCTTTGGCAAATGCAGGGACCAGGGTTCAATCCCTGGTCCAACATGCTGTGCCGGCCCCACCCTCGGGGCACACAGAGCCGGTGACCCAATCAGGGTGTGGTGGTGCACACCTGCAATCCCAGTGCTAGGGAGGCTGAACACAGGAGGATCACTCGAGTCTGACCTGCATGGTGAGACCCTGTATCAAATACATGAAATGAAAAATAAAATTAAAAAACAATTGATTTGCCATGACTCCGAGTCCAATTTCCCTCCTTTATTCAATCTCTTCACTTTCTGTACATGTTTCAGCACAACCTTAAAATTTTGTTTAATTTTATTACAGAATAAATACATCTCTGTCCAACATTTACTTCCAAATTTGTCCACTGCGTAGATAAATTTATATGACATAGCCATATTAAAGAATATCTTTCCATAAAAAAGGACAAGAGTACTGATATGTACTACATTATGTCACTAAGCTAGAGAAGCCATCCCAGCAAACCACATATAATATGATTCTAATTAGATGGAACATCCATACCAAGCAAATTTATAGAGACAAAGAGTACATAAGTGGTTGCCTAGTACTGGGAAATCTGGGGGGAAATGGAGAGGGGTCTCTCATGAGGTGTCCCAGTTTCCTCCCACAACTTAAGGAAGGAAAGGGGCTTATTTACAGCCCATGAGCAGCTAGCTCCGAGGCAGGGTGGCCTGGTGGAGGGATGTATGAGAGGAGAGCTGCCCGTGGCATGGTACACAGGAGGCCATGAGTCAAGGGAGCATCCAGGAAGGGAGAGATGACTCTGGATCGCACCCGCAGCAGCCCTCCTCTTCCCACCAGACCCCACCTCCTAAGGAGAAGTCAGCTATGAGCCCCTATAATTCAGCCAGCTGCCTATGACTGCATGAGGCCTTAGGGAGTCATCTAGACATAAGCCATATCATGGGGTAAGGAAAATGTTCTGAAACTGAGTGTAATGACAGTTGTAGAACTCTGTGAACATACCAAAACCCATTAGCCTGTACACATTAAGTCCACAAGATGTACGATATCTAAATTATATATGAATCAAGCTACAAAATTATAAAATAAAGAAGCAAGTACTTGTATCCAGCATTTCCTGCTGAAAACAGCAGGCAACATTATGTAGTCAGAGACTCTGCAATAGGCAAGCAACCATCCCTACAGAAAGGTGTCTCCGAAGGATTTCCCTCTGCAGGAGAATGACACGTTATGACAGATCCCATATTGACTGATATTTGAGACTTTCTCACATCAGCCCTCCATTTGGCATACCAATTATAGTGTATTGCCACCTGTTCTCCACTTATCTCTTGCTGTGACTTCTATTGTTCAGTTCATTCTATTATTAAATAAATCTGTTTCATTTTAAAAAGCTATGTTCTGGCTCCTACTATACAAAAAAAAAAAAAAAAAACCCTTGGAAACTTGGCTCATCCTACCCACCCATGATATCATTTTAATAGCCTTTGGCACACACTGGCAAACTACAGGTAGGCTATTTTCTAAAAGATTTTTCAGAATTGATGTGGTCCTATTAAAATGTCAGACAAGATTTTTTTTTAAAGATTAAAATTTCTCTTTAAGCTTCTCAAAACTGTAAGAAAATGAGAAGCAAAACAAAACAACCTCTGGTAAATCTGAAGTACCCCACCAGAAAATGATTATCAATTATTGAAGTACCATTTTAAATGATTGCTTTGCTTCATTATGAAAGATATGAAATATTTGTAATTCCTATCCACCAATGCACATTTGCTTGCTGGAGAATCTGGGCTTAAGAGCCCAAAGTGTAGGCCCAAGAAGAGTGGCTAGGAAAAAGGTGGCAATGGACAGTCTCAGGTGACAGAGAAGGACAGAAAGAACTGCATCTGAAGCAAAAAGTCTCCAAACCCCAGGCCAAGGAGGTGGTTGCATCTCTGACGCAATTAGATTTAGAAGTTGAGATGTGCTGGGGCTGGCTTTTTTAATAGCTGCTTCAGGAGGTCTATGAACAAAAATTGTGTTAAGAAGAGCACCAGAGTCTGATATTTTAGGCCTTCTTTTTTCTTGAGTATTTAAAATGTAATAGAGTCTATGCCCATGCATATTTCTCAGAACACTATATGAGAACTAGAAGGGCACTTCACAGTCTCAAACCTGAAAAATTGCTCAACCGCAAAGCTCAGCAGCCACCTCTGCTTCCCTTTTCAGCCTTCATCTGAAGCAAAGCGACAGGGCAAGATCACGAAGCATCCACGTTGGGCACAATTTGCAACAACTTGCCAAGTAAGCCCTTCACATGCTCACCATGAGCGAGCACGGAAGTAATGAAGTTCCATGCTCAGTCGAGTGCCACGGTGAGTGCGGTCCTCAGTCACGTTTGCTGAAATGAAGATGACTAAACACATGCCCATGCTAAGTGCTCCAGACCATTTCCAAACTCCACCACAAAATATAAATTTTAGACGTGTTGTAGACACTGCTATAAAAACAGCCCAGGGAATCAATTCACCCCATCAAAACAAAGAACTCAACTGAAAGTCAGACATACTGTAATTCTGTTGGTCCCGACTTTCAATAATTCCCAAAGCACAGTTCTGGGCCACCTTAACCATTTAATCATACAGTTACCCAGGCGCTTTGAGAGTGGTGAGCAGCCCATCATGATGAGTCAGCATCGCTTCATACTCCTAACACACAAAACTTAGGGCCTCTTTAAAGATGTCAAAGGACATCTATGTCTTTTCCACTTTCTAGATAGAAATATTCCTCATAGTACCAATTATGCGTGGCATCTGCAGCAGAATTTATTTAGAAAAGTCTCATTCTTCTCTTAGTAAATCAAGAGATTTATTTATTAAAATAATGCGAGCTACAAAGTACCCAAACAAGTAAAGTCTTACCCCTACCGATAGCTTCAACCACTTATACACGATTAATTATTCTCACACAATATCTCTTTATGACACTGTTTCATATTTCAGAAAAGTGAAGAATTTCTGATGATCAGTTTTCATTGTGATATCACCAAAAACACTGTTTTTTCTAATAAGTGTTGTCAGAGGCATTTGAACCACTGCATATGGTAATAAATAACCTTGCACTGCATAAGGTTAGTGAATAGGGAACATGTAAGAAGAAGCGAGCTGGGAAAGCCTTTTAGGGGAGAAGGAAATAAAACTATGGAATTGTGAAATGATTATTTTAAAATCATGTCAGTATTTAACATAACAGTAATCCTAACTACCCATAAAGAATATATTTAATCACAGAAAACATAATGTTGAAAATATATAGTGAATAAAGAAAGACACTTAAAATTCAAAAGAGTGTCAATTTTTAAACTATAGATAATATGATTGGCTTATAAGAGCCATTTGAACAGCTTCTGACACTTTAAAAAAAAAAATTCAATTTTATTGGCTGCTGCCGCCAAGGAATGCATCAAGTTAAAAAGAAAATGTCATACAACGTGTCCTTCAGTATAGAGCCACAAAAGCATTCTGTGTTATTCACAACAAGCACTTTTATTATTCATCGAGAACTTTGTCTTGGTGACTCTGAATGAAAAAGGGTTAACTCGGTGAACAGTGTCCTCTATTTATTGCCTACTTTTTCTAAAGACCCGGACATTTCCAGCTGACAAATACAGAGACAGTTTTCATTTTCAGAAACAACATTAGTTTGCTGCACCACTGGGCGAAATCCAAGCATTTAGCTGGGCTTGCTTCCCTTACTGCCTGGCTTAGCACATGTAATGAGAATTATGCCTTTCACTTGCACGCCAACTTGAATACATTAGACGCAAGAATAACAGAGTCAGCACTATATCAAGATAGGCGTGCCCGCAGAAAATAATCTAATGCATCCTTACTCAGGTGGTATTCAACTTCTAAGCACTGTAACTAACGAACCACAAAAAACTAATAATAGACTACAGTGTTGTACTAGTCGAATAAAACTGCATAATTTAAACTGTTCAACCCATTTGCTCTTTTTTTAAAAAAAAACTCACTTGTTCTTTTAAGCTGTATTACCATAAGAATGCCTAAAAATATGCTCAAGTACTTTTTGCCATTTTGAAAATAAGTGTATAAGGAACATGGAAATATTTGATTTTAGTTGAGAGATTTAAAAGACTAAATGTCACATCAATCCGAATTTTATTTTCTAAAGAATAGTTAGGGTCATAAAATTAGATGCTTTTATATAGCCACATATAAATCTGGATAATGGTAGTTTTTAAAATGTAGTTGTACACATAAATTTTGAACATTTTGTTCACTGAAGTAGGAGACTAGACTAGACTATTTTACATATATTTTCTAATTTGAGTTTTTTAGTTATAGATGAAGTAACTATTTTTCATTATCTTCACTTTAGAGATAAAAAAAACCTAAGACTTAGGGAAATTAAGCAACACACCTAAAAAGGCCATCTTCCAAATTGAGGTCTGCTGAGTCATTTAATTCCTAGGCCATAAAATCTTCCTAGGAGCTTTTGCCTTTATAAACAATGACCACATACTTATATCACTTTTAATTTTTATCTTATTATTTTATTTCATTTTATACATTTTATGTTATTTTTTATTTCTCCTTGTATTTGGTTATAGTCTCTTTAGGTTAAATTGACAATCCATCATAACTCCAAATCCAAAATATGAACTATATCTTGCATTCTTGAGCAAAAGCAATTCTTGCCATTTGACTAATATTCATTTCTTCATGCAATGGATCCCTTTATTACTGTGATAGATGTTACTAAAGAGCCATCTCAGTGGCACTGCTAAGCCCCTACCCTGTCCTCACTTCTGCTTGTGAATTTAAATATTTTGAATACTCACTCTCCGGGCTCCCCCTTAGTTAGGGGAGCTATGGGATCTCACTCTATTCAGTGAGATGTAAAATCCAGTCTGTGGAGAGTCGGTGGAAATGTCTCTGCTGCTGATAAAAATGGTATCTGTTATATTGCCCTTCCTCCCTTCCTGCTTAGCTCAAAAACCTGATGCCTACAACTGTGAAACCTGTGCTACAGAGGAGATGAAAGGACAGAAGAATACGTAGTGAAGGCATAGAGGAGGTCCCACCATAACTCTGTGACAGTTGACATTTAGACTTCTTGTAAAGGAGTTAAACACTCTTGGGGGACACATTTTCTGATACCTGCACCACCTAAACAAAAGCCATCTTTATCTCACATCTCATGTATGTGCAGACTATGTTCCAGAGAATGCAGCGAATGTTCTAGAAGCTCACATCCCCATGGAAAAGACAGTTAGCAATAAACAGAGAATCTCAAGTGCTGTGAAGAACAGTAAAGCAGGGTAAGGAAATAGCGGGTACAATGTTCCTGTGTGAAGTTTCTCTTGGGAGATGACATCAGGCCTGAGTCGATGTGGGGAAAAACGATCTTTTGGAGAAAATCTTTTCTAAGCAAGAACATGTGCAAAGGTGCTCAGAAAACACTTGATATACTCAAGGGCACATAAATGAGTGATGCAGTTGATGGCAGGAATTAGGAAAAACAAAACACTGCCACAAAAGGGAGCAATTTAGTTAATACCTGTATACTTTCATTGTAAAGCCTTTTATTTATGCATTAGCATTTAATTTCTTTAAAAATCATCCATTTTTCTGGCAATTTGCTGCCCTTCACTAAAAAGACTTTGTAGCATGTTATCCTGCCTCAAATATCATTTAGCTATAAGAGCATTGGAACAATTTCAAGCAAATGTACAAACATTCACTCACCTGTTCTTAAGGACAATGATGATACCAAACAATAGTGATTTTTCTTCTAAATTTGATTTTTAAAAGGCAAAGGATGAATAACGGTGCATTCTGGGACCATAGAATTTAGCTCTCTGAACAAAGTCCCGGCATTTATCTCACACTTCTTTTTCCTAATATGTTCTCAACACTAACCTGCAGCACTAACTGAGTTAGCACCAAAGAAGAGGGAAAATTAAACAATTTCCTCCCAACATGTTCAGATATGTTGACACCTACGTTTAATGATGAACTATGGGGTTCCTTCAAGCCACCATCTGTTAGCAGGGCTGCTTTAGGAGCAGTGGTGCAAAGATGTTAGATATTTCCTTCCATGAAAAGACAGCTGGTGGGCAAAACAAAAAAATGCAAGATGTTAATACAGCCAATTAATCTGGCTTCCACATCCCTTTGAATAAGCATTATGGCAATAAGCTAAGGATGATTGCCTTTCACCTTGCATCAAAGGGAAAAAGTGATTGATCTGCAAACAGTTCTACAGACTCAGTCCCAGGAAATAGACACCAAGGAGCAAGACCAAATTTTCCTTTAATGTATTTTGAAATTCTCATTTTAGTACATAGTGGAGTTAATGGTCAAGCAAGTCTTCAATAAATCATCATGAATCTAAATGTTGAATAAGAGAATGAGCATAACTATATTCAGAGAAATTTTAAAATGCTTACCTCCACATTGGACTGACACATTCCTGAAAGTTCTATTCAGTTACAAGAAACTTTTTCCTTATGGAAGAATTTCAGATAATAATTATTGAAGAAATGAAGACAATAGAATATCGCTATTTTGGAATTCAAATGAAATCCATGATTCACAGACTAATTATGAATGGATGAAATTATTAGGTAGTAGGCTGACTGTTAACTTTTCAATGAGAAAGATCAGACTGTAGCCACCAGAAACTACTGATTAAGCTCAGTGTTCCAACAGGTAGGGCAACCTGACGTGGTCCCTACTGACATGATGGAACCCAAAGGACACGCTTTAGTACCATCTAGGGAGCATTCTAACTGCAGACGAAGAAACAAAGCCTCAGAACTAACTTTCACTTACAGATCATAGGTAGAAAAAGGGAACACATATAAAAACCTAAAAAGAGAGAGAGAGAGAGAGAGAGAGAGAGAGAGAGAGAGAGAGAGAGAGAGAGAACAACATGGGCATTCTAAAAGACCCAAGTCAATGACATAAAGAAAGAAAACCAAAGAAGCTGCTTTGTATGAGACTTAAGCAGCATCACCCCAAATGAACTTGTTTAATTTTCTGAAGTTCATTCCTAAAGAGACTTAAAATTAAGGAAATGAAATAATGAAATGTGTATTAAGTGATATCAAATAATTAGTTTAAAGTTCATTGTTATTATAACACTATAAGAAAATAACTTTTTAAAAATTCAGACAGAAGTGAATTAGCATTATGTGTACAATCTGCATTTACACATATCAGTATAGAAATCAAGTTGGTGTTGACACTGCTCTAACTTTGGATATGCTATGCTACACCCTGAGCTTAGTGTCCTTTTTTTTTTTTTTTTTCCAGTACCAGGGATTCAACTCAGAACCCTGTGCTTGCCAGGCAAGCACTTATTCTACTGAGCTATCTCCCCAGGCCCCTTACTTTCCTTTTGAGAGTTAGTTTCAAGACTCAGAAAAAGTTTTTGATAAATATCAGCTGTAACTGTTGTTATTATTTCTAATCATAGAAAGGGTCAAATGTAAAAGAAAGTGTTTCTCAGGTGAACAGTACAAACAACTAACAAATATACAAAAACTGCTCAACAGCATTGGCCATTCAAGTAATGCAAATTCATGGGAGTGGGAGTTGGTGCAACCATTTGAAAATCAGTGTGGAGATTCCTCAAAACTAGAATTTCCATTTGACCTAAGTGTTTCCTTTCTAGGCATCTTTCTAAAGGAGTTAAAGCCCATCATATAACAATGCTACATGCACACCCATGTTTACAGCAGCATACTCCATAATAGCTAAATCTTGGAAACAGTCCATAAGCCCATCCACAGATGAAAGGATAAAGAAAATGTGGTCTTTATACACAATTAAGTACTATTCTGCCATAAAGCAGAACAGGCTTGAGGCCTTTTTGGGCACATGGATGCATCTCAGAATCATATTGTTAAATGAAATAAATCACATGCACAAATTTAAATATTGCATTACTTCATTTATATGAGATACTCATTATGAATAAGAAGCAAAATGGGAAACAAACATTAGGAAGAACTTGCTCAAGTGAGGAGGGGAATGGAGATGTGAGGAGGGGAGGAGAAGAAAAGAAACAAAGATTTGAAGAGAAAATGGAAGGGGAAAATGAAAATAAAACCTTTGCAAATGGGGAGAGGTGAGATGGGGTTGGTGGGAGGGAACAGGAAGGAAATTTTAAAAAGAATTAAGAAAAATAAAATAATAGGAATAGCAAGTTTACAGCAAAGAATAGTTATCATTTTGTAGTTTTTCAAAAATCAAATGCTCTTTCTTATTTTTTTATTTTTATGTACTTAACACAGGGTGTAAGTACAGATTGGATTTGTGATCCTTCCTGTTTTTCAGCCTCTTAAGCACTGGAATTACAAGCATGTGCCACCACGCCATCACATGTGCCACCACCCAGTAGTGGGGCCAGCACAGCAGGCTGGAGATTGAACCCCAAGCCCCTGAATCTGCTGAAGCAGGCACTTTAATCCACTGAGCTATCTGACCAGCCCCAAACTGAATGCTCTTAATTGAAACTTAAAGTCACAATTTAATCATATATTTCTCTAATTTAGAATTAATTTTCTCTCTACCTGCAGATAAGTAAGACACAGTTGACTTATGCAGAAAGTGTCTATATGTGAGATTTTTGTTCACCAAAATTTGGTAGTTGAATTTAACAAAAGAGTCAATGTGATAAATTTATAGACAAACATTGAAAAGCCAAGTTTTTTGTTGTTTGTTGTTTGTTTGTTTGGTCTTTGGAGAGAGGGTCTTGCTATGCTGTTCAGGGTGTTCTTGAATTCACTTTGTAGCCCAGGCTGGTCTCAAACTTACAATGATCCTCTACCATAGCCTCCCAAGTGCTGGGATTACAGGTGTATGACATTGTCTCAGTTATTTTTCTCTCATTGCTGGGATAAAATACCAGACACCCAAAATGAAAGAAGGAATAGTTTATTTAGCTCACAGTTAGCGGAGGTTTCAGTCCATACTCAGCTGGCTCCAAGGAAGAGCAGCACATGGCAGAGGGCAGCAGTTCATGGTGGAAGAAAACAGTAAAACAGCAAGAGCAAAGAGAGGAGCAGCAGCAACAATGGAAGAGCAAAAGTCTGTCTCCCTTAAATTGCATTCAGGCTATCTGTATCAGGATGGGTGTAGCACTCACACCCATAATCCCAGAAGTACTCATACCCATCATAATCCCAGCAGCACTCACACCCATAATCCCAGTAGCACTCAGACCCATAATTCCAGCACTGGATCACCAATTAATCACAAACTCTAGAAGTCCACCCCATAATTGCATGAGGCTTTGGGGAGACAACCAGACACAAACCATAACAGCCACCATGCCTGACTTACTAGTTCTTTAAAAGAATAAAATATAAAAATTAGGCAGTGTTACCCAAAAATGACCCAAATCAACACACAAAAAAAGAAATAAACAGGGAAAAATAATAAAAGAGACCTCTGCAATCCAGAAGATTAGTAACTACTTTGAAAATGTGTACTCCACCAGCATGCCATGCTTGTCCTGCTCCCAGGGCACGCTGAGACAGCAATTGAGACTGTGGTGGTATTCACCTGTAATCCCAGTGCTTGGGAGGCTGAAAATAGGAGAATCACTATGAGTCTCTATGTAATGAGACCCTGTAGACCTTGTCCTAAATTCATAAAAAAAAGAACATGTATACTCCAATAAATTGGAGAATTTAGAAGAAATGGACAGATTCCTAGATAACATATGAGTTACCTAAAATTAACCAAGATGATATAAAGACCCAGAATAATCAAATAACAAGCAACAAAATAGATGCAGTAATTAAACCTGCCAACTAAGAAAACTGTAAAACCCAGTGGGTTCACTGCTGAATTCTATGAGAACTTTAGGCAAGATCTAATGCCAATATTCCTCAAAATGTTTAATGAAATGGGAAGGAAACTCACTCATTAACCTGAATCTAAAACCAACAATGACCCCACTGAAAAAAAAGAGAAATACAGACCAATCTCTTTAGTGAACATAGACCCAAAAATCTTCAACAAGATACTTACAGAATGGAACAAATTGTCAAAAATATTATACACTGTGATCAAGTGGCTTCATCCAAGAAATTTGGGAATAGTTCAACATATGCAAATCAATAAATGTGGTCATCACATAAACTGGAACGAGGACAAAATTCACATAATTGCCTCAATAAACTAAAATAGCCTTAACAAAATCAAATAGTCATTCAAGATAAAACCATAAAGAAAATAGATGTAGAAGGAGAGCTGGCCAGATAGTTCAGTGGATTAAAGCGCCTGCTTAGGCAGACTCAGCAGCTGGGGTTAGATCCCTGGCATGCGTGCTGGCCCCACCCCCAGGGCACGCTGAGATGCCATTATGACTTGGAGTGGTGGTGCCTGCCTGTAATCCCAGTGCTTGGGAGGCTGAACACAGGAGGATCAGTACGAGTCCAATCTGTGTAGTGAGACCCCGTAGACCCTATACTAAAAAAAAAAGAAAATAGACGTAGAAGGATCTTATTTAAATCTAAGAAAATCCATTTATCACA
Source organism: Octodon degus (assembly GCF_000260255.1). Lineage (NCBI taxonomy): Eukaryota > Metazoa > Chordata > Mammalia > Rodentia > Octodontidae > Octodon > Octodon degus. The sequence continues at coordinate 17,255,012 of NW_004524601.1, forward strand.
AGTCTACAGCCAACATCATAGTAAAACAAGAAAAACTGAAAACTTTGCCTCTAAAATCAGGAACAACACAAGGATGTCCACTCTTGCCACTCCTGTTGAGTACAGTCCTCAAAACTATAGCCAGTGTAATTAGGCAAAGGAAAGAAATAAAACAATAATATAAAAAAGAAAGAAATCAAAGTATCATTATTCACAGAAGATATGATCCTCTACATAAAAACAGAAAATGCAGCCAAACGACTACTAAAATTAATAATCAAATTCATTAACATAGTAGGATAAAAAAAATCAACACAAAAAAATCAATAGCACACATGGACACTAATAATGAACTTGCTTGAGAAAGACATTAGAAAAATAATGCCACTCACAAGAGCGTTAAGCTGGTGAAGTACTTAGAAATTAACATAGCCATGGGCCGGGGAGATGGCTCAGTGGAACAAGCGCTTCCCTGGCAAGCACAAGGACCTGAGTTCAATCCCCGGTTCTTCCAAAAAAAAAAAAAAAAGAAAAGAAATTAACATAGCCATAAGCAAGGAAGAGAAAGCTCTATAACTAAAATTAGTCTGAAAAGAAGAACTGAAGCAGACAACAGAAAATGGAAAGATATTTGTTCTTCCTGAATAGGCAGAACCAAAATGCTAACACTGCCAGAACTGATATCAGATTTAGTGCAATCCCAATCAAAACCAGCAGCATTCCTCACAGAACAAGAGAGAATAATTCTAAAATTCATATGAAACCAGGAGATATCTGGACAGCAAAAGCAGTCCTGGACAAGAGTAAAGTAGGAGGCATCACAATCCTAGACTTCAAGTTATATTACAGTCACAGGGATTTTAAAAAAAAGTAGTACTGTACAAAAGCCAACAGAAAGATCAGTGAAACAGAATAGAGAATACAGAAACTACCCCAGGCACACTTAGCTATGTGATATTTGACAAAGGGACCGAAAGCATAAACTACAGAAAAGATAGCCTCTCTAACAAATGGTGCTGGGAAAACAGGCTATCCCTACACAGAAGATTAAATCTAGACCCATATTTCTCACTATACACTAAGCTAATATCAAAATGGATCAAAGATCTAAATATTAAAACAGAAAGACAATCTTCTAGGAGATAAAATAAGTACAATTGAGGACATAAGTGTAGGCAAAGCCTTCAAGAAGAGAAACTTGACTGCACAGAAAATAACAAAGAATCAACAAATAGAATCATACCAAATTGAAAAGCTTCTGCACATCAAAGGGAACAGCCAGCAGAGCGAAGACACAACTTGCAGAAATGAGAAAAATTTTGCCAGCTATTTCTCAGAGGACTAACTCTAGAATACATAAAGGAAAAAGAGCCCACCAAAATAAAAGAACCAATTCTTTAAAAGTGAGCCACTGCAATGAATAGACATTCTTCAAAAGAATAAGTACAGATGGGCAACAAACACATGAAGAAAAGTTCTCAGCATCTCTGGCCATTAGAGAAACATGAATTAAAGCAACAATGAGATTTCATCTCACTGCAGGAAAATAGCTACCATTACAAAATCACGTCGTAACAATGGCTGGAGAGGCTGTGGGGCAAGAGAAACACTCCTGTATTGTTAGTAGGATTGAAAACTAATACAACCACTTTAGAAATCCATATGGTAATTCCTCAATAAAATAAAACTACCTGCCTGTTCAACTCAGCTATTCCTCTTCTAGAAATCTTTCCAAAAAAAGTTAAGCACACTATGGTACAGTGTTATATGAACATCCGTGTCTACAGCAACATAATTCATAATAGTTAAATCTTGGAGGTGACTTATATGTCATCAACGGAAGAATGAACAAAGTTAAGTGTGATATTTCTACACAATGGAGTACTAGTCTATTAAAAAGAAAAATAAATTTGAGTCATTTATTAAAAAATGGATGCATCTTGGAATGACAGTGCTAATTGAAATGAATCCGATGCACAATCTTAAATAATGCATGACTTGTGTTATGAGAAACCCAAAATATAAATAAATAAAAACAAAAGAAAAGGTAATAGGAAACAGAGAGCTGTATCTTTTGCAAAAGGAAAGGGGACAAAGAAATGAAGGCAGAGAAGACAGAGGGAAGATGAAGGTGATGAAAAAAGAATTAAGATATATTATGCCCATGTACTTGCTGGAATGAGTGCAGTCCGTGTGTACTATGAACATGTACTAATAAATTTTTTGATTAAAAAGCATTAAATTTATAAGCAAAGATTTTCTATTAACCTATTCCTGTATTTCTGGAAGAAATAATTGTTTAGGTTTATTGATATCTTATTGATATCTTGATATCTTATTTTTGCAAATGTTGTATTTACAAATTTGGTCCCAAATGCATAAATGAAGTGACCTTCTAATATTTATTCTTGCATGGCTTTTTTGGAGCTTTTATCAAAATAGAATACTTTAAATTTAGAAAAGTTTCTATAAATTAGAGATTACTCTATGATATTTTATTAGAACCCTTGTAAAAACAACTTGGCATGGATAAGTGTTTGTGTGTGTGTGTGTGTGTGTGTGTGTGTGAGAGAGAGAGAGAGAGAGAGAGAGAGAAGACATGTATATTGTATATTTTTTAACTCCCGAGTCAATTTCTGGTTTTGACAGGTTATATGTTTATACCTGTATTTTTTTATACTTATGTTTTCTGTATCTTCAAAAATGACTTGTCTTAGTTATTTTTCTCTCATCACTGAGACAAAATACTTGATGCCCAAAATTAAGGAAGGAAAGCTTTGTTTTGCTCACAGTGTGTGGATGTCGGGCGCCCTCCCGTCCAGCAGGAAAGCACTCAACACGATTTGTGCGGCGGAAAGGCTTTAATCGTTCTCCTGAGTGATGCGCCCCGAGAGAGCACAGTTCCTCTCTCCGTCCCTCTTCCTGTCTCTGACCCTCCGCGTCGCGGAGCGTTTCTTTTATATCCTCAC
>NW_004524601.1:17262934-17267275 GCF_000260255.1 Octodon degus
CACAATTTTTGACATATGTTTTCATTGCTTTCCAGTTATAAACTTGTATTATGAAATCATTGATTTTTAAAGTATTTAATTACTTTTTTAATTTTTAATCATCGTTAGTTTGATCTTTAACTACACCATAGTCTAGGGTATCATCAATTTGATATCAATTCTTTGTTATTTGTTGAGATTTAGCATTTGTCTTAGTACTAAATAGTTCATGTGTACTGAAAAAGAACATAAATTCTCTAATTTTTTGATACAAGGTTGTGCATATAACCATTAGATTAGCCTAATAATGTGTTGTTCAATTTTCCATAATTTTTCATTTGTTGGTGTTCCTAGGTAGTGACCTGCTATAATATGGGCTTGCTGATGGTTGTTATTCTGCTGATTCCTCCATTATTATTATTCACTATCTGCTAATAAATACACGTGAAGAGATCGTGTGAACGCATTGTACTTGCTAACTGTGATGTGCAATTTGTCTACAGCGCAAGTCCAACACAAAGCTGAGCAAGACTCATCCCAGTGGTGAATGGCACCAACCAATAAGCTTGTAGCCCTGACAGAGGAAGAAAACGGAGAGGAGGAGGAAGTGTGCTCATCTTGAATAGCACCATTCTTCTTCAGTGGGTGCTGTCATCCCTTCGGACGTGGGTCTCCAGGTCTCCGGTGTCCTCAGTCTGGTAACACAGACTTGCACCGGGATCCCTTCCGTGAGCTGCCCAGCCTTCAGTGCTGGCCTGTGCCTGCATCCTCGGCTTCTCCTATTCTGTGGCTTCCATCTTCTTAGAATGAGTAGTTACTGGATGATCCATTTCTCCACATGCAAACAGCCCCTAAGGACTTTCCCTGCTCTGATCCTGTAAGCGCACCTGATGAATCCCATTGCCAGGCCTTTTTTAAAAAAAAAAAAAAAAACACTGAGAAAGCTGATTGATTTTGGTTACTCTTCTCTTGTTGCTGGGACAAAATACCTGATACCCAGAATTAAGGAAGGGAAGGTTTATTTAGCTCACAGTTTGTAGGAGTTATATTCCATACTTGGCTGGCTCCAAGGCAGGGTGGCACGTGGCAGAAGACAGCCATTCATGATGGTGGACAACAGCAAAGGCAGCCAGAGCAGGAAGCAGGGAGCACAGGAAGCCTTTTTCCCTCCCTGGGATTGTATTCAGGCTATAACCCAGGTGGGTGTAGCCCTCATGCCCATAATCCCAGCATTGGTACATGAATCAATGAAAAACTCTAAAAGCCACCCCAATGACTGCATGAGGTTTTGTGGAGACACCTAGACACAAACCATAACACTGTCAAAAACACTGCCTCTCTGAAGTCATTAAGTTTACTTATTGAAACATCCCTGCCATTCTATTGAAACTCTCTCCAGTTAATCTGCTGCTTATTCTGTTCACTAAATTTTTATTGAGTGACACTTTTAACTCTGAAAATCTTATATTTTAGCCAGCTATGGTGGCACATACCTTTAATCCCAGCACTTGGGAAGCTGAAGAAGAATTGCTGTGAGTTCAAGGCCAGCCAGGCTACATATGGTGAAATCCTGTCTCCAAACACATTTTTAAAAATCCTGTATTTCTAAATTTTATCTCCTCATTGCAAATGCCTCATGTTTTGTTTTGTTTTGTTTTGTTTTGTTTTGTTTTGTTTTTTCCAGAACCAAGGATCGAACTCAGGCCCTTGCACTTGCCAGGTAAGCACTTATTCTACTGAGCTATCTCCCCGGCCCCACAAATACCTAGTGGTTTAAATTTCTCATGAGAACTTTTCCTCTAACCTAAATAAGCCAGACATAACACTTCTTCTCTCCTTCAGCCTCCACTCTATTAAATAGATGACACTGGTGTTCCTTGTCTTGGAGGATACTGTCTTAATAGTTCAGAGCTTTAGCCACAGTTCACCCAACTCTCCACTTCCAGGGTCAAGTGCCAGCCACCACCTCCACGTACAAGAAGCAAAACTCAACCCTCTAGTTGCTGCCTGGTCCAACATCTTCCAAGCCTGCTCCAGAGTCTACCTCTGCACCTGTCTCTTTCACACCATATTCCACACTTGATCTTAGTCAAAGGGCCGAGGAGCAATCTTCCTTCTTCATCTGATACCTGAGATTTTCCCTTAAATTCTTCCAAGTTTATCCATGCATATCTTAAAATATTTTTTGCTATATTTTCTCAAGAATCTCCGACATACTTGTTGGAAATTTTTTCATCAACTTTCTTGAAACAGAAATAGCAGTACTTGACACTTAATAAGTTCATAAGCATATCTGGCTGTCGTACCACTGGCATGCCTTTGTGTGAAAATAGAAACAATCATTTTTCTTTTAACTTTGGATTCATGTGGAATTATTCCTTTGGTTATAAAATCAAATATTCATATTGTGATGAAAATTCACAGCTAAAAAAAAACTTAGAAGAGTTTATTTTCTATATATTTAATTAAATAAAACTTGGACTTGATGATATATATATATATAATGCTATGTGTCAGAATTGTATGACAAAGAAAGGAACAAGAGTAGACTTAACCCAATGATACCAAGAGGACCCAATGGAGTCCATGTTATTCTGTATGCATAAAGTTCCTCAGTGGGGCTGGTGAGATAACTCAGTGGAATAAAGTGCCTGCTGAGGCAAGCTTAGGCAAGCACAATAACCACAGTTTGATCCCTGGCACCACATGCCACCCCAGCCCCACAGCCAGGGTGAGCTGAGTGGTCCACAGAGTCCAGGCCTAGTGGCACACACCTGTAATCCCAGCACTGGGGAGGCTGAAAAACAGGAGGATCACTATGAGTCTGAGCTGTGTAGTGAGACCTTATACCAAATACATAAGTGAAAAAAAATGTATCAACTACATATGACATCCTAGTCCTTATTAGCAACATTCTTATTATAAAATATGATTTTATACTGTATTTAATAAATATAGTGATAAAACCACTTCTCTGAGCAGTACACATATTTATACTAGTTCAGAGGAAGGAGGAAAAGAAAGTTCAAAGAGCTTTCAATCAATATGGCTTTGATGAAATTCAATTGACCATTGTCCCTATGTCATTGTCCCTATGTCACTCAGAGTGAAATATGCATATGTCGATGCATTTTACTTTCCTGTGTACAGAGTTGTATATAAAGGGCAAAAATGTCCTAATTTGTGTCTAGTCTTTCTTTATGTTAAAGAGTTTGCAAGCGTATGATAGTAAAATTAGTAAATTAACATGTTGTGTATACTTTACGTTAAAATTTATGAGAAAGACCATTCTTAAAACCATGTAGGTAGGGGGCCTGCCCCTTAGCTCAGTTCTTTAAGTGGCTGCTTCAAAAAAGCAGTCAGGCTCAGGTTGCTGTGGTTCGATCCCCACAACTCAAGCCAGCAAAACTTGCCCTGAAGGCATTCGGAGCAAAAAAAAAAAAAAAATGTAGGTAATGAAATTATTAAAGTCCCTTCTAAGTATTACATATGAATATATCTGTGTTCTGGGTCAAAAAAAATGGAAAACTGGAAGGGTTCTAGGTCAGAGTGTTCCTACTTAAATGACACTTTACAATCGCTTTTGTTGATGTTTCTACTTGACCACTTGGGAATTAAAATACAGGATGACCTGACAATGTAACATAACAAAGAAAATCAAGGCTTGAATGATACTAAGAAATGAACTTTACTTGGTAAAATGAACATATTGCAAGCATTTATGAATAGCCAGTAAAAAATAAAAATGAAATAGCTTTTGTTAAAAACATAAAAAATAAAAATAAAATATGATCTCAATTTAGGTTAACATTACCCTTTATAACACAAAATTAATATTGCTAATGTGAATTGTATTTACCATAAAGGCTTGATTGGTATTGAATGTCTATTTGTTAGGATTTTATACTTGAGTTATAGCTACCAAAAAAGTCTATCCATTTTTACACTTATAGATCCACATTATAAAAATGTAAGAAAATGTGAGAGATTGTGGATCTTTTCTTTCAAAATACTGCAAAAGTACAAAAAGCTTTTCTTTCAGGTTTAGTTGCAGTTGTACTGGGAACAACTTAATGCCCATGCATAGGAAAATAACATAATAAAGTGTGGAATTCCCACACAATGGAATATTATGCAGCTGTTAAAAAGGAACACTGTATTCATGCCAATATAAATGATTTCCAAGGTGAATTAGGAAAAAAATGATAAAAGTATAAAAGACTCCATGTAGTATGGTACTTTCTTATCAGAAAGACATGGTATAAAAATGTGCAATAATATAATAACTACAATAAAAATAAAGCACATAAAATGAGTCATATTCTGGTGAAATTAGTAGAATGTGTAAGCCCATGAAAGTCA
>NW_004524601.1:17267660-17268998 GCF_000260255.1 Octodon degus
AATACTGAGATCTTTTACTTTATTGAGATAATTCAAGAAACTTGAGAGAAACACATAAAATGATACGCTAAATAGAAGTATTCACTTGACATCTAATGACAAAGTGTCTCATGATACCCAGTTAGTATTTTCTTGATTAACATTTTGTGTCTTTAATTAGTCTTTAAGATGCTTATGATTTTTTCCACAGCTATATTTTAACAAACTTGAGTTGAGGACAATGATGTTATTCCCCATATCTCTTTCATTTCATTGGAAAGAAATAGCATTTGGTAAATACTTATAATTAGTTGAAATATGAGCTGTTTGTTTATGATAAAGAATACCATCAGATGGAATGGAACATGAAAACTTCATGGTACAGGAGTACATATGGGATTGTCAGAATAAGAAAATAGTGAAGACATAGGAAGGGGCTACGCAATACATAGAATTGGATGTCCTTGTAATGACTCTGTCCGCAATCCTATGGGCAATGAAAAGCCATTAAATAGCACTTACACTAACGCACTTTTAGATTGTCCCCTTTTTAGCCATCCACCTCATTTTCACCTTCCCAGTTGGCTTTTATAAAAGATGCCCTCATTGACGGCATCTGAATCCAAAGGAGTTTAGAGGGCTTAGTTCCCTTATCATTACTTCAGATTTTTCAATTAACAAGACTGTCAGAGCAAATGCAATAGTATTTGAAAATACTAAGCTCCTAAATCCTTAAGCTCCTGTCAAGCCTTTTTATACTTCTTCAGTCCAATCACACTCAGGCTGCTAATATCCCCAGTTGCTAGAAGAGCATCCTGTATCTCTGCGAATGAACTCCTCTGGATTCCAAAATTGCACATGGGAAGTTGCAAGTATAATTGAGCTGGGGTAGGAGTACATAAAGACTCAGGTCTCTGACAAGTTCTTGGGATACATACAGTCTACTACAGAAGCAAAACTGAATGTAAATGATTATGTTTAATGAGAGATACCTTAAAAAATACAAGCATGGCATTAATCAGTTCAAAGGGGTAATGTCCATTTGGTCCCATTAGGAATAGCTTGACGAAAAAAGAATATCTAAACAGGTCCTTCGTGGATGGATACAAGAGGATTAAAAACAGAATATAGGTTGTGGTTGCCTGCAAGAACCTTAGTCACAGGGCTTTTGATTAAAACCTAGTTCTGGAATGCAGCCTATGTTGCCTGGGGACCCTCAGGGCTGGGAGAATGCTGGAAACCTTGGCATAAAATGCTATCATTTCACAGTCTTATCACTGATTCACAGAGCAAAGAAATGGATACATCTATGAGCCCTGCAACCTACAGAGCAAACCTAGATTGGCTTGCTGGAGGACA
>NW_004524601.1:17286699-17288558 GCF_000260255.1 Octodon degus
GTAAATAGGATCACAAGTCCGCATCTTGTACAGCAATTAACCACTAAGAAGAATATATGCAGTGTATTATTTGTTGAAAAATAAAAAATAAATAAATAAAAGACCAGTTTAGTTTTTTAATTAATTTTGATACACATAATAATCACATTTATCACAGGGAATGTTTACCTGTATGTAGTATTTCTTGAGTCTTCTTTTTCTGCCTTTTCTCTCCCCTTTCTTCAGCTCTTATTCCTCTCCTGCTGTACAAAAGTCTTGTTTCCATTTTTTTCCTTCTTTTTTTCCAAAGAATGACGTTTATTTGGTCCTACAGTTCAGCTGACAGGCTGGCATGGCATGGGTACATGGCAGAGGAAAAACACCTCATGGCCTGGCTGTGGGAAGTAAAGAGAGATAAAGACAGAGAGAGACAGATTCCTCTAGACACGCCCCCAGTGACCCATGTCCTATGACCAGGCTTTACTTCTCAGTATCACGGTAAGTTATCAACTCTGAGGACCAATCCAGTGAGAAAGATCTTGCCCAAGTGGTGCACTACTGTGCTGTGCACCCCATGTGTCATATTTTTTTTCTCCTTCTATTGCTTTTTCCCTTGTCTCTTCCTTTCTCCCTGCCCCTCCCTTGTTCCTCTTACCATTTGAACATTTTCTTCCTACTTCCTAATTTCTGTTATCCATCTTAATCCTTATTCATGCTTTCAGTTTCTCATACAAGAGAAACAATGTGATATTTAAACATGTGTGTCAAATCTCTTTCACTTAAAAGTGTGGTGTTCAGATGCAACCATTTATTAAAGTGCCTGCAAGCAGGTGCAGGGGCTGAGAGTTCAATCCCGGGCCTGCTGTGCCGGCCTCACCCCTGGGGTGTCTGGAGACAGCAATTGAGACTAGGCATGGTTGGGCACGCCTGTAATCCCAGCTCTTGGGAGACTGTAAACAGGCGAATCACTACGAGTCCGATCTAGTAGTGAGACCCTGAACACCCTATAGACTCTTCCCTAAAATACAAAAAGAAAAAGACAGATGCAACCATTTACCTAAAATTCGCTCATTTAAGTGGGCAGAGTGGTGCTCCACTGTACATAAGAACCCCGTTTTTCTATCCATTAATCCATTGATTGGCATCAAGGAAATGACCAAGTATGCGCCTACAAACGTGAATGTGCACCTATTGCTACACATGATGCTTTTAACAGTTGCAGGAAAGAAAACCAAGAAGAGGAATAGCTGGGTCAAATGGAAACTCTAGCTTCAGTTTTCTGAGGAACCTCCATACTGACTTCCATATTGCTTGCACCAATTTACCCTTCCATCAGCAGTGGAGTAGGGGTCTTCCTTTTCTACTACAGGCTTGCCAGAATTTGCTATGGGATAATTTCTTGATGATACTGATATTTTCTGGAGTTAGATGTAATTACAGTGTTTTAATTTGCATTGACCAGTGATGTTGAACATGTTTTCATATATTTCTTGGTTGTTTCTACTTCTTCATCTGAGAAATCTTTATTCATTTCAGATGCCCATTTTTGCATTGCATCTTTGAATTTGGGAGCTGTGCTAATTTGAGTTTTTTATATATTCTATATATTATTCCTTTTTCTGAAGAACAACTAGCAAAATTTTCTTCCCTCACTGTGGGTTGTCTCTTCACTCTGTTGATGGTTGCTTTTGCTGTGCAAAAGCTTTTTAATATGAAGGGAATCTAGTAGTTGATACTTTCTTTTTTAGTTAATTTCCAACTTTATTTATTTATTTATTTATTTTTCCCATAATTTTATTGAGAAACAAATAGCAATGAGTCAGTTTCAAACCAAATTGGTAGGACAGTTTCAATAATTAACACATTGCATACATTCTTCC
>NW_004524601.1:17289901-17299241 GCF_000260255.1 Octodon degus
AAATCTATTGATTGTGGCTTTTCATTCCTAATTATACAGATCTGAGTTGATTAAATTTTTTCAAAGAAACAACTCTTTGATTAATTGATTCTTTGCATTGTTTTCTTAGTCTCAATTGTATTAATTTTTCATCTGATCTGTATGATTTCTTCCCTTGTATATGCTTTGAATTTAACTTGCTCTTCATTTTCTAGAAGGATGAGGCTCAACGTTAGGCTTTTTATTTTGGCTCAATCCTCTATTTTTCTTCTTTGCATCAGCTAGCAGCCACTGGACTGATTTTTGGGGGTACCTTGCTATTTTTAATGTCATTCATTTGATGAGTACTAAGTAAAAACCTAGGTTTTATATCTGATATTCTGACCTCACACTGCTTCGTTCTTCTGTATATATTTTCAATAGAACTTTCAATCTGCTGAATATATGTTTGAATCTGTTTTGTGGGGTCCAGTTCTTTCCTGTGTTTACCATTCATGGCTTCCATCACTTTCCTAAGATCTCTATTTTTTTTTAATCTGTATATACACTAGATTCCTAAACATTTCCTTCATTATGGTCATCATCCCTTTAATTATCTATGAAGTAATTTTTGATTTTTTTTCCTGAAGCTTCATTCACTGACTTTGTTACTCCCACTGCTACAACTGCTGAAAGTTCATCTAGGTGACTTTTGATTTCTTCCACCTCAATGACCCCTGGATTTGCCTTGGGTAAGCTGGAAGTCTGGGTTACCATCTTGCTTCCATCATCTTATTTCCTATTTCTACTTATTTTCCTGTAAATTGCTTATAGTAGGTAGCTTTGTGCCTAGTACTAAAACCTCCGTAGGATATTACCACATTTCAGAGATGTCTACTATGTGTAGCTGTCTTTTGCCTTTTTAGTCCACCCCAAAGATCCCACCTCTCCAATTTATTAGGGAAAGAAGCGGCTGCCTATTTGGCCTAGCACCCAGTCTTCGGTACTGAACTATGGCATTGTCTTTGAGCGCCACATAATCTTGATATTAGCATATAAGGAAGAATAATCAATCATAACAACTATGTCACCTCGGCAAAAGCAGTGCAATCCATAACACAATAGCATCTAGCATGGCTAGAAAACGACAAGATACTGAACTGATAACTTGCCACCTTAGACCACAGACACAAGGTTCATGGTTATAACAAAATCTACAACAAACCAGAAGGGCCAGCCAGATAGCTCAGTGGATTAAGGTGCCTGCTTAGGCAGACGCAGGGACCGGGGTTTGATCCCCAGCGTGCCATGCTGGCCCTGCCCCCAGGGTACACTGAGATGGCGATTGAGATTGGGCATGGTGGCATGCACCGATAATCTCAGTGCTTGGGAGGCTAAAAATAGGAGGATCACTAGGAGTCCGACCTGTGTAGTGAGACCCTAGATAGCCTGTACTAAATACATAATAAATAAATAAATAATAAAACAGAGCAGAAATTTATATACAATAAATATTCCCTCAATAGAGCAATTTTACCTTCAAAGGAGAAAATTTAAAAGGGATAACGGGGAAATAGAGAAATAAAAGAAGACAAAAAAATTAGAAGCAAGGCTGAAGAACAAAGAAAAGTCAGCTTTGGGAAATCTAGTAAAGAGGGCAGCAGGGAAAGAAGGAAGGAAAAGATACAAACAAGAACTAAGTGAAACAAAATGCTCATGCCCATGAATAAACAGAAAGAAAAATCAAGAAAAAAGAAAAGTAAAGAGCAAAAAGAAAAAAAAAAAAAAGGATTTCTTTGTGATTTCAGAACTGTGATTATCTTCTGGGGTCTATGATTTTGTGGTAGTGTCCAAATCAGAGTGTCTCCATCACTTCTGGAGGCAGACAGAGCCCAAATCCTTCCGGCACAATCCCAGCAAGCTTGCAGCAGCAATAGGCCTGTCAAGAATACAAAAACAATAAATGCTGGGACAAGAGAACCATGCTAAAATATAGGTGGGGGTATAAATTAGTATGACCATTATGGAAATCAGTGTAGATGCTCCTCAAAACAATAAAACTAGAATTGTCATTTGATCCAGCTATAAAACTCCTTAGTATTTACTCAAAGTAATTAAAGTCAGCATATTATAGGGCAACATGCATACCCATGGTTCTTAGGGTACAATTTACAGTAGCCAAACTATGGAATAAGCCTAGAAATACTGCAACAGATGAATAGAAAAAACATGAATACAATGGAGTATTATTCAGTCATGAGAAAGAATGAAATGCTTTATTTTTCAGGAAAACTGATGGATCTGGAGGCTATCAAGTTGAATAAAATAAACCAGGCTCAGAAAAACAAATATCACATTTTCCCTATTATGTAGAGCCTAAAAAAGATGATAAGAAAGTAGAAGAGACAGTACTAGTCAAGAGGACAGGGGACGAGAACAGGGGAAGGAAAGTTAGAGCAGGTACTTGGGGGCAAATACAAGAAAAAGTATGTTATGCACATTGAAACTCCCTGAAAAGATTGAAACTAGAGAGAAGAGCAGGATAAATGAGGTGGACACAACAAGCAAATTACTTTATTCTGCAAGTATGAATCTGCCAAAATGAAACCCATTGATCTGCATAACCAATAGAAAGTAGTGGAAAAAACAGATGACATAGAAATCTGTATGAATCAATAAACCAATATTTATTAAAGGTCTATGTGTATAAAATAATGTAATGTAATCATTTATTTAAATCATTTTGGTGAAATTAAAAATGCCTTGCATTTTAAAACTAAAAATTGCTCCTGCCAGGAAGACACTGCATATCTTATTGGTCATTGTCTTTTACTGCCCTCCCTCACAAAATAAGTAGGTGAGTGAGATAGTATGATTTTAATTTTCTCTTTTATTTTAATTCTGTATTAGAGGCAAAAATAAATGAAGGCAATAAAATGTGCACTAATCCTTATTAATAAAAAGTTCTTTTGTACACAAGAAGGATTACATATGGAGAAAAAGCCTATTTTATATTCACCCTCTATAAAAACTCATTTAAGTTATTAACCCCCAAAATGTAGTGCAGGAAACCAGGCATATTTGCATATATCAGAAGCACTAATCAGGATTTTAATGCATATTTAAAATAAGACTCAAAATGTTCAAAAGAAAAATATATGAATATGCATACAATTATAACTACAAATGTATATTTTATATAGTGTTAAATATATACGTAGTTACATACAGTTTTATTGCTTCTAAAGTTCTCTGTTATTCATGAGAAATAAGATGCTAAGAAATAAGTGAGCTGAGAAATGGCATCACATATTTCAAGAGTTTTATTCCCTATTAAAGATTTCTTCAGAAACAAAGTTTCAGAGCTAAACTTATTACTAAGTACACATTCATCAGTAGAAAACAACACTTTGTGGTGAATAATTCAAAATGGGGAAATTGATAGAAAAATCTAAGCTATCTAAATTGTTTCTTACGTGTTAGTAAGTTCAAGTAAGAAACAATACTGAGTTAGCAAAGTTGGCTTAGGTCGCAAACTTGTTCTGCTTGAAGCTCAGGAGAAGCAGTAGGAGAAAAAGACAGTGGAAATCTCTATAGTGATACGGGAAAGGACTCACCCTCACCTAGATCATTCTGACTTACAAAAATGGCTTCTTAAACTGTAGGATTTCTACACAGGGCTTGTAAGTGGTTATGCATCCCAATCAAAGTGTTGTTTCACCAGTTCATTTACACCTTGCTTAATGATTTTCACTAGTACCTGAAAACCCTGCCACTTAAGAAAAAGCTATTAATTGGAAAAAAAGCATTTCAATTAAATTTAGATTAAAATTAAGATGCTTGACCTCAAAACAAGATACCAAAATGATTTTCACAGCTAGAATAACATACCCATTTATATTAGTAATGAACAGTGATGGGAAGTAAACATTTGCACATAAAGTACAAACTAATTTTACTTGTATTTCTGAAATATTTTCCACTGATCTTTCAAATGTGGGTGTTCATGATTAGTTAGTTTGCACTTAGACTACACTTAAAAAAGTCACTACCAGGGGTGGTGACTCACACCTGTAAATGTAGCACTTGGGAAGCAGAGTCAGGAGGGTCACCATCAATTTGAGGCCTTTTAATTTTGTATCAGAAATTTTAGGAGATCAATTCATGTCCTCAGTGAGAAATTAAGCAAAGACATGAAAATCATTTTTTAAAAAAAAGAGTCAAAATTTAGAATTAGAAAAGTCAATGACTAAAATTTAAAAATGCAAGTCAGAGCTTCAAAAATAGACTGAATCAAGCAGAACAATAGCTGAAACTGAAAACAAATCCTTTGAAATAACCCAATAAGAACAAATATAAGCTATATAATAATGCCTGACTAAAAGTTACATCGAGAACATTGTCAAATGTGTTCTTCATTTGAAAGCATAATGTTGAAAAGTCATTTTTACAACATATCCTTTTGGTGAACAAATTCTTACACTACAATATTTCCAAAAGTCATTATGCAAAATAGTATCTCTTTGCAAGAGTTATCATGACAAAAACCTCATTCCTTTAAAAAGTCTTTATAGAAGATGTCTGCACAAGTAGAAAACAGGCCATCTTAATAAGAAGAATTCTTTAATGCTTACTTAAGGCAAGTTTGACTTTTCAGGTAATCTACCCCTTAAGATTATTTATCCAGGTCATATTTCATAGAGAATTTGGTAGAGGAAATGCCACTGGCTTACCAACTTCAGCTTCAATTACAGATTTCCTCTAGAAGACAAAACATAAGATATTATCTTATGTTTTCCCCTACAAAACATAAGATATCATCGTTTTGCTGTAATTTAGCCTCATTCTTTCAAACAGAACATTAGCAATTATTACTATCAACCACACAGATAGCAAGAAACATTAATCACAGAGAGCAAAAACAGTCACTACTTCTAGGCATTGCCAAAACAATCATCCTATTTTACAAGGGAAGACTCTTACTGGGAAAGTCAAGAATGTCATGGGAAGAAATGGGTATCTATTGTCTTGGTAACTTTTTTTGTTGATGGAACAAATACCCAATACTTGCACTCATGTCATGGTGATCAGAAAGACAGGGCAATACCAGGAGTCAGAGAGGTCATAGCCTCGGTGTTATTAGGCCTGAGTCCCACTGTAGTGTCCCATGCAAATACGTATGAGTGGGCTGAAAGGTCTGTGATGCAAGACTGAGGTCTATGCTGGAGCCTGAAGGGTCTGCACTAGAAGCTAGGAGAAGACACCCAAAATGGAAGTGAAGACTGGAGCTCCTCTGATGAAACAGAAGCTATCCTTGCTTCCTTGTTTCCCTTTTATACCATTCTTGAGACAACACTTCCTCTAGTGGGTCTTCCACACCCAGAACTATGCTAAGTGGATACAGCTGTGCATTGCTTACTCAAGTTGACACACTCACTTCACTATCACACCCAGTGATCCACATCCACCCAGGCCCACCTCCTTACAGCAAATCTCATTCCCATAATTCAGTCACCTTCCCAAAGCCCTCCTAGCTCATAAAGGTCTGAGGGATGTGCTGCATCCAGACTTTCACACCTCCCCAGCTAACCAGGACCGTCACTTCAACACCTCAACACCGCTGCGACAGATCTGCATATGACTGACCTTTCCCCTGAACACTGCATTAATATCACCTCCCCCTCTTCTAACTTAGCTGAATTTCTGCTTCCTGGTGCTTTGAATTAATAGTTTACTATTTTCAAAAGTATGTGACAATTATATATAGATTACTGTTCCATCAGCTGATCGCATGTGACTACAAATTTCATTTAGGTGTCAAAAAACAATATAGTTACCTGTACACAAGTGTGGAAGCTCTACCACCTAAGGCAGTGCTATGCAATAGAACTTTCAGCAGTACAGCATGAGTTCTCTATCTGCACTAACACGGTAGCCACTAGCCAATTTCTATTAGTTTAAACTTAAATTAGGCAAATTAATTTAAACTTCAAAGTGCCTATTTGGCAAAGGTAAGGGACAAAGGGAGAACTGGAAAGATCCTGGCCAATGAGTCCCTGGAATATAACAAAGAAATACAGTTAGGCCCCAACACAATGGGAGCAGAAGCTTGAGTGTTGGGGTTCTCAGCAGCCCTCATCTACTTACGGGGAAATCAAGGGGCACACCTTTGTTCATAGAAACAGGGAATCACCTAAGACTTAGAAATGTATGGTCAGAAAAAGGCAATTTTCCCTACTCCCAGGTTTAATAGGGGTCTGAAATCAAACTGACAAAAGATAGATTAACAAAAGAAAAGGGAATTTTTATTTAATAAGAACAGCTGAAGTTTTGCGGATGCATAATCCTTGAGTGAAAATAAGAATCCGAGGAGGCACTTAAACCCAGAGACCACTTTAACAAACAGCGATAACCTTATAATGAAGCAATGTCACTAAAGCAAAGGGACTTGGGTTTCTGGATTGGGCAGAGTATGAGAAGGTAAACATGCAGGAACTGATGGAAGGTGATTTTTTAGCACGATTTATGTAGAGCCACTTGAGGCAGAATTTCAGTAACCAGTGATAACAGCTGTCTTCCTTTTCCTACTGAGGGAGGAGTAGACAGATAGGAAAAAACAAAGAGCTCTTCCTTTAACTGCTATTTCTTAATTGCCTTCAGCTCAAAACCATCCTTATACCTTAATGGAAAACTGGGGGGTGATCTATCCTTATCCCCTCCACTATCACTACAGATTTTTATATAAGAAGAAAGCATTTGCCTTCTTTGATGATTTTCTTTTCACTTTGATTCCTATTTAAAATAATTTCTTCATAAATATAGTTGGGCAAAAAGTAAACTTTAGCCTCTTAAGGGACACAGCCTACCTTCACCACTTTTAAAATGTTGCATCCTCTATCTGTAAATCACCTCAGATGTGGCCTCTACAAATCTCTTCTTAGGTTCACATCTCAGCTGCTATCACTGAAACATACTAAAATATAGCTTCATATTCCATATTTTAATATTTATTGAGAATCCACTTTGTGCATGTAACTGTGCTAAGTGATAGGAATACCCTGGTGAATGTTAAGTACAGGGTCCCTGCCCTCCCTGAACTTATAGTTTTGAAGCTAAGGAAGATATTTAAGAAATAAACAAATGAATGAATATAGAAGCAAGAACTGGAATGAGAATCATGAAGGGAAAGAAGCAACCCTCACAAAAGAAAAGCGGAGAGTGCTTTTTCCAGTACTGTGAGGACTGCCTCTCTGGAGAGGTGAGATGAAGCTAAGAAGTTAAACATGGAAAAGGAATAAAGATGAATAATAATACAGAGGAACAGGAAGGCAGGCATGCACAAGGAGCAGCCAAAGAAGTGGGAATGTGCTTATTTTTGGTTTTGAAAACTTAAATAGGAGCTGGGATTTTATCCTAAGTACAGTGGAGGGCTTTAAAGGATCTTGGAAAAGAAGTGACATGATCCAATTTACATTCTAAAATAGGAGTTCTGGCTGCTGCATAATAGAGAACAAAATAGAAGAGATGAGAGTGGATGCCAGAAAACCATTTAGAAGATTAGAAAGTGTCCTGTATGTGCTAATAAGGGCCTGCAGACAGAGGTTCCTGCAGCTGTCTGTGTGCAATCCTCACTGCACCAGACTGTTTTCTTTAACCCAGAACTCTATCAGCAAGTTAAACTAGCAGATGCCAAATTTCATTAGAAATCAGCTCAAGACTTCAGACCGGTGCCTGAGATTCACTACGCTAATGCAGGTTAGCCATTCAGGTACAAATGGAGAGACCCAAAAGGAAAAGAGAAAAGAACAACACAAGAAAGTGGTGCAAACGTTGCAGTTGGTGGGAGAAGGACCACAAAAGAGAAGCAGGACGCAGACTTGATGCCACAGAATCATCAGAGAGTGGTTGTCCCTGCGGAGTTGAGAGCTGTACTTGTCTGAGTTTTCTCTTCTCTAATGTGGCAAAAATTAGAGTTTCCACCATGCTGTATTGTGAGCATTAAGTAAGCTAATAAATAAAAGCACTTAGAAGAGCGTCTCAAAAATGGTAGCTGGTTGTAGCTGTCAGTCTTGACTCTCCATTAAAATAGAATAAGAAACCCATTAAAGGGCCAGGGAGACAGCTCAGTGGCATAAGCATCTGCCTGGTAAGAACAGGGTCCTGAGTTCGATCCCCAGTACCGCAAAACAAAAACAAAAACAAGAAACATATTAGAAGCCCAGCCAAATAGTTCAGTGGATTAAAGCACTTGCAAGCAGGTGCAGAGGCTGGGGGTTCAATCCCTGGGCCTGCTATGCTGGCCACAGGGCACACTGAGATGGCAATTGAGACTGTGCATGGTGGTGCACGCCTGTAATCCCAGCACTTGGGAGGCTATAAACAGGCGGACCCTACGAGTCCAATCTAATAGTGAGACCCTGAACACCCTGTAGAACTTTCCCTAAAATACAAAAAAAGAAAGGAAGGAAGAAAAGGAAGGAAGGAAGGAAGGAAGGAAGGAAGGAAGGAAGGAAGGAAGGAAGGAAGGAAGGACACAAAACACATTAGAGATTAGTAAAGCACAGTTGGGGGTGTTTTCCAGAGAAGACTGGCACATAGGCCAGCAAACTGAGTGACAAAGACTGGCTTAGATTGTGGGTGACACCATACAACAGGCTCACAGCCGAGATGGGATGCAAAGGGGAAGAAGACAGAAGTCAGCCTGCTGTGGAAAGCTTGATTCAGCTTGCATACACCCCAGCGCCGTTCCTCAGTCTGTGGACCTCCTTTACTTTCGATCTCCAATGTCCCCTCAAAGGGTTCACATCAGGGCTAGAGCAAGGTAGGAAGCGGCGGGTCACTGAGGGCACGATGGGAAGGGCACACTCATGTCCAGCTCCTCGCCCTGTTCTCTGCATCCCTGCCAGCAGATGCAGAGCAACTTTCCTCAACCATGAACTAAATCCCCCAAAACTGTGAGCTGAAATAAACCTCTTCTTCAGTTGTGGATGACAAGTATGTTTTCCCCAGGGACAAAAAAGTGAGCAATACAATTCAGACTCCAGCTTTTTCAGTCTCTGAACAATATTTCTCTATTGATTCTGTACTCTGAGGAATCCTATATAATACATTGGATCAGAATATATATAAACTTTAATTAAATAAATTTAACTAAAATGTCTGATATACTCCATGTTTTCTGTTGTCATCAAATAGTAGGCAATTCTTCATGACAATTTAGGAAAACTGAACTTAATATTTATTTTATTGATTTATATGAATTAGCTGTACCAGTTCAATATTTTTATTAGTTATTTTATGTATACCTTTCCTTTCTTTAGAAATATTTCACAGTTTATTTCATAGTTCTTTATTGAGTTTAATAATATATTTATTCCTTTTT
>NW_004524601.1:17299456-17316610 GCF_000260255.1 Octodon degus
AAATATTATAGATACCTTGAAATTTATTTTATAGTTAACAGTACAATTAAGTCTATAGGTATAGCTTTTGTAAGGCTAAAATCAAGTTAGAAAATACATAAATACTCCCCCATTGAGATGAGGAGTCAAGGTCATAAAAAATAAGCATTTTCAAGAAAAATTCTTACTGCTCTTCCAGTGGTTACAAGTACAGTAGAAAGTACTTCATTTTATTCCAATACCTCAATTTTTATAAATAAAATATTTATTTGGAGACATATTTACCATATACAATTAATTTTTCAATCAGAAGTACTAGCAGACATCAAGATTAACATTTTTATACTTTCTTTTTTAAAATGGTTACATAATAAATATAGTTAGTACAAAAGATTAAGAAGATTGAAAACTCTGTTACTAAATCCTAAACTATGTTCTGAACCTGAATTTGTGTTCGTGGAAATCATAAAGCCCTAGTAGTCTGAGCACAGTCTCCT
Source organism: Octodon degus (assembly GCF_000260255.1). Lineage (NCBI taxonomy): Eukaryota > Metazoa > Chordata > Mammalia > Rodentia > Octodontidae > Octodon > Octodon degus. The sequence goes on from NW_004524601.1 coordinate 17,299,933, forward strand.
TTATACATAAATTTCTTGAAATTTTCTTTTAATAATTGTTCCAGTAACTTAAAAGCATACAAACTTCTTAGAAAGAAACACAACTGTGCACCAAAATAAAAGGTAAAACTAAATGACTCATTCTCTTTAGAATCGAAGCTAAAAACCTTGTCTTGCTATTATGTTCTGAATTCCACCAAAAATACCACAGTCACATATTGAATTTTTTCTTCTTTCAGACATTCACTTTCTAAGCTATTGTATAGGAAGTGAACTGGTAACTTTTTTCAATGTACCTCAAAATTTAATTTTAAATACCCTGCAGCAAAGACAGTAATAGCTATTACCTAGCAGAGGGGTGAGCAGTTTATCCTTTCTAGGGTCTGACCTTTAGAAAAAGACTGAAAATGTATATTAAAAACATCTTAAATTGATGCTATTGATTAACATTCTGCAAAGAACATGTTTGCATTGACTAATTTTGCATAAATATTCCACTTGGAAAGAAAAGATAACTGTCTTTCCAAAGCAAATTATTCTTTTGATGTTATGTAACCTTGAAGTATAATTTCTAGTCACAAAGAATATTTGATCTTTTTGCTCATGTAAGAGCTTTTGTACCTCTACTGCAGCATTCCAATGAATATGATTTTAAAAATATCAGAAACTCTACAACCACAACAGTAAAATCTTGGCAACTGCTAAACAGCAATTGTCAAGAGTAAAGAACAAAACATCAGTGATAAATTGTAAAAATTGTTTTGGAAAAATGTCTATGAAATGTTTGATGTGACTACATGCTGGTGATTTGTAAGAAAGAGGAACTTTCTAGCCAGGCATGGTGTATGTGCGCGCAATCCCAGCACTGGGGAGGCTGAGGTAGGAGGATCACTGTGAGTCTGAGGTTATCCTGGGCTATGAAGTGAATTCATGGCCAGTCTGAACTGAATACTGAAGCCCTATTTCAAAAAGACCAAAAACAAGACTATCAAAATATTGACAAACTGCTTTCCTGTTATCCATTATAAGAACAAACTGGGAATATCCTGAGGATTCTTTCACTAATGTAATTCATACTGGGACATTCCATGAAGCCAAGTACAGTAAAAGAAAAGTCTGATCAATGCTGGGGTTGCTTTGGACTAATGTTTATTGTTCAATTAAATTTCTTTAAGTAGTAATAGCACACTATCTTCAGATTCCCAATAGCATAAATGACTCTCAAGAGCAAAAACGATATTCATTAATATTTTCTATTGGCTTTTCTTGAAGAATGTAATCAATTTGGTGGCCTCCATATAACATCCAACCTTTCCTAAGTAGTCCTCATCCTTGGAAAAATCTGGACTTCCAACAATCTTTTCTGCTTCAACTACTTGCTTTTCTTCTTTCTCTTTGATTTGATTGGCAACTTTCTCCAATTCTTCTTGCAACTGAGTTGAAGAAGTATGAGTCCAGGCAAACTCATTCAGCATCTGCCAAGCATTTTTCAGAGAACTAATGAAACACTGCTTTAAATCAGATCCCATACAAGAGAGACTTTCTTTCAGCTCTAAATGAAGTCTTTCTCTACCTTTGTGATATGGAATAAGAACTGCTTTTAGGTCCAAATCCGGAACAGTCATAGGTTCTAATCTATATGCCACTGGGTCAAGCAGATGATATATATTGAAGAATCCTTTACCAGTAGGGAACCTATAGTTCTCACCTATCCTATCCACTGCTCGAACAGTGAGAAACACACCAATTGGAGATCCCAAAGCAAGAAAATCTCTGGTTCAAAGTCTAATGAATTGAGAACAACAGAAACCTGTCCTGTGCCAACTTCAAAAGACTCATAGTCAACATATAAAAAACAAATATAAGCATCAACTGGAAGTTTTCTCTTTGGCTCATTAGTTTCTGAGGAGAGAGAGGCTATTTCTTCAGCTTTTGGAATATTTTCCTCTTGTACTTTCATTGTAGACACCATAACTGCCTTCTTCTTTGATATATTCTTCTGTTCCAGTTTAGCTGCTTTCAGTTTTACAAAATTGGTTATCTTCTTTCTTGGTCGGTCCAAGAGGTATACCCATTTCCTTCAAGTCATCAACAGTACACATAAGCTGGCAAGCACAAGGACCCGAGTTCAATCCCTGGCCCCACATGCCATGTAGTCTAGGCCCTGAATCCCCAGGCACACTGTCCCAATGCCAACACCCACCATGCAGCTCCTACAACCAGGAGTGGTGGTACACACCAGTAGTCCGAGTACTTGGGAGGTTACGCCAGGAGGACTGTGACTTGGAGACCAGCCTGGGGGCTACAAAAGTGAGCACAAGGCCAGCCCAAATGCCCCACCTCAAATTTAAAGACCATGGCACTATTCCAATAAGTAGCTGCTTGCTCTAGTTGCCCTCTAGAACCAAACTCCGTGCTTCATCTTCTTGGTGAGTCAGCCAATTAATTTTCTCAACCTTATTGTCTTCACAATTTCCACTACTCTGTACATCCTCTCAAGGAGGCTGACTTTGAGAATGATTAATACATATTTAATTATAAAAGGCAAAGCCATTGCTTTAATCTTAAAAAGTATCTAGAAAGCCTAGATTTTTGTTTCCCACATGTTTCAGTATTACAGAAACAGTTGGTTTTCACAGGCTCACTGATGAGTCAGGGATGTCCCTGAAATTCTGTTAATATTTTAAGACTATACATAAGAATATGGGGTTGGAGAGATAGCTCAGCAGTCTAAGCACCTGCCTGTCAAGCCCAAGGACCCAGGTTCAATCCTCAGTACCACATGCCGTGGTGGCACAGGCATGTAATCCCAGCACTGGGAAGGTGAGACAGGAGGATCACTGAGAGTCCAAACTACATGGTAAGACCCAAATAAATAAATAGATGATTAAAAAAAAAGAGAGAGAGGGCCGGCCAGATAGTTCAGCAGACTAAAGTGCCTGCTTAGGCAAGTGCAAGGACTGGGGTTCAGTCCCTGGCATGCCTTGCCAGCCCCGCCCCCAGGGCACACTGAGATGCAAATGAAATTGGGCTTGGTGGCACATGTCTGGAATCCCAGCACTTGGGAGGCTGAGACAGGAGGATCACTACAAGCCAGATCTGTATAGTGAGATCCTGTAGATCCTGTACTAAATACATAAAAAAGAATATATATATATATATATATATATATATATATATGTGTGTGTGTGTGTGTGTGTGTGTGTGTGTGTATTTGTTAAGGTTTTAAGACCATATGATAGATATGTGTATGTAAAAATGAAAACAATCATGTCTAATTATTTTTCTCACTAACTCAAACTCTTTTGCCTGCTTCCCATTGTGAAAAGGTATTAATACCCATATTTCAGTTAAAAGCAATGGAAGCATGTCTTTTCAGGGCAGAGTGATGTGAAAGAATCTTTATAAAATAGGTAGACGCTCCTTATTCCTAACCTACATCAGTTAATACAAAACTTCACTTGATGTAAAACATTTTGACAAGGCATCAAATAGCTTAAAATGGTTAGAAATATATGATTCTACAATGTTTGAACAAAAAAGTCTCCTAGAAAATAATTTTTTTTTCTGAAGAGCCACTACATCTATTGTTATTTGCGTACACATATGGTATTGAGGTAACTGGTACATCGAAAAAATAGCTGTGAATTTGAAGTCTGGAAAAAAAAAAAAAACCCTCAAAATTAAGTACATGCAGACTCATGCTCGGTGGCCACGTAAACACGGCAACTTCTCTGCCTTTTTCAGTTTCAATTTCTTCATCTGTAAATAAGAGGAAAATTAAATACACTTCAAAACTTATTTGAGGATTAAATGAGAAAATGTCTATGAAGAAATCTTTGTTATATTATTGCAGTGCTGCAGGGAAGTCTCAAGTTGAACAAGGCATCATTAAATTTGCGCTCAAAAATTGGAACTGTAGGCCAAAAATAAAGAGAAAGAAAAGCAAGTGGCCTGCAGTCAAAATACCTACTAAGAAAAAGCCAAAGAAAGCAAGTACCCTGCATACATGCAGAACTCGCAACCAGTGGTAATACTTTAAGTGACATGAAGATATTTTTATTATGTAAGTTTCCATTCACCATTAATAAAGTATCACTGTATTTCTTATTCCATACAGTCTGATTGACAGGTTCAATTTTCTCTTTAGCTACTACAAAATGAACAACTCAGCAAATAATTGAGCACTGTGTCATAACATAAAATTAAAGAGATTTATGGAGAACATTTTAAAAACTAATTATATGTGCTTCTTACAAAAAGTCATCTTGGCATGAGCCATTCCAGCATCTTAATGAGGTCAAAAGTCAACGTGCAGTAGGGTAGGAGGGTGTAAGAGGTAAGGAGTGTAAACGGCAATTATATGCTGTATGTAGAAAGAACGGGGATTTGGAAGGCCACAGAGACAAGAAGAAGCAAGCGAGGAAGGAGGTCCTCAGGCTCCAAGAGAGCAGGGAAATCAGAGACGCCAGACTGCTGAGGACAAGGAGTTGGCTCCAGCAAAGGCCTCCCTGGCCAGTTTACACGCAGGCTTGTGTTTTTGCCCTTTCATTATTATTATTTTTTTAAATGTATTTAGTACAGGGTCTACAGGGTCTCACTGCATAGATCGGACTAGTAGTGATCCTCCTGTTTTCAGCCTCCCAAGTGCTAGGATTACAGGCGCGTGCCACCACGCCCACCCTCAATCGCCATCTCAACGCACCCCGGGGGCCAGGTCAGCACAGCACGCTGGGATTGAAACCCCAGCCCCTGCGTCTGCTTAAGCAACTACTTTAATCCGCTGAGCTATCTGGCCAGCCCTGCCCTTTCATTATTAACCCCATGAAGGCAAATGCTCATTTTTCACAGTGCCTAATTTGCTGAAACACAAATGTCCTTCAGATGCTAAATCAAGTGAGCCTTTTCTAATCTTTAGCTTACAGTGAAGTATTCACCACCTTCATGTCCCTGACTTTCTCGTGCCATTCTCTTTTAGTCTCCAGAAGTCTCCTTTTCCCATGGCTCTCCCCAAGTCATCAGGATAGCCTGGGCCACGGTGTGATAACAAAGAGCACACGGCAAAACCAGATGCACGTGTATGCCTCACTTCACACTGCAAATCCAGGACAGGCAGTCAGGGGGCTTCGATGTTGACAGTCGACAGGAAACGGGTTGAAAGATCTAAGGGAACCAGTTGGCTCATTCGTTGCCCCTTAAAGCTTCAGCCAAAACGGGGTGGCGGTGCGCACCTGTAACCCCAGCACTTAAAAGGTTGTGGCAGGAAGTTCACAAATTCAATTCCCACCTGAGCAGTTTCAAGAGACCCTGTCTTGAAATTAAAAAGACTGTGGGAGTAGCTCAATGTGAAGGCCCTCAATTTAATCCTCAGTACTAACCACACACAAAAATCTCAGCCCAAAGTAACACACATCCTAAATCACTTCCACTCATAGTTCATTGCCCAAAGCAAGTAGCATAGGCAGAATTTTACAGGAACAGACAAATGAAATCCTCCCCTATGCCCAGAAGGAAAAAGACAGGAATGTTGGTAAACAGCTGCTATGATTACGTCTCCCTCCACTGCATTATGTCATAAAATTCAACCCTAAACTTCCTCTTTCCATTGTATATATTCTTTCCTTGGCAGTCTCATTCGCTACTTCTCTGGCAGCGTCCACCAGAATGTACCTAATGTACAGACTTCTCTCATAAACCCCATACTCATGTAACTCTACTCAGGTATCTTCAAACCATCTCTAACAAGACATGTCTAAATATAAACTGATCACTGCTCTCACTCAGTTACTTTTCTCTTATTACTAGGACAAAATGCCCAACACCCCAAATTAAGAAAGAAAAGGTATATTTAGCTTCCAGTTTGTGGAGGTTTCACTCCGTACTCAGCTGGCTCCAAGGCAGAGTGGCACACAGCTGAGGGCAGCTGTTCATGGCTGCGAAAAGCAGTAAAAATCAAAGGGAGGACCTGTCGCTGTGGCAGCAGCAGAGGCAGAGGCAAGCCTCACTCCCTCCCTTAGGCTGCATCAGGCCCTCGGCCCCAGGGCAGGCGTAGCACTCACACCCATGATCCCTGCATTGGCTCATGAATGAATCACAACCTCTAGAAGTCACCCCTTGACTACAAGAGGCTTTGGGAGGACAGCTACACACAAACTATGACACTCTAACCCCACCCTCTAATGTGTTTGCCATCTTTTCCTTCCTATTAAACTATCACTTTCTTTAAATTGGCTGTATTATATTTATGTTTGTATGTCCAGTAACAAACACAATGACTTTCTTTTTTTTTTTATATTTATCTATTTTTATTTATTACATTTATTTATTGTGTGTATGTGTGTGTGGCCAGCTCAGCCCACCAGGGGGCAGGGCTGGCTGGCATGTGGTGCTGGGGGATCGAACCGAGGTCCCTGTGCTTTGCCAAGCTTGTTTCAAGTAGGTGCTTTAGACCACTGAGCCATCTCTCCAGCCCCATGACTTTCTTTTTAATGTATTTGGTACAAGGTGTCACAGCTCATACTCATAGTGATCCTTCTGTTTTCAGCCTCCCCAGCACTGGGATTACAGGTGTGTCCCACCACACCTGCCAGGACTTGTCCATGGCTCAGTTTGCCCAGGGTCAGGGCCAGCAAAGCTGTGGTGCTAAGGATCAAACTTGCCTAAGCAGGAGCTTAGTTCACTGAGCTATCTTGCTGGCCCCAAATGACTGTCACCTAAGTATCACACAAGAAAATAATGAATGAATGAATGAATGAATGAATGAATGAATGAATGAATGAATGATGAAAATCATGCTCAAGGTATTTGAATATATTCTTCAGCCTCTGTATGTATTCTAAAGCCTCAAAGCGCTTGTGCAGACTTTCAGTGTCTTAACTGAGAGAGTGCCTGCTGTTGAGAGATGAATTTAAAAAGCAAGATTCCAGGAAAGATAAAAATCAGTGAACAAATACTTAAGAGTTGATGGCTATATCATGAATATTTTACATATTTATTACAGTTAAAGACACATGGTCATCAATTCCCTTCAAAATACTCCCCTTGCTTCAAACACAATTCTCCCATCATTCTCACCACTTTCTGAAGCAATTCTGGAAGTGCTCTTTCGTGAGTGTCTTTACAAGGTATTAAAAATAAAATACAGTGAATGCTGCTGCCAGCTATCATACAACAGAATGGCATGCTTGTAAAAAGAAAAAAAAAAATGCACAGTGTCCCCATCTACCACCTCACTCACTGTATCTGGCGCCATGTGATGTCTGGGGCCAAAATGACCAGGAAAGACAAGTGTTTTCAAATGATTCAGACATCAAGGCAGCCACCACAGTGCAACTAAAGACACGGTATTTTTAAAGTGCCCAAATAGTTGCTGTTAGAATAAAGGAGACTGCGCTATCTATTCCTATACAACCCAAATTTCCCCAAAGCAGAGCAACTTAAACTAGTACCTCTATTACTGGCTGGCTCCTGTGTGTCGGGAGTTTGGAACAGCTAACCTGGGTCATGTGGCAGGGCTGCTACAGCTGAGACATCAGCTGGGGCTGCAGTCATCTCAAGGACCCCGAGGCCAGGGGGTTTGCTTCTGAGATGTGGCTCGTGTGCCTGTTCTCAAGATGCATGTTTGTGCCATGTGGAGAGACCACGCTGGGGTTCTCTCCTGGTTGTCTGACTGTCATCTTGCTCTTACTTGGCAATAGCTCATTTCCCCCAGAGCAAAAGAAAAAGGCAAAGCCACAGGTTGTTTATGGCCCATTTCTCAAAAGACGCAATATCACTTTTCTTTCTATTTCCTTTTTCTTCCAAATTTTCTGCTTTCCTAAGGTTTACTTTTGAGGAAAGTGTTCAATAATTTTTATTCAATCTATTTTATCGCTATTTTTAACTTGTACTAAACCCCACTTATTTATTTTTAAAAAGCAAAAAATGGAATTGTTTTCAAAGTATTCAAATATAAGTATATTTGTACTAAGTTTTTAAAACTTTAAATTTTTATTATTAGGTTTGCAACATGTAATGATTACATTTATTATGGAAAGTTAGTACCTGCACAAAACACATCTTAATTGTTTTTACTTCTCTTTCTGTCTTGGCTTCTCTTCTCTCGTTGCTGGGTCAAATACCCAACACCCAAAATTAAGGAAGAAAAGGTTTATTTAGCTCACAGTTTATGGAGGCTTCAGTCCATATTCAGCTGCCTCCCCAAGGCCAAGTGGCACATGGTAGAGGGCAACCATTCATGGTGGTAGAAAATAGCAAAAGTAAAGGGAGGATTGCGGCAACAATGGCAACAGAGAGCAACTCTGTCTCCCTTATGTTGCATTCAGGCTGTCCACCCAGGCCAGGTGCAGCATTCACACCCATAATCCCAGCAGCACTCACACCCGTAATCCCAGCACTGGATCATGAATTAATCACAAACTCTAGACATCTGCTCCAGTGACTACACAGGTTTTGGGGGAACAACCAGACACAAACCATAATACTTTCATCCCTACCATCCTTCATCTTTTATTACATTCCACTTACACTAAAATTGTGAATTAAACTAAATACTAAAAATTTAAATAACTGAATTATCATCCATATAGTCTCAAGGCATTCATGCATGTACCACATAAAAATTTTGGTCAAGGGTGGACTGCACATACAATGGTGGGCTCTTAAAATGAAACTGGCATGGAAATGTTTTCATTGCCTAGTGATCACACAGCCCCTGCCACTTCACAGCGTGATACTACTCCCGTGTCTCCAGTGACAGAGGTGGGAACAGACTCACCATGCCACTGCTGCTCATAGAGCAGTAATACCCACACCAGTGATGTACAGCCCCTCATATCTCACAGTGACAAGGACTAGCTTGGCCTCTGGTTTATGCCTTTCCTCTGCCATACTCTCTACCATTATGTCAGAGTACATTTCTGCTTATAAAAATGTTATAGAAAAATAATATGCCATGTTATGTCATCAGCACCTTCATACATCTTGTGTTTATCATGACTCTATCTGGCAGCAAGGCACACATCAGATTACACCATCGCAGAATACACTCTGCGATGTTCACATAGTGGCACATTATCTAACGACACATTAGATATATTTATAAGAATATATCACTGTCATTGAGCTATGACTGTAGTTTATTTCTCTTTTAAAATATTCAAAGCTATTTATAAAATTTAAAAGGCACAAGTATTAATGGGATCCACTTAAAATCATTATTATTTAAAGTGAATGCTTAGTTTTTTTTAATTTAATATCATTCTGTTAATATTTTAGGATAATAAAACCATTCATAACCCAAATATTCAAAGCCCAGTGAGTTATCAATGGGCCACTACATTTCATGTATATTGCACCTAATGACACATAACAAATTTAAGAATAAAGTGAACAACCTTCACAGCCTACCAAGGTAGCTGCATATTGTTTCAATGAGTTAGGGAAAGAGACCTGGGGACGTTTTCCCCAGGGCCTGAAAAGTAAGTCATGAGCTCATATGCTGTAACTAAATTTCTCTGTGGGCACTGTTCTCTCTGTTGTCCTCTCCCAGTCACAGGACAGTAATAAGGAGGAGCAGAATGTGCTGCTCCGTTCCCATAGTAACTCGGTTCCACACTGCAGGCTGCTGGATGAAACCACACTCGCAACTGGCTGGAGCTTGGGAGTGCAGGACCTTTAGGACGGGTGAAGACTGTCACCTTCAGGTAGGGATGAAAGCAGTGGGATTGAAGTCTATTATTGGGAACATTAGATTTACTGGGAACAAAAGGCAGGCAAGAGCCTCTGGGCAGTCTGTCTCTTTTAGTATTAAAAGTTCTGCATCGGTCCAGTGGACTCAAAGCAGGATCTAGCGTGAGAAAGAAAATCACCTCTAGTTTTGGCAAAATATTTTCTTTTAAATATATTTGGTTTTTACAGGGTCTCACTCTGCAGCTTGGACTCATAGTGATCCTCCTGCTTTCAGCCTCCCCGGCACTAGGATTACAGGCATGCACCACCATGCCTGGACTCTGGCTGGCTCAGCCCACCCTGGGGGCAGGGCTGGTGTGGCATGTGGTGCCAGGGATTGAACTAAGGTCCCTGCATTTGCCTAAGCTTGCCTAAGCAGGCTCTTTCGTCCACTGAGCTTCCTTGCCAGCCCCAATATTTTCTACTTAATGGTCTTTCAATTTTATTTTTAATATCAACACCCTATTTGGTTTCTTTTAGTAACTAAAATTGAGCTAATTTATGTAACTATAGCATATCTTCTCTCAGTCGTCATTCACAGAGAAATCTTCTAGTTTCGTATATATTCAGACCAGTGAATATAATCACGTAGAATGGTTATAAGGGTTAGAATCTAAAATTAAGCACTTGGGGGGAGCTATCTTCTAAGAACATGATGTGCTTCCTTTTTCTGTTTATCATCATAGCATCCCATAGTTAGTTTTATGAGGGGCTTAGTCCTCCATTGAGCTCACAATGAAATGGATCCCAGATGCAGCTTTTATTTCACTAAACGCACCCTGAAAATGAACACACTCTTTTATTTGGGAATGAAATTCAGTTGTAAAGGAACAAAAAATGCAATCTGAGATCAATAGCCTATTAGAATGCCAGCATGAGGGATCATTTCAGCTCCGTTTAATCTACTGAAATGGGTGGCTATATTGTTTATTTGCTTGCTAGTTCCTACATGTCAAGTGACATACATTTCGCTTAATTTTATTGGAATATAAAGGGTAGAATTGAGTAGTATTCAGGAGTATAGTAGAAAATTCAAAATCAACAAGCTAACAACCTGAGAAACAACTCAATATAAAATACAGATTCTCTTTAAAAGTTGGAATTTTAATATATAATATTCTCATTTAAATGAACATTTCATTTTTAAAAAGTTGGCATGAAAACAGAAGTGGGTATGTCTTTGAACTAGAAACTAAATTTAAAGATGGACATTTCACTTTCTTTGATTTAGAGTTTTCTTTTCACCACTGCTATTTTTGGGATTTTGCTTTGATACAGGGCCTGGCAGTGTTTACCTAGTCTGGCCTCAAACTCCTGGGTACTGATGATTCTTCTGCCACAGCCTCCCACATAGCTCAAACTGCAGGTAAGTGCCACTATATATATTAAAATAAGAAGCTTTTAGATTACATAGCCCACCTCTGTGACTTCACGGATGAGCCAGCAGTGGTTGAAAGAGATGGAGTGACTTGCTTACGGTCAGTCAGCTAGTTTATTGAAATAACAAGTATGCATGTGCCAGGCAAGGTGGCGCGTGCATATAATCCCAGTACTAGGAAAGCTGAAGGTTGGGCCAGTGAGAGAACTCAGCAGACTAAGTGCCTGCTTTGCCAAGTGCAGGCACCAGAGTTTGATCCCCGTCCTGTGCCACCCCCGCCCCCAGGTCATGCTGAGCTACAACCGTGTCTGGGTGCTGTGGCGTACACCTGTAATCCCAGCACTAGGGAGGCTGAAAACAGGAATACTATGAGTCTGACCTGCATAGTGAGACCCTATACCAAATATATAAAATGAAAAACAAACAATCAAATAAATAAATTTTTCCTAGGAAAGCTGAGGCAAAAGGATCATGAGTTAGAGGCTACATTAGACTACTTGGAGAGACCCTATGGGGGCAGGAGTGGGAGAGGAAAAGGAAAAAAATTATACTTTTCATGGCTGGTTAGATGGGGTAGGAAGCCTCCAGATTCAAAATGTTTCTAAGAGCATAAGTTTTATAACTAAATCTCAGTTTTTCCACTTAACATCCATGTGATTTAATTTTATAAGATTACTTATCTGTTTGTCCTCAGTGCTGGTGTCTGAAAAACAGGATAGATTTCATTTCCTACCCACTTGCTGGTGCACCCTCGGATTGTTGCATAGGTTAATAGACATCAACACTATGAATGGTTGGGGGCTTCCCTGGCAAGTGCAAGGACCTGAGTTCAATCCCTGGTTCCGCCAAAAAAAACAAAAACAAAACCCACTATGAGTGGTGCCTGGCACAGCAGCGTGCCTGACGCCCCACCACTGCACACCATACAGTCTGTGCAAGCCTGCAAGCCGTTTAGGTATGTATGAAGGTAATGAGCTAAGCACTACGCACAATTCTGGACTGGAACTGAGAGAGAAAAGGATAATAGGGGGACATAAGACATTTGTGGGATATCTAAATAAAGTATAAAGCACAGTTTATAATACACTGCTGATTTCTTAGGTATATAGTATGAGCTCTGGTAATATAAGATTCTAACTTGAAGTAAAACTGTGTAAGATATATCAAATTAATAACTTTACAATGTATACATATAACAAAACCTCAAATTTATCTCATAAATAATTTGTCCTAAAAAATTTATATTGTTCTTGCAACTTTTGTGTGAATCTAAGTTTATTCCATAATAAAAAATTGTTTTTAAAGTCTAATAAGATTTTTTATGATGGGGTGGGGATATAGTTCTGTGCACAAGCACCTGCCTGGCAAGCACAGGGCCCTCAGTTCAATTCCCAGTACAAAAATAAATAAATAAATAAAGATTATTTATGATAGTATTACTTTGACCTTTGTTCTTAAAAATCTGGATTCCGGTATATATATGTACCCATATTTATAGCAGTACAATTAGTAATAGCTAAATCTTGGAAACCATCCACATGCTCATCAACCAAGGAATAGTTAATAAAGATGTGTTATTTTTATACAGTAGAGTACTACTCAGTTATAAAAAGGAATAAATTATAGAAAAATTTAAGCAACTAGAGACCATACTCATAAGTGAAATAAATCAGACACACATGTATAAAATTCATATTGTCTTCCTAGTAGAAGAACTTGAAAGACTAAATAAGACCCAAAAGGTACTATACCTATTGTGAAAGGAAAAAAAAAAAAGTGCTCAAAAGGAAAAAAACAACAGGGATGGGAGAAAGAAGAAAAGAATAAGTATACACAAGATAGCTAAGAAAATTGTACTACTAACTTGTTAGTTTATCAAAAACAACAAAAAAGAAAAAGAAAAGGAAGCAACAGTTGGTGCTTATATTGTCTAATCAATTTTACATGTATATATCTGGTAATCTGATCAACTACTTTGAAGTTAACAATATGCAATAGAAAAGCCATCGTTAATTTCTGATCATCCTGTTTTGAAATTCTGTATCATGTTTATTGCTTTAGTCTCCTTTAAAAAATAAAAATAAAAATCTGGATTCCATCTAAATCAAATTCAAGGAGAAATTTCAAAATCACATTATTTATCTTCCACTAAAGATCAAAGGTTGGTTAACACTTGACTCACTACAAACATGCACTAACAAAAATTTTTTTTAAGTTTTATGTTTTTGGTACAGGGTCTCACTATTCATCTCAGATCCTCTTGTTTTCAGCCTCCCCACTGGTGGGATTACAGGCATGCACCACCATGCCCAGACTCAGTTGCCAGCTCAGTGTGACCCGGGGTGGGGCCGGCACAACAAAAATTTTCAAAAAATACAAACAAGACTTGACTCAAAGAAATATTATATCAAGTAGATAATACAATTTTCAATAAAACAGTTGATGAATGCCTTTGAAATATTAATATCAAAATATTTGATGCAGTTTATATTGATTAAGACCAAATACAATATTTAAATAGCCAGAGTATTTAAAAGCCTGTGGTCACTCCTTAATTATCTCTGTAATTATTTTGATACTTTATTTAAAAAGGAATTATGTTTGTTATACAGTGTTCAAAGAAAGACCTAATGTTTTATTCCATAAATGCCCTTCATTGTGCAGCTGCAATTTCTCTTAAAGCACATAACGTCCAATTTAACAGCCTCCTCAGGAAAATTCCCTCTCCATTTCAAAACTCACTTTGATCAGGCACTAGTTTCCAATCACACATTTCTCAAGTACTTTTACTGTAAAATAAACTTAATCCTTTAGTAGGACTCCACCACTTTGATTTCATAAACAATGATAGCGGAACTGACATCCAGATTTCTAACATCACTGTCTCTCCAGATATTCAATTTTCTGTTATGAAAAAGTCTTCAACAAAAACAAAAAAATAAAAGCATTACCTGGACCAGTAAGCCTTTTGCTTCCAACAAAACATGAAATTGTCTTAATACTCCTTTCAGCTTTCTACTCCACGATTCAGTGTGATCTTTTTTTTTTAATTTTTTTTAACATTTATTTATTGTGTGTGTGGTGTGTGTGTGTGTGTGTGTGTGTGTGTGTGTGTGTGTGGCCAGCTCAGCCCACCAGGGGGCGCAGCTGGCTGGCATGTGGTGCTGGGGGATCGAACCGTGGCCCCTGTACTTTGCCAAGCTTGTTCCAAGTAGGTGCTTTAGACCACTGAGCCATCTCTCCAGCCCTGTGTGTGACCTAACGATCACTGGAGCAGCTTTCCACAGAAGAAGGTGAACCTCCTGCATGGGGTCACCAGAGAGGGACAGTCAAGGATAGATTGCCGGCCTGGTGCCTAAACCTGTTGCCTTATGGTAGAACCAGGAAAGATACACTTTCAACAGACTTCCTTATGCCCTAGTGTATAGCAAGTGATTCCTAACAGTGAATTCTGAAAATCCGTGTGGTTTAGTAAATTTTAGCTACAAATCCAACTGCTTCCTATGCCCTGGTTGAACAGCAGATGGTATCACTAGCACAAGGTTGCATAGGATTTCTGGAGACTTAAAAAAATAAAATAAAATAAAAAATGGAAAAAAAAAGAAAAAGAAATCATACAGAATTTCACTAAACAAAATAATAGGAATTCAACAATGGTTATTATATTGCATCATGTTGTCTTCCAATTAGTTGTTTAGAGTACCAGATACAAGAATGAAAAATTGGATTTAAAGAAAATGAGAAGAAAAAAAAAAATTAAGTATTGATTGCTCCATTCAATAGACCAGCAGAAATCAGCAGTACAATTATGCAAGGCATCTTGTATATATACATACATATGTCTTTGTCCCTTCTTTTTTTTAATTTATGTATTTGATATAGGGTCTCACCACACAAATCAGACTCGTAATGATGCTCCTATTTTCAGCCTCCCCAGCAATGGGATTACAGACATGTGCCACTATGCCAGGAGTCAGTGGCCAGCTCAGTGTGCCCGGGGGTAGGGCCGGTGCAACACGAGGTGCCTGGGATTGATTCCCTTCTTTCTTTTGTCCTTTTCCTCATCCAGTTGTTCCTTCCCTTTTAACAGATTCTTTCCCTTCCATACTATCTATTGTACACTGCAGGTTTTATTTACTCTTTCAAGTTCTTATACTAGTGAGACCATATGATGTTTGCACATGTGGGTATGATTTATTTCACTTATGAGTATGGTCTCTAGTTGCACCCACTTACCTATAAAAGCCTTGAGTTTTATAGTTGAGTAATTCTCCGTGGTGTAAAAATAGCACATCTTCTTTATCCTTTCCACAGTTAATGGACATTTGTGTGGGTTCCAAGATTTATCTATGACAAATTGCACTGCTGTAAACATGGGTGCACACATATCATTCCATTTTCTGAAGAATTTCTAGAGAATCATGATGTTATTGTAAATGAGATTATTTTCTTGATTCCTTTTTTGAGTAGTTTGTTATTAGCGTGCAGAAATACAATCAGACCTTAGTGGTTATGGGTTTTGATGTAGTAAATCAACCACAGATTCAAAGTATGTTTTGTAAAAACTGTGTCCATACTGAGCATGCACTGACTATGAACACCGCAGCATAACAACTTACACTGTTCTAGGTATCGAAGCAATCTAGGGATGCTTTAGAGTATATGATTGAACACATGTGCACCTACTCTGCTTAGCTGCCCTGGTCTCCTGTTTTTCAAACACATTGTACACATTCTGATCCCAGAGCTTTTGCATTTGCTCTTCCTTCTCTATACAACTCCTAGGATCTCCGACATTGCTAAATTGAAAAGAGGAGGAAAGACCAACAAGAGTGTCAGATAAGAGGAGGAAAAGAGAAGTGATGACTGGGTGAAACGCCAGTGACATCTCAGGCCAAGGAGAATGCAGAGTTAGCTATCGTACTTAACAATGCAGAAGTCACCGTTGTCTTCATCAGAACAGTATCACTAGAATGACTGGGGTGAAAGCACACTCTACAGTTTGTAAAGCACTGGAAGAAAGATATAGCAGAATTATGGGACCAAAAGGAATTATGTTCAAAATAAATTGGTGTTTTCAATGGGAAGAGACAGCACCAGGTGCACTTTATTCTTTTTCTTTTTTCATTTATGTATTTGGTACAGGGTCTCACTATGCAACTCAGACTCGGAGTGATCTGTTTTCAGCCTCCCTAGCGATGGGATTACAGGCATGCACTACCACACCCGGACTCTTTGCCATCTCAGCCTGCCCCAGGGTCGGAGTTGGTGCAGCATGCATGAGTGGGGATCAAACTCTGGTCCCTGCACTTGCCTAAGCAGGCACTTAGTCCGCTGAGCTATCTTTCTAGCTCTACCAGGTGCATTTTATGATGGCATAATCAGTAACAGGGAAAAAATTGGTAGCTGTACAAGCAGTAAGAACTGCTGCAGTAGGAAGGGCGCCCTAGAAGAGTTGCCTTTGCATGGGAGATAAGACTGATAGAGGGGAATGAAACTTCCAACCTGAAAGATACCTAGGATGCGTGTTCTCTAAGACCAAAGAATGAATTTTAGGAACAATGTAGGTTAAGAACAGAATATATATATATA
>NW_004524601.1:17316710-17329154 GCF_000260255.1 Octodon degus
TTCTTCTTCTTCTTCTTCTGTATTTAGGACAGGGTCTATAGGGTCTACAGGATCTCATTACATAGATCAGACTCGTAGTGATTCTCCTGTTTTCAGCCTCCCAAATGCTGGGATTACAGGCACAAGCCACCATGCCCAGTCTCAGTCACTGTCTCAGTGTACCCCAGAGGCAGGCTGGCACAGCATCCTGGAGATCAAACCCTGGTCACTGCACTCTGCCCAAGCAGACATTTTAGTCCACTGAGCTATCAGGCTGGCCCAGCAGAACATATTTATTGAGGGAAAAAAAAATTCTGTCCAAGAGGACGACAGAAGGGAACCCAAGTGGGTTGCCATGGACCCTGCTTTTCTAGGGGCTTTATAAGGTGAGGTGGGTCTAAGGTGGGAAACATGGGAATGCAAGGGGGGCATGAGATGGGAGAGAACTGTGGTCAACTAATAAGATTTCAAACATAATTGTTCAGGTAAAATTATTAAGTAGGGATCAAATGAGGAAACAAGTCATGAACAAAGCAGGCATGAAGTCAGAACAGGGACTTTTCCAGGAGAGGGTTGACTTAGTGACTGTCTCAGTTACTTTTCTCTCATTGCTGGTACAAAATACCCGACACCCAAAATGAAGGAAGGAAAGGTTTATTTAGCACACAGTTAGTGAAGTTTTCACTCCATACTCAGCTGGCTCCAAGGCAGACCGGCACCTGGAAGAGGGCAGCAGTTCATGGCAGTAGAAAACAGCAAAACAAGAGCAAAAAGGGAGTAGCAGCAGCAACAATAGCAGCAGAGAGTAAGTCTGTCTCCCTTACGTTGCATTCAGGCGATCTGCCCCAGGCCAGGTATAGCACTCACTACCAATAATCCCAGCACTGGATCATGACGTAATCACAAACTCTAGAAGTCCGCACCAGAGTTGCATGAGACTTTGGGCAACAACGAGACACAAACCATAAGTGACTCTGTGGCTTTTCCAAGGCGATTTATACCTATCTAGGATGCCAATCCCTGATGGCTGTCCCTAGTGAGCCATGTGGTGGCACTTGTTTGATCTTTTTTCTTGAGGTCTGGCCCACAGAGTGCCTGTCTCTCCCACAGTTGTAAATTATCTTGTCTCCCCATACTGGCCCCTTTGAGCACCTGTCTAACTCAGCTGCCTACAATTTAACCACTTCCCAATACTTATAGAAGTGAACAGAATGTGTGATCACACCACAGTGTGGGTAATCAGCTGCAGTGATGAGATTTGTGGACATTCTCCTCATGTGACTTCAATTTCCTTACTGAAAAACAAAGCCAGCTCAGCCAAGAGTTAGGACTGAGAGGAAGCAAAGAGTACAGTAACTTCCCCAGCAAATTTTCAAATTTACTCCGTTCCTGAAACATGCACAAGAAAACTCTAACTTCTTCATATAATTGATTTAATATTTTTATAACAATCCACCCCATTTGGGAAAATAAAAATTGGCAGCTTAAAATTTGACTTCCTATCAAGCCTCTGGCATGTGGGTGTAGGGGACAGTTCATAAAACCAAAGGATACCCCTTCTGGAGCCTGTCATCCAGGTGCTGGCCTTCTCTTAAAGATGGCTGATGCAAACCCTGGGGAGCGTAGATTGAGAATGATCATGTCATCAGGAGCTACAGTGCAGTTACCCTTACTCAGCCAAGGCCTCTGGCACCTCAGCCCATCCTACGGTGCTGTTACCCTTACTCAGCCAAGGCCTCTGGCACCTCAGCCCATCCTACAAATGCTCACTGGCTCAGCTCTTGCTCACCATGTAGCTGTCCTCCTGAAAACCAGAGGTGACGCTCATTGAGCATGTGCAGCAAATGGCTTTGGCCATTTTCCCAGCAGGACCCCCTGCAGACACTGCTGGGTGGGGAGTGGGAAGGAGAGCTCCCATTCTTTCTGACCACCTTCAACCACCTTTGTCGTGCTACTGCTGCGCATGCTGACATGCAGCCATCTCAAGTGGCAGCCTCATTTCAATATTCAGAAAGAAAATGGAACAAAAGCTACTCAGGCTTTTTTTTTTTACTTTTTTGCAACTTTATCATCCTAGAAAAGTCAGAAATCTATGTCTGACTACTTCTGCCCCACATATTCCTAGGGCAAAGGTGCAGGCTGGCTGCTTTTCCTTCCAGCAAGGTCTTCCAGAGTAACACATCTTTCTTCTTTTGTTTCAGGTACTAACTGCTCTGCCTGAATGGTTAAAAGGTGGCTTTGTTGTATCTGAAAGGAAATGTGTGATTTGAATACTCTTGACATGATTCTAAATAACAAACTTAGGGTCAAGGAAGAACAAAAGATTACATAAGATTAAAATACATTAGTTCACCAGGCCTAAGGTATTGTCTTTCACAGGAATGATCATAGACATAGGTGTTTTCTAGTTGCTTTGTGTGATTTGGAGAAGAGATGAAAAGACCTTACTTTCCACAGTAGTATGGCACTAAACCATGACTTTTTCAGATGAGAATTTCAGTCTATGATTATTTTAATTATTCATATTTTGCTGTTATTGCTATTTTTATTTTAATTTTGCACTGAGTTGATTACAAAGAGCACTATTTTTAAAAATCAAGTCACTCGATAAAGATGCTTTATTGCTAAACTATAAACCACAAATATTATGGGAACTGATTAGGTGGAAGCTATTTATGCAGTCATTTTTAAAGGTCACTCATCTAAACTGAAGGGTTTTCATCAAACTGGCATTGCCTGTGTTCTGCTCATCACTGCTTATCCCACAGCAACCTGTTTTCCTCTTGGGAAAACAAAACCTCATTAATACACATAGGTTTGACAGTCAGTGCTGTGGGATTCTCAAAGCTTGTTAGCACGTACACACTACAACCTTCCTGAGAACTTTCCTTGTCAAATAATCCACTGAAAACATTACATGAAAGTATGGCTTCCCCAAAGAGCCTCGCAAGTTAACTTTGCACCTAATGGACCAATAATTTCTAGTTGATTGTTTCCATTCAATGTTCAGTAGATTAATTTCTTCAGCATGCAACTGTTTATGAAGAAGTCAGTTCATTCAAGCAAAATGCTTTTTGTAATATGATATGTACATTTTTGAGCTAAACTGCAGAACAGATTTCAACAGGAGTGTCCTAGTCATTCTAATATAAATAATAAAACCAGTATTTAAAACATTTATTTTTTAATAAAAACGTTTACTAATTTTTTAAAAATTTAAGCTGTATTGGAAAGTTGCTTTGTGCAACAGCCCTAGGGTATAAAGACGTAAAAAATGGAAAGGCCGTATTAGTCAGCTTTTCATTGCTATGACCAAACTACCCAACATGAATGACCTAAAGTAAGGTTTATTTGGCTGTTTCAGAGGTGACAGCTGGCTCCAAGGCACAAACATGATAGCAAAATGGTGTGGGACAAAGCTGTTACTGGTCCAGGAAGCAGTGGGAGTAAGGAAGAGCGGGGGCTGGAGGATAGATTCTCTAACCAACTGGTCCCTCCCACTAATAGCCCATTCAGCTATGAGCTCCTCAATAATTTAACCCATGAGATCAGCACCCTTGTGACAGTCTCCAGTACCATTCTGGGCATTGCTACCATGGGGATCAAGCCATCAGTGCAGCCTCTGGGATATACTTCATACTTAAAACCATAAAGAATGCTTTGGTTAAGCACCTGCCTGAAGATATTGTACAGCCAACTCAAAAGCCACCAGGGCAAGAAGTGTAGGCTTCACAGTTAGCCCTAAATTTGAATCAAAGTCTACACCTCTCTACTTCTATAGCCTAGTGCAAGCTGCTTAACTGTCCTGTGTGCTCATCTACAAAATGGGGGCTATACCTAGGTCATTTTGTGCCTAATGACAGTTTTTTGTAGTGTCTGAGGTATGTTAGGTACTCAGTGACACAGACCATGAAAGCATCATGAAGAGAAATTGAAGGCTAGATGCAGAGAAAGTATATAGTATTCCATAAGACGAAGTTATGCTGAAAGTCTCAGGGACAACCAAATCAGAAATGTGGGCTGTTCCTTTCTTACACTTCTCATTATAGCCACCACTAAACGCTCAGGCATGAAGTTTTCCCTACAGGCAGAGTTCAAACCCAGGTTAGCTGCTTTAGGTGAGAGACTGTCCTACTTAATTCTGTAGCCCCAGTAGCTCAATGTAGATCCCAATGTGTGCATAGTACAGAGCAGTGCTGAGTGGACAAGCTGATGAGTAAAAGTGTCAGATTTATAAATACAAAGTATTTTTTGCACTATTTATGCAGTGACTACAAATATATTACCTTGTAACCAAGGAAAAAAATGTACTTATTTTATTCAGAACTCAACCAAGAGTTACTCATCACTGCTGCAAGTAGGCCACTTTCAATCACTCCTCAAGGTATCTGACAAAAAGCACAGCAGAATACTATCTGTATCGCTGGCTATTTTATTCAACATGCCTGCAGCATAGATGGCTATCATCATGTCTTCTAGTGTAGGTGTGCTAATGGATTCACATACTGGGATACATTTATTATATATGATTATTTTATTCTTTTTTATATTATAATTAGAGCATTATATTCATCTCTCTAAAATTGTATATGTAAGCAGGTTAAATTAGCTATGAATTCTGCATTAAGACAGTAAAGGGGGGTCAACCCGATGGCTCAGCAGACTAAAGAGCCTTCTTAGGCAGAGCATGGAGGCTGGGGCTGGATCCCTGATGTGCTGTGCCGTGCCGGCCCCACCCGTGGGGTGCACTGAGATGGCAACTGAGACACAGTGTGGTGGCTCGCACTTGTAATCCCAGCACTTGGGAGGCTGAAAACAGGAGAATCACTACAAGTCCAAACTATGTAATGAGACCCTGAAGACCCTGTCCTAAATACATAAAAATAAATAAAATGAAAGAAAGACAGTGAATAAAAAAGGAATAAAACGTGTTACGCAAGAGGAGTCTTGGGATTGTGCTGTATTGTGGGGGATGTGATTAGCACTGATCCTCACGTTAGCATTCATTTCATGTGGTCTTTGAAAATTACTTCAATCACCAAATTACTGTGAAGTTGTTTACTCTTAATACTTCAAACAATTTAGCTGCTGCTTTGAGCTTTTTTTGTTCTATGCTATATCTCATGGCCCACAACTTGTTCCATATCCAAGGGATGTTTTCTCAGGACTACTTATGCTAAATTTGAGAATATTAAAAGAAGTTTTTACACTACTATTACTGAATAATAACAAAAGAAATCCTAGTTCTTTTTTAAATGAAGTATTATTATGAGTTATCTAGAAAACTGTAAGATTTGGTTTGTGTGGGAAGTGTTTATTTCAATAAAATAATGTGCCCATAAAAAGTGTTATATGTACAATGTAAAAGAAATGATTCATCCTTTTTTAAAAATGAATATTTTATATTCCTATCTCCAAATTTGGGGAATTGTCCAGACTAGAATTCTTAATGTATATATCTAGTTTTCAGAGGGAGGGATTTTTTTTTTTTTAAATGTATTTAGTACAGGGTCTAAAGGGTCTCACTACACAGATCAGACTCAGTGATCCTCCTGTTTTTAGCCTCCCAAGCACTGGGATTACAGGCACGCACCACCATGCCCAGTCTAAGGAGAATATTCTGCATAATCCTAGGTAGAGGCAATATACACATAGCCCTTAAAAATAATAATAATAATGCAGGAGTGGGGAAGATAGCTCAGCAGTCTAAGCGCCTGCCTGGCAAGTACAAGGACCGGGATTCAATCCACGGTACCGCATGTCAATGCCAGCCCCACGCTGAGCCAGTCACCAAAACCAGGCATGCTGGCAAACACCTGTAATTCCAGCACTTAGGAGGCTGAGATAGGAAGATCACTACAAGTCTGAACTGCAGTAGAGAGACTCTGTACCAAAAACATAACAAAATAAAAGATTAAATAATGATGCAGAAACCCTGACAATATTTACTATAGTCAAATCACACAGAAAGTTGGCTAAAATTATATTTTTATATTTCTCGCTCTTCCTGAACCTAAGTGTCACACTTATGGCTACTGTTAGTATTTCTTCATCAGTCCCTGTGTGTTTTCAGATTTTAACCTTCCTACCAGCCTCTTGGGATAGGTTTTATACCCAAGGATGAATGCTTTTATGAGAAGACTAATCCATTGAAAATTCTTCCTAGTAAAATTTGTGTCAAATTTTCAAATTGAGATATACTAATCATCCATCTCTGCTGGTTTAGGCTTCAATGTGCTCCTTGGCTCTGCTCTTATGGGCCATCTTAGGCAGACGCCCTGCCTCCTGTAAAGCCTAACTGGTCTCTGGCAGCACTTGCACTCTGAAATCACAAACCCAACCAGAAAGTTCTAAACATAATAAATGCTCTTCTATCTGAGCCACTGCAGTTATTCATATAGTGTATTTGCCTAAGTTCTCCTCTGCTTGTTTTCTTCAAGTGTGTTCTTTTAGACATTAATCCAATTTCCCCACTTCCAAAAATCCAAGACAGACTATGACTTCAGCAGCTAGTCATACTGAAACATTTCAAGAGCCCCTTTTCCTGAGATAGTATTGATTCCTTAATTTTGAGACTACTAAATATTCATCTTAATTTTCTAAAAAATATTGTTTATCATGAAACTATACCATCTTTGTTGGAAGAATTAAAAAATTATTCAATCCCCAGCATGCCGTGCTGGCCCTGCCCCTGCCCCTGGGTGCAGTGAGATGGAGACTGACAGTGGACGTGGTGGCGCACTACTTACAATTCTAAAGGAAACTAAGAAAAGTACTAAATTAAACCTAAACAGAAGGGCCAGGGAGATGGCTCAGTGGAATAAGAGCTGCCTGGCAAGTACAAGGACCTGAGTTCAATCCCCGGTTCCACCAAAAACAAAAAAAAAAAAAAATTCTCTAAACCTAAACAGAAGGAATCATACTGCCAATATTAAGAGAAATACTCAATTATATTAGATACAAAGACAACTGAGAAAATCTGTGAAACCAATGCAACACACTAAGCTTAGTTGAAATACCAGAACTTCCTTCAGCATTAGAGAACATCAGTATTCAAACTTTTAGAAATATGTTCACACTCTTAAAAACTGAGACCCCCCCCCATTCAAAACCAAAGAATACACAGGCATTCATCCCCTTAACATCAAAAAGATTATCATCACATGTCCTAGAGTGCATGAAAAAAACCCTCTCATATTCTCATATTTCTACTGAACACAGTAGGAACCCGGACATGGTGGTACACGTCTACAATGCCAGCACTTGGGAGGCTAAGGCAGGAGGATTGTCGGACCAGTATGGGCTACAAAGTGAGCTCAAAGCCAACCTGAGCTGCATAGTGAGACCCTGTCTCAAAAAGACAAAAATAAGAACAGAGTAGGAAAGCAGAGGATGTCATATTAGAACACCCTGAGAAGTTATCAAAGGCTGTTTTTTGCTTTAAGGTAATATACATAGATATTAATACAGAAAACATACAAAACACTCTTAGTTCCATAAAAAACAAGTGACAATTCTAAACCAAATTAGGAAATGTCACCATAATCTTCAAAGACTGGCCAAATGTCAGAGTATAAGTCATAGGCAAAAAAGACTCTTACGAAAGAGAAACAGTAGTACAAAACCTTCTTTGTAGTGAACTAAGACAAACTAATAGTATAAATGAAACAAATTGGAATAAACATCAAAAATATTTTTGAAACAAGGGATAAAGAATTTAGAGAATTATTTGAATAATTAATTAGCACGGGCTGTGCACAAGGGTGGTTCATAATCTCGTGAAGCATTGCGTATTTTTCATACTCCAGAAACAGTGGCTGTCTTTAAAAATCTAGTAACACACTGGTGAGGAGGTTTGAGGAAAAGGAACTCTGCCACATTGTTGGTGGGGAAGCGAACTATTTGACTGTTATTCTCCCTCCCTCCCGTTTCTGTGTCTTTATGTATGCAATAGTCAAGCTTGTGTGTCTATGGATGCCTCACGTTTATCTTTCTTTATGGCAGAGTAGTACTCCACTGTACACAAATATCACATTTATCCTTTCATCTGTTGATAGACATATAACACTGCTTCCAAAGTCCAGCTATTAACAATTGTGCTGCTATAAATATGGCTATGCAAGTATCCTGTAACATGATGACAAACTCTTTTGAGGAACATACCTAAAATGTGCATGGCTGGGTCAAACAGACTATTTCTAGTTTTTCAAGCGCTCTCCACTCTTATTTCCATAATGGTTGTACTAGTTCACTTCCCTGCCAACAACATAGAAGGGCTCCTTTTCCCCTACCCCAACATCCTCAGCAGCATGTTATTAGATTTTTGAGAACAGTCACTGTTTCTGGGGTATGATGAAAAATATGCAGTGCTTCATGAGTTTGCGAATCACCCTTGTGCAGAGCCCATGCTAACGTTCTCTGTGTGGTTCAACTTTAATATACACGCTGCCAAAGCAAGAGCATTCTCTGCTTTGAGCTTAAGAACCTGGAGACTGACCACAGCTGCCTAGAACATCATGACTGTGGAGAGATGGGATAATGCAGACCAGGAGCCCGAGTTATCTTAGGCTTCTTTAAGTCTCTTTTAATACCCACTTTGAGCAATTGCTTTATCTGACCTAAAATCCTCAAGACTACTAGATAATTATTGAAATGTACAGCTAAGCAGATTAAACCTCTGGTCTGTACTGACTCTAAAGTTAAGAATGCTATGAGAAAACATTTGAAGCACGACAGAACAGACTTTCTTGCCTTGCCATAGCCAGCCTACGTGATGTTGCCTCTAATGTTTTGGTAAACACAATGAAGCACAGCATTCCTTTGCTTTGCTGGTTCATGTTTCCTCTTCCACAGTGGAAGAAGTAATTCAGGATAACCTGAATCTGTCTTCACAGGCCATGGTCACTCATGCTTAGATCAGAATAAACTACTTTATTCCCTTTAAAGCTGAATTATCCCACACTGACACTCCCCCCTAGGTCCCCAAACAATACCTAAGCATCTGCAGAGGAAGGCTGAGGGGAAATTCATCACGTAAGACTAACTCACACCAAAGGCTGAGGGGAAATTCATCACAGAAGACTAGATCATCTACTCCTTAACTATATCCTGTGAAAGTCTTTGAGCAAAGTT
Organism: Octodon degus; assembly: GCF_000260255.1. Taxonomy (NCBI): domain Eukaryota; kingdom Metazoa; phylum Chordata; class Mammalia; order Rodentia; family Octodontidae; genus Octodon; species Octodon degus. The sequence goes on from NW_004524601.1 coordinate 17,325,822, forward strand.
GCAAGATAAAGATCCATGAAGGAAGTCTCAGCATCATTAACATGCTTTGGTGTCTGTTATTGCAGACCAGGAAAGATATGAAAGTGCTGGCATCAAACTAGATTCTGAATTCCATAAGCGCAGCATGACTGATCCAGCTGATGTTACCTTAATGGATAGCAGCATTGAGGCATGAATCTGAATGAACTGACATACATAAATATCTTTAGCATAGTTAATTTATCATGGTGTCCCTAGGATGAAATTAAAGGGGCAGCCTAATGAAGTCTTCTTTGATTTGTAGAAGCAGAATGTTCTCACCCTGACTTGAATAACTACAATAAAGAATCTGGGTCACCCAGCAAATTCCCATAGCGGTACTTCCTAACTCCTTTAAAATTAGCTTATTACATTTTACAGGCCTTCAGTTTCCTTGACTCTCAGTGCTATACAGTACTAACTTTTCTTACCTAAACTAATCATACTAATCATTAATTTCACATGTTTTAACAAATCTGACACACTACATTTGGGTTCAGGTATCACTAGGAATGGAAACTTACTGCTATAACAACAGCATTAATTAGTGATTTCATGTTAACAAGCTTTCTTGCCACTGGGAGAACCAGGTGCCTTAATGTTTGACACAATTTGTATTACATAAGTAAATTTAATCTTAGATAACCTGTTTTTTTCAGTTTAGAAAGGACTATGAAAATAATGTATTACTGTGCCCACATTTTACCCAAAGAGGACTGAATTTTTCCTCTCCAAAGTAATGAGAATTTCTTCCTTAGAAGACGTAAAATAATCTTGAACATTTTACATTTGTTTGAAGACAGGATCTCTTGCAGTCTAGACTAGCTCCAAGCTCACTGTGTAGCCCAGGATGCCCTCCAAGCTGTGATCCTCCTCTGTCAAATCTCCCAAGTATTAGAACTATGGGAATGCACCGCCATGCCCAGACACGCTTACCTCATATAGTTCTATCACTAAAATGAAATTTGTAAAAAATAAATGGCCTGTTCATTGAAAACGAGAGCCAGTAATATAGCTCAGAAGCACAGCACCTACCTGTCAAACATGGGGTCCTGAGTTCAATTTTCAGTACAAAAAAAGATACTGAGAAGGAAAGTTGACAGCACTAACTATTTTGCAACACTCTTCCTTATGGTACCTACTCTTTGAACACTGTTGAGAATATTCTCTTCCCTAAAACACTTCTATTAAGCTGGTCTGTGTTGGACCAATAGGCTATAGAAGTAAATTTACTCGCCAACCATAATTCTTTGGACAATCTACATAAACTCTTTTTTGATCCCTTAAAAGGACCTTCTAAACCATTCCCTAATAGGATATATTTTGGGCTTTACTGGTACTGGTGCTCACTGAATTGCAATGCAATTCTAATTACTTTCATTTTTTTTCCATCAGAGATTGTCTGAACCTGTATGGATAACATAGTTTGGTCAACTTATGCTGACATGAAACAGTACAACAGTTACTATGAATGTGTATACTGTTTACAATATGTATATAGTATTTTACAGTGTGTAAAATATACTGAAAAAAATATAGCTTCAAAAAACCTTTTTAGGGCTGGGGAGATGGCTCAGTAGGATAAGCGTTTCCCTGGCAAGGTCAAGGGCCTGAGTTCAATCCCTGGTTCTGCCAAAAAAAAAGAAACCTTTTTAAGAAAACTTAGAAGGGGGGTTGAGAAGGTGGAGGGAGTGGGTGGAAATGGAGAAACCCCCTCCGTCTCTTATGGTCAATGCTTGTTTTCTATGTCTACATTTAAATGCATGGAAGGAAGTCCAGGAAAAACATATGAAGGAGCACGAAGAAAGGAAGAAACTTCAGGGTTTTTCTTCCTTGTTTTCCATGAGTAGCTGGAAATTAAAATTGGATTTGTCTACCGGCTTGGAAGGGCAATCCCGTAACTGACTGGATTCTGAGGATGTCTATGTGAAGTTGGATTCTTTTTACAGTATATCCAATCTGAAGTATTGCACATCTAAACTGGGACTGTTAACACTGATGCCAATACAGTGTGGAGTGCTAGAAAGTGTCTGATATTTGTGGGGGAAAAAATATTTTGTATCAAAGGGAATCTGGGGAGAATGGTAGTATATTTTTTTTTAATCAGCTGTGAAAAAAAGAGATCTGGAAAAAAGAAAAAGAAAAAGAAAACTTAGAAATCGTCAAGTCCCATGTCATGTGTTTCTGCATGTTAGTAAAAGTTTACCTTTGTCATATTCTCTATAGTTACACCTTCTGAATCATGGCTAAAAGGAGCTCATCAACCCAGAGCTGAAACCCACCAATTCAAATGGATCTAGATTTTATTGAGCAGCTATTCCACATAAATTTAGAAGATAGTTATTTACTAATAACTGATTGATACAACTCGCATGCTGCCACTGCCTCAGGCAGCCTTTAAAAAGTAATGAAACGGAAAATATATCCACATTTTAAACATTGGAATATGAGTTTAGGGATAGTCTTTTTATTTGTAATTTTCAGCAACCGGTTTTTAACAACAAAATAGTTTATGGAGGAAAGTCAAGTGGAAGATTAAGATTTGTTTCAAATACAGATTAGGCTTAGTTTTACTACAGATTATTGGTATTTTTTTCTCTTTATGAATTTAAACCTAAATTCATTTAATTGTTCCAGAGCATATTAATTTGAATTTTCTAGAATATATAGTAATGCCACAATCCAGAAGATATAAAAGGCTTTTCAAACTCTCAAAATATAGTGTCTGATATCAAAGATATAAAACTCTCAGCGTTCTACAACTAAAGCTGAAAGTTGTTTGCCCTAGCACAGAAATCTACATAAGTCTTACCAAGATACACCCTAAATGTATACAAGGGCATACTGATTCACTGAGTGCATTAGTTATCTTTCACTACCACAAAGTACTACATTTAGTGACTCAAACACTGCAAACTATAAGAACTCAACAGAAGAAATACAAATAGAAAGGTATAATACAAGTAAAAGGAAAACAGGAACTCGAGGACTAACTAATCAAGAGAGGAAAAGGAGAAGAACTAGGAAACATGACAATGTCAAGCCAAACGTTCTATGTAGAGAAGGGCAAGGCAATGATCCTGAGAATCTCCAGAAGATTTTTGAATCTAGCAGTTAACTGGAAACATTCTCACCCTGACTATATATACTGATACCTGTGAACTAAGCTACTACACTGCAAATGGTAATTTGTAATAGTAGTTTCATGCTTGGAGTGCCTGTCATTCTGGTCTTATGAATACGGGCTGCTTGTCATGACATGCCAGTTGCTGCTGTGCTGTCTCTCAGGTAGATGGTTGTTCAAACAGAAGGGGT
>NW_004524601.1:17335154-17341262 GCF_000260255.1 Octodon degus
GATTTGAAACTGTCTCATTGCTGTTTATCAATAAAACTGTAGAAAAAAATAAAATACTTTGTAAATTTAAAGAAAATATGTGAAATATATGATTGCTCAAACATTTAGATTCTATAATATCACTGAGAATTATATAGGAAAAACAATCTATTTGGTTACAATGATTATGAAAAATATATTTGGATTTAGTCCCATTGATACATTTCATTGAGACAACTGATAACTTATAATGTGATGGAAAAGCACCAAAGAATTCTGCTCTACTGACTGATGTTGCGGGGGTGGGAGCGCTGTGTCCTTCCTGACCTGACTGCCCTTCCCCCAGCTCACAGACTCCGTGCACTGAAGAACCCGTATGTGTATGGCCAGCAAGACAGCTCAGTGGACTAAGCGCCTGCTTAGGCAAGGATCCAGGGCACAGTGAGCTCGGACAAAGTCGGAGCATGGAGGCACACGCTTGTAATCCCAGCGCTGCAGAGGCTGCAAACAGGAGGCTCATTATGAACCCGTTTGTGTTCCTAGGTCAAAGGCGTCTTTTCCTCCAAGAATGTCTCTATGCTTCAACCTAACCACAAATGCTAATACAAACAAGACATCGGAGAAAGTCGGCAAACTTTAATGATATTTAAATAGTCACAATTAGTAAATGTGTCCAGTGAGAACATTGCTACAATCCTTTCCATATAGTAAAGTTTTAAATAAATACTGTTTTGTACAGCCAAAAAATTTACTCGGATGCATTTTGTTTTAAAATATTGTAAGTGCTTTTGAAAAGTGGTTTTCAAATGCTTTTAAGAAGTCATTAATTCTAGAGTTGTAATTAGAACCCCAGAAATTCATTGAAAATGCTTCTCCTATACATGCTAAATTCCAATGATTTAACAATCAAACAAAATGTCAAAGAAAAGGCACTACAATTCCACAACACTTATATTCTAGAAGTCTGAGTTTCTGGCCTCCTGTCATTAGTGTCCACAGACATCTTAGACATTTATGTGTTCAGGGTTCTTACCCTCTGTTCCAGCTGCTGTATAACCTACTGCCCTGAAATTTAGTAGTTTAAAACAATTCATTTCATTCTCTCTCTCAAACTCTTGAGAATGAGCAATGCAATCCTCTTGTTCCACAAGAGTACAGAACTGGTGCTTCACAAGACTGTAGGGAAGATCTGACAGCCTCACTCACAAGCTGGCCGCCCTGGTAGCTAGGCAGAGTGAACTAAACCATTCTCCCATTCCTTGTAACTTCCAGACCTCTCTAAGTCAATTATCCCACAGGGTAATGGATTTCCTTATCTGATGGCCTAGAGTGTTAAGAAACCAATGGGGAACTTGTCAGTCCTAAACTGGGCCACAGCACAGTGTATCAATCCCACTGTACTATACTGGTCAAAACCAAACCAAACCAGGGCCCAGCCAAATAGCTCAGCAGATTAAAGTGCCTGCAAGCAGACACAGGGGCCAGGGGTTCCATCCCTGGACCTGCAGGCCTGTCTTGCCGGCCCTGCCCCCAGGGCATGCTGAGATGGCAACTGAGACTGCAATTGAGACTGGGCATGGTGGTGCACACCTGTAATCCCAGATCTTGGGAGGCTGTAAACAGGCGGATCACTACAAGTCCAATCTAGTAGTGAGACCCTGAACACCCCTAGAACCTTCCCTAAAATACAAAAAAAAAAAGGTTCAAAATACCACAAGATTGGGCCAAGGATATATAGCTCAGCAGCATAGGGCCTGCTGCATGGCAAGTACAAAATTGTGAAATCAATTCCTGGTACCAAAAAATAACATCACAGGAGAACAGAAACAGATGCTCCTTCTCAAGGGAGGAATGTTAAAATTCAGGAGGAATCTTACTTAGTCCAATATATAACTCATTTCTTTAAGCTCAAAGCAAGTATATTAACCTTGTTAATGAGGTAAGAATGACAGTTAATTTTAATGGGTGCTTTGGCGCATGATTCTAAAAATTTACATGTATCAATTTTATCCTAGAAATCTTGTAAAGATAGTCATATTATTGTCACCATTTCATTAATGATGAAACCAAAGCATAAAAATCTTGTCTAAAGTGAACAAATGGTAGGCACAGAATTTGAAAACAGCATTGACTCAAAAATATGTTCTTAATCAGTATAAAAAGAAAATTTTAAGGATTCTAATAATTTTAATCATTACTTTTAGGATAACCAGTTAGTATCACAATTATCAGACTACATAAATTAACAGATTGCTTATGAAATTACTGCAAGAACATCGAGTATGACAGTCAGATATCAACTTTAGAAAGCTATTTAAGACTGATAAAGGAATTTTTGCTCCAATTCATTAAAGTAACCTAGTTTAAGAAATATAAGTCAAAATATTTTTATTTAATTTTGTTTACCTGCAATAGCCATAACTAAATCTATGATACCCACATCCGTCCTGTAGATTCAAGTCTTACAAACTCAAAAGAACTTCAACCTCTATCTACTTTCTAAATAGAAATCCTAACTTTTGTTAAGACAGTCTCAGCCTGCCACATCTAGTCAACATATGACTACTTATTTTACTTTATGAGACTATTGTAGAAATAGAAAATGTATTGGAAAGTATTGTAGAGATAGAAATTTTATTGGTCATTTGCATGTCCTCATACCCCAAATCACAGAGCTACTACCAGGCAATTTCCTGGAAATCAAAGAGTTGCAGACTTGGCATTCCTATCAAAATACGAAAGTATTCAGCAGTGTTATAACAGGATAAGAAGTATTTAAAGCTTGCCACTTAAGTTCCATTGGACATTTAAGATATGGGGCAGCTAGAAAACACACGGCTGGAAAACACATTCTCTCATGTTCTCTCCTGCGAGACCAGAGTTGAGTGAATGAAGCTCTAACACTCAAGCTCATTACGAATCCTCTGCCTCAGAATCCATCTTGGCTTCAAATGGTAGCCACAGCCATATAGTGATATTTGAATTTTAGTGACAGATTTTGAGAAATACTTTATACTAAGGAAATATTAGGTCAAGTAAATTTTGGTCTATTATCAAAGGCCATTCCAAGTACAATATGACACTGCCATTTAAATTTGTGTTGAAACTCCATCCCTTGCAAATTCAGGTCTGAGTCCTAAGACCTTTTGAAAGAATATGAATAGCCAAGGAGGTGGGCGTGTCTTTACAAACTGAGGCTGGTTCAAGGCAACCATCCGAAAACACACTTCAGTTTCATCTCTCTGCAGACAATGAAGCTACCTAATGGGAGAAAATAGCAAAATATACACACAGCATGGAGGATAAAAGGAACATTCAGCACCCAGGAGTTTTATTAGTGTACACATAGAGACGGTAACAGAGTACATAAATGAACGAACTCAGCAGGAAAGGAAGCTGCTCCTCAAAGCAGAACCTTGGCATACAAATAGTTTCTTTCCCCTCAACTCCAAATCTACCCTTATTCAACCACCTTCAAGACACTGAAACTTCCGCCGCCTGCATTTCTCTTTTCTGCTACTATGCCCTTAGGTGCTTCTGGACTCTGCCAAAGGAGGGCGATGAAGCAGCACAGTAAGTAGGGAAGAGCAATAAAGAGTTGTTCCTGCTTCCCAAGATCTGCTTGTGATGCCGCTTGGACTGAATCAAAGTGAGCAGAATGACAATGGAAAAGATTCCTTTAAAAGTAGGGAGTGAAACAGCCAGGAAATACCAAACACCAACTTGCCAAAAGTGTGAACATGATAAGAAAACAACAGAAAAGGAAATACTATGAAGTCCGAAAGGTTTTGCAGAAGTTTATCTTTCCTAGAAGTTCAGGAAAACCAATTTCACATAAAAATGAACAAGAGCACAGTGTCAGGGTCAAATCTGTAAGTCTGATAAAAACAGAATGACATCTGTATAGACAATGAAAGCATGCCAGAGTTATGGCTCCTGAAAAAAATCAAAACTATAACCTATTTCAAATGGAGCTGAAAGACATGAAGAAAATAATATGAACATGAAAGAATGATATAAATCACAAGTAGAAAATCTAAGAGGAGGTGTGGAATTCAAAATAGAATCAAGATAGAAATTGTTTCAAAATGAAAACCTGAAGGAACACAAGACTGAGTAAATACAAGAAATATTTAAAAGAATGAGTAAAAAGAGTGGTGAAAAACTAAGCGATAATCCAAAACTATGTAACTCAGTCACTTACTTTGCTTTGTTTTTTTTCTGAGACAGGGTGCCACTTTGTAGCTCTGGCAGGCCCTTAGCTCACTGGGTAGCTCCAGCTCGCCATGAGCTTGTGGCGATCCTCCTGCCTCGGCCTCAGAGGCCTGTGCCACCATACCACACTCCTCACACTTCGATTTTACTAATATTTCCCTTTCCTAGTCAAGTAAACAAGATTATATATTCTAGGAATTTTAACACCATGCTTTTGTTGCTTTTTACATTATAAATAATAAAATGTACTTTCTACCACTATCCTTATTCTGTGCTTCCAAATATCCCTGTGTATCCAAACTCAGAATCAAAACATCAAGTTGAAATATGGCTAATTTTTTCACAAGTATTTTTTGGGGGGGAAAAACTGTCAAGCTAGGATATGGCATTTGTCTAAATTCTATAATTCAATGCCTTTTTAGGAAAACAAATGTGCACAAGAGAAATGATTTTTTAAGGTCATACCACTACATTTTAACTATTCAAGTCTGGTAGAAAATTAAGTAGATTCCTATTAATGTTAAGGATAAACATTATTACAAGTCATAAAAAATTTGAAGATGAATGCAGGTATAAGACATTCTAAAATGAACTTTTAAAAATCGCTTTAAAAAAAAATCGCTTTAAGGGGCTGGAGAGGATGGCTCAGAGGTCTAAAGCACCTACTTAGAACAAGCTTAGCAAAGCACAGGGACCACGGTTTGATCCTCCAGCACCACATGCCAGCCAGCCCCGCCCCCTGGTGGGCTGAGCTGGACACACACACACACACACACACACACACACACACACACATAAAATTTTTAAAAAAGGTATATAAAAAAATCGTTTTAAAATACATTTGAACAAAATGATTAATTTTGAAGAAGGGCCTGCCAGATAGCTCAGCGGATTAAAGTGCCTACTTAGGCAAACCCAAGGAGTAGGGTTTGATCCCTGGTATATGTGCCAGCCCCGCCCCCAGAAGTGTGCTGAGAGAGCAATTGACACTGGGCATGGTGGTACAAGCCTGTAATCCTAGCACCCAGGAGGCTGAAAACAGGAGGATCACTAGGAGTTCAATCTGTGTAGTGAGACCCTGTAGACTTTATACTAAATACATTAAAAAAAAAATAAAATATTTACGAAAACTAAGATCAAAGATACATCATATAGGTTTTTAAAGAGAAACAAACTACTGAACAGGAAAAGCAGTGAAAACAATAATTCAAGAACATCTCCCCGGGGCTGGAGAGATGGCTCAGTGGTCTAAAGCGCCTACTTGAAACAAGCTTGGCAAAGCACAGGGACCTCGGTTCGATCCCCCGGCACCGCATGCCAGCTAGCCCCGCCCCCCTGGTGGGCTGAGCTGGCCACACACAACACACACACAATAAATAAATGTAATAAATAAAAATATTTAAAAAAAATAAAAAATAAATTAAAAAAAGAACATCTCCCCAAAATTTAAAAAAAAAAATTGAAATTACATATGAAAATTTCTGGCTCTGTAGTCTTTACAATTAAAAGTTCTCAAATTCTCAGTTACTACATTATTTTAGAATCCTAACTATTGATAACTAAGACATAGTTAAATTAAATTACTTATTTTTAAATTTTAAAACATGTATATTAGGCAAACCAAGCAATTTATGAGATTACCATCATATGTTCTAACAATATCTTTATATGCCAAAATAAAATGGGCTTATAAAACAAGGACTTTACATATAGTAGTAATGATTGTTAAGACTTTTAAAGGGCAAAGCTTATGTAGTAATTTGAATAGTGCACAATGTATTAGGGAATTAGTTTCAATAATCAAAATGAAAAGAGTAAGCATGAGAATGAAACACTATATTCTTTCATCAGAGTTCACTTATTTACTCAAATTTGCCAAAAGGTGATGGTTTAACTTTATTTTTATTTGGTAAA
>NW_004524601.1:17341603-17343164 GCF_000260255.1 Octodon degus
ACCTATAATATTCAAATAATGGAACTTAACAAAAAATACAGATGAATGTCCATTTTGTATCTGTGTATTCAAAGTGGTTAGAATAGATATATAGTTACATTCTCTTAATGAATAGAGAGATTTGTTCTAATGGCATCTGTAAATAGGATATCATGTCCGCATCCTGTACAGCAATTAACCACTAGGAAGAATGTATGCAATGTGTTAATTGCTGAAACTGTCCTATCAATTTGGTTTGAAACTGTCTCATTGCTGTTTGTTTCTCAATAAAATTATGGGAAAAAAAAAAACACTGCAAACTTATCATCTTACGTTTCCCATGTAAGAAATCAGCTTAATTTTCAAAATCAGAAAGCCAGGAAAGATGGAGAATTCAATTTCCTTGCACATTCAGGTTATTAGAAGTAAGTTTCCTGCAATTGGAGGACTGATGCCTCTATTTCCTTACTGACCACCGATAGAGGGCCATTCTCATTCTAGAGCCTCTATCTCAGGGCTAGAGTTGGGGTGGCAGTGGGGTCCATGTTTAGGGCAAACAGGATTAAGTCAGGGCCCTTGGAATAATCTATGACAATCTTCCCCATCTCACTTGATCTTAGCCAAAAGGCTGAGAAGCAATCAATCTGCCCCACTCGACTGTATGCCATAATCAATTCTACACAACCCCTCTTCACCATGCAATGCAATTGAAGGTTGTGGGGTTCAGGTCACTGATATATTTTGGGCAGTTATTCTGCCTACTATAAAGAAGAAAATCACAGTCCTTCTACAGGTCTGGATTTGAACATCCTATGTGACTTGAGTGCCCACTACCTCTGACTGCTTCTTTAATCACTATTCTCCTTGTTCATTCAACTCTAGCCTTCTCCATGCTATTCCTAGAACAGACCAGAAAAACTCTTCCTTTGTCCTGAATGTTCTTATTGCTCCAATGCACTCTGCTAAGCACCTCATCATCTTGTAAAGCTTTGTTCAAACCTCAGCTTCTTCGTGAGGCCCACCATGAGCATCTTATTTAATAGTCCAGCATTTCTGATTTGGCACAGCACCTATAATGCTCTTACTCTATTTTATTCGGATTTATTGCTTCCATCTTTAATGTACACTTTTCACTTTGGACACTTCTGACAAGTCACCACAAGATGGAAGTACATCTGTAGTTTGAAAGGTGTGTTTCTGGCGAAATAGGAACACAAACGCTGTTTTCAATCATAGAAAACCAATTATTTAAATTCCACCTAAAATTATGCTTCAAAAACTGCTACTGTAAGATATAACAAGTACTGATAACAGCTAGAAATAGGTTGAATTTTTAAAACTGCCTTTCACTGATTAACCAAGAAATAACCTGATAATTTATTTTTTTTCTTTTTTAATTTGTAGGGGTTTTTTTCTCTTTATTACAGAAAACTGAACTCAATACAAAAATATTAACAAGGGTTAACATAATGAGACCTGCATGTCTCACTTATTTGAAATACTTTGTAGTGTGGAGAGCTTCCTGCTACCCTGCGCCAGCAGGACCAGTCCCAGCCCAGGCGCGGCGTGGGCCGGACCCTCT
>NW_004524601.1:17352609-17360835 GCF_000260255.1 Octodon degus
TTTAGGGAAGGGTCTACAGGGTGTCCAGGGTCTCACTACTAAATCAGACTCATAGTGATCCACCTGTTTACAGCCTCCCAAGAGCTGGGATTACAGGCGCGCACCACCATGCCCAGTCTCAATAGCCTCAGGGTGCGCCAGGGGCAGGGCCGGCACAGCAGGCCCGAGGATCAAACCGTGGTCCCTGTGCCTGCTTGCAGACACTTTAATCCACTGAGCTATTTGGCCAGCCTAAAACTTTTTTTTTCTTTTTTCTGGTGGAACCAGGGGTTGAACTCAGGCCCTTGCACTTGCCAGGCGAGCACTTATTCTACTGAGCCATCTCCCCGGCCTCATGGTAAACATGTTTTTTATAAAATATTATCTCTTGTATTTTGTTATCTAATGCCGTAATTCATGTAGAAAAAGCAGAACATCTACCAGCTTTAAAGGTAACAGACTCTAGACATAACAGATTACTTTGTTTCATTATGAATTCTTAGAATTAAGTATACGTTACAGTTTCTGTCCATTATAATATATAAGCAGTGAAGCTCAAATGATCCCAAGTTTGGGAGTATCCGTTGCCTCAGATTAATTCCTGAGTCCTTTCAATTAGACCACAGTAGTTTTGACAGTTTTCTTCATTGACATGACAAAGTGTTCTGTAGTTGTCTTAGTTACTTTCCTTATTGCTAAGACAGAATACCCTACAGGCTGAGGTCCAGGCTCAGCCTCCAGAAAACAACAACCTGAGGAGAGAGGAAAGTGGGTATCGAAGACAAAAATGAAACACATAGCTACTTACCTGAGAACATATAAAGGAAAAGTACAGCACAGTCAAGCATTCAGCGTTAGGTGTCATAGAATAAAAATGGGAGAGAAGTAAAAATGGGAAAAGTAGATATGTACCCCAAAAAAGTTTTCAACAATTCCAGCAAAAGAGGCAGTACATAATGTAGGAAAAATAGATGATCAATATTAACATTCCCTATGTCTTTTTAAAACCAAAATTCTAGGAGACATGAAACCAAAAAATAAATTTGCAAAAAGTAAAAACTAGAGCCTGAATTTGAATTCTATTGGTATGACCTCATGAGATATTTCATGACAGCAAATTTAGTAGCAACAAACAATTCCAAACAGCCAGATTATGAGACTAAAAAGTTACTATTTTTTAAAATTATTTTCAATGAAGGAAAAAAAAGGAATTAAGGCATAGTAAAGACACAGCTGTTTCTAGACTTGAGGTACAATAATTATCATAGCTATTGTTATGGCTTATGTCTAGATGTCCCCCCGAGAGTCCCATGAGGTAATAGGTAGGGTTTTTCACAGGTTGCTGAATCTAATGTTTTGTGTTGGGATTAAGTGTGTGATTCCTAAATTAGTCCACTGATTGGTCTGGCATAATTTTGGGTGTAGAAAATAAGAAGGCCCATTCTGGGTGTGTTAATTGCCTTAAGGGGATGAGGCCTAGACCAACTGTAGGAAAGGGCTACTGTCCTTGCTTGCTGCTTGTTGCTTGTTTCACTACCTCATTCCTTGTTGCCTTCTGCCTGCCATAAACTGTTTTTCCTCAGTCATGTCTCCCTGCCACCTGGCTTGGAGCTAGCCAACTATACCCCTACAAACTATGAGCCAAAATAAACCTTTCCTCCATGTACTGTGGATATAGGTATGGAGAACCATTCACCACTTGACCGCTGACAAAGTCATGTCAGATTGGAGAATCTGCAAAGCAGAGCCTCACATGGATGTGTCTCCACAAATTCCCTGGGGACTCTTAGGTTTATGATTTGCATGAAGAAAAGAGCACAATTAATCACTCCGTGTTTTGGCATAATTACGTGCATACGATTCTTTAAGAGATTGACCTCCTGCCCACTTCCTTGTAAATCTGCAGAAAGGGAAAAGCCTAAACCAAGAATATCCAACAATAACAAGGAAGTTTAGAATCAAGATCTTGAGGCACTGAGAAAATAACCCCAGGGGACTGACAGTTTGGGTAAGGCAAAAATAGTCAGAACAGAAAGAACAATGGTTAAGTTCCATGGCTACTCATCATTGTAGCCACCTGGGCTACATATCAAAAGCCTCTCTCAGAGAAAAAACAATGAAGAAAAGTGAAAAAAGCCCTAGGAGATCTATGGAGCATTATCAAAGAACCAACAAATATACTGTGAAGTCCCAGAAGACAAAAAAAGAATAGGTAGTAAAGAAATAATGGCTAACGGCTCCGGAAATTTGATTAAAAAACAACAAATGCCAACAACTAAATTTACAATTTCCAACTTTCCAATGATATGAAAATAGCATGTATTTAGTAGAAACCTACTTTAAATTTTGAACTCTGGTCTTCCCCAAAGGCTAGTGGCATAGGCTACGCATTTGTTTTAACACTGGCTAACAGCGAGGAGCCACAGCTCCCAGTCAGCCACATGATCACAAGGGTAAAACACAGATATTCTACAAGTACTGTGATGCTAAACCAGAATGGTAAGTAGGTAAGGTGTGCTGAATGTATTTTTGACTTACTGTATTTTCAGCTTATGATGTACTTTTCAAGACAAAACCACAAGAGAAGCATCTGTATAAATGTACAAGAAGCTCAACAACTCAAAAGAGGACCATGACACATTATATTCAATTTTCTGAAGACATAAAGAGCCTCTCAAAGAAGAGAGAAGCTACTCATATAACCAGTATCCTCAATAAGATTATCAGCAGATATCTCATCAGAAACTTTGGAGGCCAGAAGGAAATAAGCTGATATATCTGAAGTACTAAAAGAAAACTGAAGTAACAAGAATCCTCTGACAATATTATCTTTCAAAAGGGAGAGAGAAATTAAGACTTTTGCAAATAAAAGCTAAGAGAGGCTGTTTCCACTGGACTTACTTCCACAAGAAATTCTCAAAGACCTCCTCCAGGGTGAAATGAAAGAACATGACAGTACCTCAAGCCATAAAAAGAATTAAACATCTCAAAAAGACACAGGTGATAGTACTGTAACAGCAGTTTGTAACCTCAGCTTTTTGTTCTCAATATGATTTAAGAAGCTCCTATGCTTTAAACAACTATTAGTCTAAAACCCAGAGTTACCATAACTTGGATTTAAAATTTCAAATTCTATTTTCTACATAATTTGAGACCGATGCATTTAAAACAAGTACTAGGTTTGTGTTTGGGGGCATGGGATAAACATGTTATTTAGTAATACCTGAAAACAGGTGAGGACAAAGCCAAAAAGGATCTGTGGTTACAGGCCAAGTTATACCAGGAAGTAACACTTTAAGGGTAGTAAATGTAATCCCCATAGTAACTAAAAAGAAAAAAAACAAAAAACAAGCATGCTACAGAATACATACAAAAGAAAATGAAAAGGAATTTAAACACTGGACTATCCAAAAATTCAACTAAATAAGAGATAGGAAGCAAGGAGAAAAAAAGCTATGTTACATAAAAAACAAATAGCAAAAGCACAGAACTAGTCCCTTCAGTAACTACTTAAATGGAAATGAATTAAAAATTTTCATCCAAGAGAAACTGGCAAAAATAAAAACACATACTCCAGCTACATGCTGTACTCACTTCAGACTCAAAGATATAAACAGACTGAAAAATAAAACAATGGAAAAAATTACTTTTAAATCGTAACCAACCGAGAATGGCCCTTCTAATGCTGAACAACCAACAACAAAACTCTAAATCAAAAAGGATTACAATAAACAAGGATTTTATGTAATAAAAAGTTCAATACAGTAAGATGTAACAATTATAAACATCTCTGCACATGACAGACCATCAAAATATATGAAACAAACTATGAGAGAATTAGAGAAAACAAATCCCACTTAATATGGAACCAGACCAAAGACAACGTGACATGTGAACCAAGTAGATGTAGCAGACACACACAAAACATTCTATCCAGCAGGATGCACAACAAAAACCCCAAACCTAAAACCAAAGTGATATAATACAGACAGCAGCAGAGATAAATGAGAATGGAAACACAATAGAGCAATACAACAATCTGTTCCTTCTCTTTGGTTTCCAGTGGAATTTAACAGGGACTGAAACCATACCCTCGCACACAGCGCACAAACACTTGCCATGAGCTACATCCCGTGCCTTTTCATTTTATTCTGAGACAGGGTCTTGCTAAGGTGCCCAGGCTGGCCCTTGAACTTGTGCTCCTCTGGGATTTTATTTGTATACCACCATGCCCTACAAAACATGGTTATTCTTTTCTTCCTGACACAGTGCTATAACTTTTGCTCTTTTAAGTCTCTAGCTGCTCTTGTCTAGACAGCCAAACACTAAGTCTGTCCTAGTTTTCTCAGTTTAGTGACGCAGTTCCTCCTAGATGTACTTCTAAATCCTCTTCTTGTTCCACTGAAGTACTCTTTATATTTTATATATAAAGTATGTTTTCGTTTCTCAAATGTCATTATCCTAATCCTTTTTCTCTCTTTTCTAAAGTCACTCTCAGACTGTGCTTGGTGGCTTGGGAAGCTGAAAACAGAAGGATCACTATGAGTTCAATCTGTGTAGTGAGACCCTGTACTAAACACTTAAAAATAAATACAGTCTTCATTAGTATTATTGCTGTTATTTTGGCAAGCAATCTTTCACTGAGCTTTACTACTAGCTCACAATCCTCCATTTCTATCCTTTATTTCCTTTAAAGCATTCTCTCCTGTTCAATGCACTTACTCTAGTTTAAATTTCTCGGTAAGGTGGGAGAGCTTTCTGCTCTGTCCTGCGCCCGCTGGACCAAGCCCAGGTCCGCTGTGTGAGAGGCCTTTCCCGCGTTCTCTGGACCTCCCCCGCCCCTCCAGAACCAGCACAGCCCACCCTGTGAGTGAGAACTTACGCTTCCCTCTTGGGAGCCCTGCAGACCCACCAAAGCCCAGGCCCAGTGAGTGTGAGGGAGAGCTGCTCCACTCTCCTACCCCCCACCCCAAACCATACCCCTCCAGGTCTAGCCAAGGTCTGAAATACAGACCTGGGGTGAAACTCTGCAGCTAAAGTACCTGCAGTGAGACTAGGGTCAAAACCACTCAGCTAATCAGGAACAGAACAACTTGCCAGAGCGGCACAGCAGGCTCACCTCCAAGGGCAGCAGGACGAAAAATCTGAGCACAGTAGCCAGACCCAAGCCAGGCACAACTGCAAAACTAGAACTTTGTATATCATTAACTGAATTTCACTAGGTAAAAAGGTTATAACTGCACCAAAGCTCTAGACCAAAGGTCGGAGGTCAGTGCTATACAAAGTAATAGAGACAAGGAGCAAAATGCAATCACAGGTCTTAAACCCACACAGAACAAGTACAGAGGACACTAGCTCAGATGAAATGTATAAATTAACAGCATCAGAAGCAAAGAAACAACAGCAGAAAGGTATAGAGGAACTCAGAGCAGAATTAATTTCTGGAACAAAACAATAAATCTCTGAACTCATAGCACGCGAACTAAAGAATCAAATACAGAAACATATGGAGGAAATCCAATCTGAAAAAAACTTTGCAGTAAAAGTATCAATAACTGCTTCTAAAGAAAACATTGATAAGAAATACAGGAGATTAAAAAAATGATGTATTCCTTGAATGAGCAATACAGGAAAAAAATAGATCACACAAAGCAGAGTCAAAGAGACATACAGGAACTTAAAATCTCAATCATAAACCTCAAAAACTGTTTGAGTAAAAGTGAAGACAGAGTTTCAGATCTTGAAGATGTGGTGCAGCTAGTGAAAAGGCAAGAAAAGACCTCTTAAAAACAACTAGGATGCAGGAAAAAATAATACATCACCTACAAGACGATGCAAAGATAATGTGAGACTAATAGCCATCAATGAGAAAGGAGGAGTCAATATAAATGATATAAAAAGAATATGGGCACAAGTAATAGCAGAAAACTTCCCCAATATGAGGAAACACTCTGACATTCAGTTAACCAAAGCATACAGAACGCCAAATAACCTCAGCGCAATTAAAAACACACCGAGATACATAACCGTCAAGATCCCAGAAATCCAGCATAAGAGTAATACACTGAAAGCCACTAGAAAAAAGAAGCAGATCACATTCAAAGGAAAACCCATCAGAATTACAGCCGACTTCTCTTCACAAACCATGAAGGCAAGAAGAGCATGGAGTAGAGTACTTCAAGTCCTCTATGAAAACAAATTCCAGCCCAGACTACTATACCCTTCAAAACGCTCTTTCAAGTTTGATGGAGAAGTAAAATACTTCCAAGACAAAGAACAACTAAAGAATTTCATGATGAAAAAGCCAACCCTACAGAGACTACTGAAAGATGTTCTAGAGAGGGACCAAAATGATAAGAACTCCACCAATGAGAACAGAAGGAAGCCACTAAATACGGCAAACACTTAAACACAGGAGAAAAAATAAACAACAACAGGTAAATAACATGTCAATCGTAAGTCAACACATCTCAATTAAAACCGTCAATGTAAATGGACTCAATTCACCAATTAAGAGAAATAGACTGGCACAGTGGATTAGGAAACAAAATCCAACAATTTGCTGTACACAAGAAATACATTTAACTCATAAAGAAATTCATAGGTTGAAAGTCAAACGATGGAACAAAATACTACATGCCCCAGCACCTCAGAAAAAGGCAGGGGTAGCAATCCTGTTCTCAGGCAGTCTCAACTTCAAACCAAGAATGATCAAATGAAATAAAGAAGGCCACTATATACTGGTTAGGGGAAAAATTCAAGAGGACGAGGTAACCCTCATAAATATGTAAGCATCAAACATGAGAGCACCCAACTATATAAGACAAACCTTAATGGACATGAAATATCTAATAACCAATACCAAAATCTTAACAAGAGACCGTAACAACCCCTTATCCCAAAAAGATACATCAACCAGACAAAAAATTAGCAAAGAAGTAGCAGAACTGAACCAGAGTTTGGAACAAATGGACTTGGTGGACATATACAGAGTGTTCCACCCAATGACATCTGAATATGTATTTTTTTCAGCTGGACATGGGTTATTTTCTAAAAGAGACCACATACTAGCCCATAGGTCATGCTTAAGTATATGCAAGAAAACAGACATTATCCCATGCATATTATCAGACAGTGCAATAAAACTGGAAATAAACAACAAAAAAAAAAATCAGCAAAACCCCCTAAATACATGATAACACTCTACTCAACGATCAATGTGTTACAGATGAAATTAAACAAGAAATTCAACAATACCTACAATTCAATGAAAATACAACCACAACATATCAGAATTTATGGGATGTGACGAAAGCAGTTCTTAGAGGGAAATTCATAGCTGTGAACTCAGAAATTAGGAAAACAGAAGGGAACAAATAAACACCCTAATGCTGCACCTCCAATATCTAGAAAAGGAACAGCACACCAAACCCAGAGGTCAAAGACGGAAAGAAATCATAAAGATTAGAAAAAAAATTAATTCAACTGAGACGAAGAAAACAGTTCAAACAATCAACGAGTCAAAAAGCTGGTTCTTTGAAAGATTAAATAATATTGATAACCCCCTAGCTAACCTCATCAAAAAGAGGAAAGAAAAAATTCAAATACAAGCAATAAGGAATGAAAAGGGTGTCACTACCACAGACCCAGTGGAAATTCAGAAGATTATCAATGGCTACTTTGAGAATCTTTATGCTCACAGAATAGAAGACACAGAAGAAATGGATAGATTCCTAGAAAGGCACAAATTACCAAAACTGAATCAAGAAGATATAACAACTCTCAATAATCCAATAACAGCCAATGAAATACGAAATGTAATAAAAACCCTGCCGACAAAAGTCCAGGTCCTGATGGATTCACAGCTGAATTCTACAAGAAATTCACAGAAGACATAATCCTGATACTCCTCAAACTCTTCAATGAAATTGAAAAGGAAGCAATCCTCCCAAAATCATTCCTGGAGGCAAGTATTATACTAATACCAAAACCAGGGAAAGACACAACTAAAAAAGAGAACTACAGGCCAATCTCCCTCATGAACACAGATGCAAAAATCCTCAATAAAACCCTAGCAAATAGAATACAGCAAATCATCAAAAAGATCACACACTATGACCATGTAAGATTCATCCCAGGGATGCAAGGATGGTTCAATATTCGAAAATCTATAAATGTAATACATTGTATCAATGGAGCAAAATCTAAATACTACATGATCATCTCGACTGATGCAGGAAAGGCTTT
>NW_004524601.1:17361974-17405324 GCF_000260255.1 Octodon degus
ATCTTTGACAAAGGGGCCAAACACACTTACTGGAAGAAAGATAGCCTCTTTAACAAATGGTGCTGGAAAAACTGGCTCCCACATGCTCAAAAATAAAACTGCACCCAGGTCAATCACCATGCTCTAAGCTAAAGTCAAAATGGAGTAAAGATCAAAACATTAAAACAGAAACACTAAATCTCCTAGAAAAGAAAACAGGAGGAACTCTTGAAGACAGGGGTAGGCAAAGAGTACATGAACAAAAATCAAATCACACTGGTAATCCTTGAAAGAATTAACAACTAGGACCACCTCTTATTGAGGAGTTTTTGCATGTCAAAAGAAATTACCAACACAGTGAAAACACAAGCCACAAATTTCAAAAAAAAAATCTTAACTAATAAACACTCAAAGGTCTGCTCTCTAGAATTTATAAAGAACTAAAAAACATCAGCACCCCTAAATTTAAAGACACAATCCACAAATGGGCATCCAAGATGAACACACAATTCTCAGAGGACAAAATTAAAGAAGCGAATAAATATATTAAAAAATGCTCCACATCACTAGCCATCCGTGAAATGCAAATTAAAACAACACTGAGATACCATCTCACTCCAGAAAGAATGGCTATCATAAATCAACCAACAACAAATGTTGGAGAGGCTATGGGGAAAAGGGAATCCTTCTCCACTGCTGGTAGGAATGCAGACTGCTGCAACCATTACGGAAATCAGGGTAGAGACTCCTTCAAAAACTAGGACTGAAAATCCCATTCAAGCCAGCTATCCCCCTACTGGGAATTTTCCCAGAGGAACTGAAAATGTCGTATCATAGTGATATATACATACCTATGTTTATAGTAGCACAATTTGTGACAGTCAAATCTTGGAAACAACCAAGATGCCCGTCACATGAGAAATGGTTGAAAAAGATGTAGTATTTCTACACAATGGAGTATTATTCAACTATAAAGAATGATAAACTCAAAGCCTGCATATTTAGGTGGATGCCACTTGAAGATATACTGAACAAGTGAAATAAATCAGACCCACACGTGTAAATACCATATTGTCTCCCTTGTATAAGAACTCAAAAGAAGAATTACAAATAGAAAGGTATAACACAATTAAAAGGAAAGCAAGAACTTGAGGACTGGACAATGAGGAGAGGGCGAGGAGGAAAGCTGCGAAACATGACGGGGCAAAGCCATACATTCATACGCACAAGCTGGGTAAGGCAATGGTCCTGAGAAACATCAGCAGGTTTTTGAAACTAGCAGTTCATTGATAGGATTCTCACCCTGACTAATTATATATGCTGATACCTGTGAACCACGCAACTGTACTGAAGATAGCAATGAGTAATAGAAGGGTCACACTTGGAATGCCTGTCATTCTGATCTTCTACATACATACTTCTTGTCATGACATACCAATTATTACCATACTGTCTCTCAAGTAAAAGTTTTTTTTTCCTTTAAATAAAGGTTAATAAATGAAAAAAAGACACAAGAAAAAGAAAAAAAAAGTCACAGGACTGTCCTGCTACAATGCTGTATATGGTTAGATTTCTAAATTTCTGTGTAAAAATAAGTGTTTATTCCTATTTTTTTTTCTTTACATTCTATAAGGACTTAAAGCTCAACACATCAAGACATGATAGAAAATACCTTTTCCATGTTATGGCTAACATGTTTGATATTTAGACAGATAATTAGGGTAAACCGAACTGCATGTGTTGCAGGATAATAATAAGCTTCTCTTCTGGAAGGTTAACAACCTAAGTTTACAGATCAAAAATTGAAGAAAAGGAAGAGCTGCAAGGTCAGCCAACGTTTTGCCCCTAGCCTTTCAAGGTCAGTGAAGACTCAGCACACAGGAGAACCTGTACTGTAACATCATGTAACTCAGTTGTGCCCCAAATTTTCTGATCAAGGAGATTATGGGGCCACAGAGGAATGTGATTGATGATGTACAGTGTGCCTAAGGAGAGTCACATGCATAGAAAACATTCTCTCAGGCTTTCACAGAGGGCAAATTGGCCAAGCATTGGCCATGACTCATCCACATGGCTGACAGTGACAAAGGGTCTACAAAATGTGATACAGGGTTACAGCATAAATCTTGAGGGGATTTGACTGACCTTATCAGATACAAAAGTTACATTTCTTGTTATATACCTCTTGCTTTATCTTGGTCTTAACCATCCAACAGAAAAGTATAAAAACGAGATACATAAAGTAAAGCCATATTAATATGCTGAGCTGTAAAAGGCTCTAGTCAACAACTTCTGTGGTCAACCCAAAAACTATTGTGGACTGCTGGACTGTGTTGGATTGTTTTGCTGAATTCAAGCACCTATAGTATTTAGATGCCAATAGAATAGCCATCTCTGACAGGACTAAACAAAAAAAGAGGATACAAAGGAAGGACCATTTTGTATTGTATATACAGAATAGTTAGGATGTACAGCTACTTTCACTTAATTCAATGAGAAGATTTGTACTAACAGTATTTGGACAGGATATCCTGTCTGCTTCTTATACTATGGATAACCACTAAGAGGATAACAATGCACAACATATTAATTATTGAAACTGTCCTATTAATCAGCTTTGAAACTGTCTCGTTGATTCTCAATAAAATAAAATTTAAAAAAATTTCTCAGTAATTTTTATTTTTTCTCAAATTTGTCAAAATCTGATTATTGTAATTATTTCACATCTTTTATCCATTTCTAAGCCTCTTATAATACAATTTTACTGCTAGATTATAGTTTTTATACATTTTATGGGCATGCTCTTTTATGTACTTTCACTATGATGTTATTTTGTTCTTAGTCCTGTTTTTCTGTAACCCAATATGACTATAACTTTGGCTTTTGTGCAAATGGGTTTTTCTGAAATCTTATCAGGCATGGTTCTGGGCCATCCTAATTTTACAGATATCTTATTTCTATTACTATTTCCTTTTTTTTTTTTTTTTTAAGTAGTGTTGCGTAATACAGCAGCTTGTTTCCTGAGATTTCCCTGCAACATTTTAAATAACTGATGTGATAATACAAAGATAAGTATGATGATAGTCAAGGAAGATGAAACCCAAATACAGCCATCAAATCTTTTTTAGCCAGAGAACAAATTTCATGTTCTAAGAATCCTTTTGCAAATGAAATACACCTTCCAAAAAACAAAAACAGCCCTTTCAGAAAAATCTGTGTGCATGTACACCATCTAGTAAAAGGGTTTTAAGGGAAATTAATAGCCAGTTTTACCTTGAATAATTGAGTCCTACATGTAATGAAATAACATGACATAAAATATAATCTTATTTTAAGTTGGAAGAGAAAAACAGCAACACCAGTTTTATGATGTAAAATACTCTCTAAATATAATGGTAAGTAGATTTTCACCCACCCCAGTATATCTCTTACATCACTTCAGCTAAAAAACTGTATTTTTCCATTGTAGTTTGGTATGATTTAAAAAAGAGTAAAACATTCCACACAATATGCTGTTATCCTTTATAAACATGTATGAAAAGGAAACAATCAGACTATCACAATACATGTACACGGGACATTTCAATTAAGTCGCTTTCTCAAAAGAGCCGCTTAATTGGGGGAGGGGAACACTAATTTGAACAAAAGGATAATTACTGCAATTGACTAAAACAGTGCATTTAAAAAATCACCAACATACAATGATGCCAAAAACAAAACAAAATGTAGTTAAGATCACCAAACATCACTCTCAAAGCTGATAATAAGGATTAAATAGCCTGCCATTCTGTATGAATGTATATCATGGTAACCAAATGGTCATACTAGAACAAGAATTACAGCATGTAGCTGCAAACATAATGATAAATATGGGGAAAACCACTATTTTGCAGTCTTTTGTGAAATAACTGATTCAGGCAAATACATGAATATGGGAATTTTACAACATTATGTATAGGGGTAGGGGAGATGGCTCAGCAGAATAAGCACTTGCCTGGCAAGTACAAGGGCCTGAGTTCAATTCTCAGTTCCGCAAAAAACAAAACAAAACAAAAAACATTATGTATAAAGGTTGTAGGGAACTTTCTAATGAAAGTGTCAGGCTTCTACACTCAATGCCCAATGATTAAGCAAAGCATCATTAAAAGTGAGACAACGAGAATTATAGACCGCTTGACTGAATGTAATAGAAAACACACCATAGTACTAACCAGTATTCTTCTAAAAAGAGAAAATAAAAACAGTAGCTAATTAATCTTCTCTAGACCTGACTTCTAAGGTAAGGAATCAATAAATGATCTGAACAAGAAAGCAAATGACTAAATTCAGACTGAGATACTATGTGCAACTCACATGGTTCCTTCAAAAGGTGTCGGGGGAGTAGAGAGGGAAGTAATTTAGATTATGGGATAAAGAGAAAAAAAAAAATACATGTACTATGCAGACAGTTTATATTATGGTTTAAATAAACCAACTATAAGTACTTCATTTGGGAGATAATTAAGACAATTTAAAATGCATGTGTAATAGATATTAAGAAAGTAACTGTTGAGATACTGACATCATGAAATGTCCTTTTTTTAAATAAATGTTTCAGTATTTAGATTAAAATTACCTCACGTCTAAGATCTGCTTTAACATGTTCCCACCAGCTTGCACCACCGGTGCAAGTTACAATCAAGTTACAATCATGACTATTCCATTGGGCGGCTTCTGTTCCTGGAGGTACAGTGGTACAATCACGTGTGGGGCATTCACATATGTACCACCAGTGGTTCAAGCCCTTAGTAGCAAAGCAAATGACTTATGGCCCCATCATGAACATGTTAAACAACAGAAAAAGAAAAGAACTATGGTAAAATTTAATGGTAAATGAAGCTGGATTATAAGTCTGTATAGGTTAATACATTCTCTACTTCAGAGAATACCTAAAACCTTTTGTAACAATAAATCACTCTTTTGAAATTTAATACATATACTAGACAAAATTTATTAGCAAGAAGTTTTATTTGTAGGTTTTTAAAAAGAATGGGTTTTAGAACACTAAAGGATGACAACTGAAGAGAGGCTATATACAAAGATAATTAAAATATTAAATATTATCTAAATTAAAAGACCATAATTCAAACTACTAATTATAATCAATGTGCTTTGGTACAAGCAGCCATAGTTCTTCATGAAATTCACTCACCTTCTCACAAAGACTATGAGACCTCCCCGTAAATTCAATCATTTAATTTATAGTAATTAATGCTGGTTTTTATGTGTCAGCATGCACTATTACAGAAACAAAATCCAATCTACAGAGATTTTTCGTTTTCTTTGAAATGTATCTCAAGCATCTTTTAAAATGCAGGCTAGAAACAGGCTGTATCCTTAAAGAAAAAGGCTTTGTATGAGCAGCTGGCCAGCACTGCCAGGAGTGGTTATACAACTAACCGAAGGAAACCGGCAGTACTCAGCAAACTGCTTTTAGTGGAGCAAGTTCCTCCTTGGTAGCTGAGTTCTTAGTTCCTATTACACTACCAGCCAAACATGTATTCCATAGCTTTGGATACAAGACTTTCATCTTTTTTTGGCGTTTGTCTGTCAGAAATAACCTGTTAAAAAACACAAAGACACACAAGTTACATTATGGTTCTTCAGCAGTAGTTTATTCTACAATTTTAAATGGCTGATTTAAAAGTGAAACACTAAAATACTAAAACACTTATATGGCACTAAATAATATACTTTATAGATTAAAACATTAAGTTGTACTATCCTACTGGTATTAAATCAGACTCATAGCGATCCACCTGTTTACAGCCTCCCAAGAGCTGGGATTACAGGCACAGGCCACCATGCCAGGTCTCAACTGCAGTTGCAGTGTGCCCTGGGGGCGGAGGCGGCACAGCAGGTTCCCGGGCCCCTGCACCACGAGCTTTAATCCTCTTTAATCCGTATTTGGCCAGCCTTCCTGATACTTCTAAGAATGGTTAAGATCTTACTTTTTTTTTTTTTTTACAAAGTAAAACATCTGTTCCTTAAATTAGAAAACTGAAAAATAATACAAAAATTACAAGAAATGGGTAATTTAAAAAGGAAATAAGTAAAAAACGGTAATATAATGATCTCTAAACTTTAGTGGAAACAAAAACTAAACAGTCACTATACTCCCTACTAGAGCACAAGTACTGCATTTTATGTGCTGTTTCTGGTCCTCTGTTTGCAGTTGACAAAGCTGAAAACTTGGAAAATTAGGAGACAATACCATATTGAATCAGAGTCACAATTCTTCTACAATTCTTGAAAAATACAATGAACTTTTTAAAACGTTTGAAATGAGAAGTTTTTCATCTATTAAAATAAAAGCCAGCAAATTCTTCGGATAACTGAGACTATGCCAACCTAAGGTTTTTCACTTGTGATAACATCAGTTTTAGTCCATCAACTGAACTAGGCTGAAAGTCGCATCATGCCAGCAGGTTGAAGAGTAGACATTTCCTATGTATGCAAATACAGCAAAGCAATAAATTTTTGAAATGTTTTAATAAATGGTAAAGAAAAACAAATGTATGGTGCTGGAAATCAAGCTCAGGCATGGCACATGCTAGGCAAGTGCTCTACCACTGGGCTATAGCTCCAGCCCCAGTGTGTGTAGAAGTTCAAAACAACTTTCTAATTATGCAAGATTCTACCTCTACATAGAAAATTCCAGACACATGAAGGTTTCATCAAGGCAATCAACACAGCAAGAAACACTGAGTGACACAGAGATCAATCCAATGAAACTGTTGAACACACTACGCTCTCAGCCTTTTACGATCTCTTTTTGAGCCAACCCTTAAAGTACCTGGTAGTCACTAGTAGAAGCTTTGTATGCTGTAGCAAGAGGTCTCATGGTAGAAATCCTGAGGGCACTTCCAGGCTGTGTTGGTGTGCCTACAGTTTTGATTGGTGGTGTAAAAGCTAAGGATGAAGATGACAAAGCACCTCTGTCACTGTTTTCCATAACACTCTGGAAGAACAAAGGAATAATTCCTTTTATTATAAATCTAATATTGATTATCCAATATAATACTTTTAAAAACATTTTACCTTTTAATTATAGTTGAGATCTAATGCTCCATCAAAAAAAAAAAATCTTAATTCAGTACAACTATAAAACACCAGAACAAGAATCTCCTAACAAACACTATAAAAAATTAGCAAAGAAAAAAACAACAGAATTGTTGGGGAAAACTGGACAGGAAGCTAGAAACACTCCAAAACTAATTAGAGCCCCCAAACAGAGTACTATTAAACTATTTAACTATTTAGTAAACTATTTAGGAACTATTAAACTATTTGGTATTCTAAAACAGTCCTCTAGCCACTTACCTGTTTCAGAATAACACAATAATGACCTTAATTACATGGCATTTCTACTTTGTACACTAATGTGAATTACCAGAACCAAACAAAATGCCTAGCATGTAGTACAAATCTGAATATACTTACTTATACTATGTTCATAACAATTTTATAAGCCAAATTATGCTATTGCTTAATATGTAAATTTTTAACAGTAATAGAAATGAGTAACAAAAAGTTAACCACTAGTTATACATGCATTCATTCTGAAACACCATCATTCAGTTAAAATACTGACAGAATCGGATGTGCCTTATATAAGACACAGACAAGCAGTCTGGGCTGCATCTACAACAACTCTAAACAAATTTATACTGTTTTCTGTGAAAATTGAGGGGGTTGGGATGCATTACCTCTAAAAGGTTATATTTTTGTCTTACCACAAAAAGACAAACAGCCCTGAAGGCATTTGAGGAGCAAAAAAAAAAAAAAAAAAGACAAACATACTTTGCAAAGAGAAAAACAAACACAGCAAACCCAGGTGACATAAACACCAAATGTTAACTCTGAAGACTCATGTTCTTCTCGTAGACTTAGGCATTTTTGTGACATCACCAATAACTTACTTTGTCTATACATGGTTTTACACCAATCATGATGGACTCTCCAAATATTCTCCCATCTTTACTTAATGCTTTCCGGGCCTGCAGTTTAGATTGATAACGAATATGCATCCAATTTCCTGTGTTAGACATCTGCAAAAAGTGAAGATGTCTCTTAAGATAAAAAATATATAAATTCAATAAAACTCCTATAGAAAGTTTCAGTAATCTCTATTCAGTTCCTAATTCTCTAAAATAAATTTTAGAGTATGTATGTGGCAAATAGTCTCTGAAAACAAAATGATTCTCAAAACAATTTCTTATAAAAGGATCATATCAACACTTGCAATGAAATGTTTTAAAACTGCATTCATCAATATGACTTTGTGAAGCTAAATTTGTAATAATGGGAAAAAGAATTGGTGGTATAACTTATGCAAAGTCCAATAATTTTTCCTAATATAAAGAACGCTAAGAATTCTATAAAGCTAGAAGCTTCCTTTTTCTTTTACTGCCAATAAAATAAGATCAAATTGGAAAACAGTAAAATAATATTTAGCATAATCTTTTTTAAGAGAGCAAACCACTTAACAGAGAATGGATGTTGAAATTTTCACTCTTCCTATTACCTATTTTTAATCCATTTTATCAGATACAATGCAACTTTGAGCCTTTGCTACTCTAAAGGACATTATCTTTCAAAATTTTTAAAAATAAAATTTTAAACCCTGACCACCCTGTAGGCCATTCCTTAAAATACAAATAAATAAAATTTTAAGTTTATAAAAAGACAAAATTCAGAAACAGTTTCCTTCAGTTTGAAGCTTTTTGTTCCTTAACCAAAATTCTGAATTGATAAAAAAGCAAACCTTACCACATGTTTTAAGATATTTCCATACTGTGCAAATTGTAGTAAGATATAGGAAGCAGATGCTTGCGGAAACCTGAAAAAAGTTGTCCAGATAAAAGTCACCTTCCACCATGAATGTCAAATGCATAAATTATCCCCACAAGCACCTAGAAATTAGTAAGATATCCCTCATAATCTTTTCTCCTGAATAGGCTAACTCTACCAATGAAAAATCACTCAGAAGAAAAATAGCTGTTAGTGTTGGCTCGGCTATACTGTACTGCCAGATTCTATTTCAAACTCTCTAAAATTCCCATTCTCATAACCATTATCAAAGCTCTTCAACTATAGCTACAAAGATGCATCTTTGTAATTTATTTTCTGTATTTTATAGCATATGTATGCTTTTATATGTAGCTAGATATATTAGGGTTATCAGGAAATTTTAAAACAGTCACATTATTCCTGCCTTGACCCCTCAAACAAAATTCTAAAGTTTAGCCCTCAAACAAAAATAAAATTCAGCACCAATATTAATAGTATAGAACAATTTTAAAGGATAGTAACCAAAATTTAACAGCCATATCCTCAAATGGTAAATTGGAAGCGCTTTTTACTTTTTCTTTATAAAGTGCTATGTGATTTGACTATTACACAATATTATTGCTTTTTCATTCAAACAATAAAACTATTTTCTATTCTAAAACAAATTACCTATCAGATATAAAAATATGTACATCTGGTAGTTCTTTACTAACTCAGTTAATTTGCATCTTCAAATCCCATAGAAAAAAATGGGGGTGGGGCGCGGGGTTTATATATGTCAAAATATCTCCTTGATATGACATCTTTCACTCAAGTGAAAGACAAGTAGGGTGCCTGTAGAGCACAAAAACAAAAGAGAAAAATACAGTTGTGAGGATGGTATATAAGAAGTAAAACCTAACTAACTCTAAGACTCTAGAACCCACTCTGAATAGAAAGTAATATTCTCATAACTCTTTAAAAAAACCATCCAAAATAATATTTCATGATAAAATGTGAAAAAGGGAATGTATAACACATTTTTTTTTTAATTTTTTGTTTTTCGGGGGGTTTTTTTTGGCGGAACCGGGGATTGAACTCAGGCCCTTGCGCTTGCCAGGGAAGCGAATATTCCACTGAGCCATCGCCCTGGCCCCTATAACACATTTTAGAAGTATTTCACTATAATCAAAATAAAAGGGCTAGCCAAATAGTTCAGCAGATTAAAGTGCCTGCAAGCAGGTGTAGGGGCCGAGGGTTCGATTCCTGGGCCTGCCATGCTGGCCCCACCCCCAGGGCACCAATGAGATGGGCAACTGATCACCTGGGCCTGGTGGCAGGTGCTTGCAATCCCAGCTCTTGGGAGGCTATAAACAGGCAGATCACTACAAGTCTGATCTAGTAGTGAGACCCTGAACACCCTGTAGACCCTTCACTAAAATACAAAAGAAAGAAAGAAAAACAAAATAAAATGTTTGATGCCTTAAAAGAGAATACTTCAATCCCATATGGGGGAGAATGTTTGTCTTACATGAAGGGGGGTTTTGGCTAAAAGTACTTCAAATAATTTAATTACTGGGAATTATGAAAGTGACACCATTACTTTTGAAACTCAAACACATAATTAGGAACTGTTCCCCCAAGAACTTCCTACACACTCAGGGAGGGCTTTCTGCAAGGTGACTGAATCATGTGAGCGCTGCAGCTGCCTCGCCCTGAGGAGGCAGGGTCTGGTCAGGACAGGCAAGGCACTGAGTGTTCCGCTCCCTCCCTGGCTCCTGCCCTGCCTCTGCGCTTTCGGTCCACTATGCTGTGAGCAGCTCCGCTATGCCATCCTGCCTTGCGGCCAGCTAACTATGGACTGAAACTTAAGCCAAAATAAATCTCTCCTTCCTCAGGTTAGGGGTACTGGGTATTTTGTCCTGGGAGGAGAAAGTAACTAAGACTAAAATGACATTTATGTTCAAAAACATTCAGCTATTTTATAAAAATACAAAATTTTAGACAATAAAGAAAAAGAAACCAGCATAAATGTTATGCCAATGGCTGAGCACTGGCTTTTTCTGAAACCAAAATAGTAGCTGGAGACAACAGTAGTATGAAAGACTCTTCACCATATATTCTTGTACTGTATGTTTGAATTTTTTAAATATACAATCCACTAAACATTGTTCAAAGAGATCATGTGCTATCTTTTCTTACTCCAAAAATAATAAAGATCCAATATGAGTAAGGCAAAAACGCACTGAGAGAAATAAGCTTTACATAGTGTACTATAAATATCAGCCTTAAAAAAAAAAGTCCAAGATCTCAGTTACACTGAAGCTCTTCTCTTAACTAGGTGCGAACAATTATTTTATCCATTTTATCTATCTACACCTCAGTTTCCTCCTCTGTAAAACAATTATACAATATGATCTCTGAAGTGCAATAAAGTATTTTGGGGGGGTGTAAAAATGTTTTCAGTATGTATCTAGGACTGGTGGTCTCTGTCTCTAACATTCAACATTCTGTGACTGTTATATACAAACCCAGGGACACATAGTATGCATATAAACAGTTTAATTTTGTTAACTCTTCCAAACACTGAAAAATGACTAGTATAAAGTGTGAAAAGAGCTGCCTAAAGGAGCACCTCTGTTCAAACAGCCAATAAATATGCTTACCAAGAAATAATTTGGAAAGAGACACACAAATCAATTTGAAACTACTATGGAACTTGAGTTAATAATGATGCATGGTGAAACATCAGTAGCATGGACTGATGTCTACAACAACCACCAAACAAATGACAGGTAAAGTGAATGTAACAAACTGTTAACACCAAGGTGGTGGATATATGGACTCTACTGTGCAATTCTTTCCATTTATCTGAACTGTCTGATAATACAGTACTCAAGTTATCAAATGCTGGGGTAGAGGTATCTATTTTTAAAAGGTCAAAAACCTTACCCAAATACAGTCACCCAAGTGTCATCGAGGTGATCTTCTGAGGTCAGAGAATCTCCTTGTGTATAGAAAGGATCCAACTGGGCAGGAGATAGTGTTGTTTTTCTCGGTTGACCAATATTTGCTGGACTAAACACACTCTGCCCTATATTAGTACATTTAGTAAATTAATTATCAATATAAACTGATGTATTTTATAAAGATCTTTACAATAAAGATAATGAAATAGAATTATTTATACTTTGGGTTTCAGAAAAAAACATGTAATATTTTAACCAAGAAAGTTATAATGAGGTACCTAAGATCATACATCTTAACCAAGAGTCCAATAACTTCTGGTCTCTGGCCAGCCCCTTCAAGGCTATCATGCAGCAAGCTACACCCTCTCCTCACAATGATGGAACTCAATGAGCCACGCAGCCCAGCTGCAGTAGCAGGTGGGTCCCACAACCAGACCGAAATGCTAGACAGTGTTGGCCTGAGAGGTACCACAAGCCTGAGAAGACACACAGCTCTTTTCCTCTAAGAAATCTGTACAGCACTGAACCAAAAGACAACCAAATCTCAATGGTTTCTTTTTTTTTTTAAATATTTATTTATTTATTTATTTATTTATTTAGTGTGTGGCCAGTTCAGCCCACCAGGGAGCGGGGCTGGCTGGCATGTGGTGCTGGGGATTGAACCGCGGTCCCTGTGCTTTTGCTTAGCTTGTTCTAAGTAGGTGCTTTAGACCACTGAGCCATCTCACCAGCCCTCAATGGTTTCTTTAAGGGAAGAAAATGTTTTCTCACACTCCTGTAAAATTCATTAAAGGATAAACACACAAAAATCAACAGAAACAATAAATTTCATTTTTTGCCACAATACTGAGATGAATGGTTTTGAAATCCGTTATCTTTGTGTCCTTATGCACTAATAAAAATTAACTCCTTTAGCAAAAGGGCAACAGTATCTTCTTTACTACACGCACACACGTTGTATGCCAGCACACAGCAAAGCATGAGATCCATAACTGAGTACACCTCAGGACACCAGCGGCACCAGCCACAGCTGACACTGGGTTTTCAGTAGATGGGCAAGTGCCCGAGGGCTTCTTGCAGCCCTGGCCCTCCAATTTTAGTTTCTAATGCAGTAAACACAGAGATCTATAATTCACATACACAAAAGCTCTTTGGTCTTCAACTTTAGAGGTTTAAAGAATATTTAAAAACTAAGAAGTTTGAGAAAACCTATTCTACAGAGCCATATATGTGATTCATACTCCCTTTTTACAGATTTTTCTGCCTGCACCTTGCTCAACATATTCTAAAAATAAGATATAGCTGCTGTGGTGTCATTTATCCTGAATTCTCAGTTGAAATGAAAAAACCACCCCAAGTCTACCTTAAATCATTCCAAAGTATTTACAGTCAAATGGATTTTTAGAGTATATACTTTAACGAAAAGATTCTCTGCAAGTTAAGAAACGGCCTCCCTAACGCCACTATGATAAGTTTTATTAAAAATCTGTCCACTATCGTGATCTAAGATTTAAAACATATTAATTAGCACATTAAAAACTCCCAGGAGTTTTTCAGTAAAGAAGTCCCAATATTGTTATAACCTTACTCAACTCAAAATCTCCTGTATTACTGGACCAGTTTAGCCTTACAAAACAAGTATGATGGAATCTTGATAGTATGTCAAGTACCTCTTACATGCCTCACAACAGTGATGGCAAACCTTTAAGTAACACACGCCCAAACTTCAACCCAAAACCCACTTCTTCACCACAAAGTGCCAACACTGCACTTAAACCTGAACACTAAGGCTTTAGTTTTTTTAAAAAACAAACATTATCACTGTTTGTCTTAAAAGAAAAACAGTAACAGAGCTTTCAATGATACGGTTTTTCATTGAAAGGTAAAAGTCTGCATTTGGGGTTCTTTTATACATTTAAATGGATCTCTGCTGTTGTATGCATGATGGTCTGTCAAACCTTGGTGGGGGCAACTTGGCTTTTATGCGACAGACAAGGCTGTGCGTGCCTGCTGTGATACACAAGCCACAGGTTCCCCACCACTCACTTCTAATATCTGACACAATAATTTACAAGAACGAATTCTATTTAGACATAAATAAGTAAGGCTACCACTCAAATCCAAAACTGAGATACAAAAGGGTTAGTATTCATGATTACTGGATAATACACAAGAATTGAATGACTTCCTCAGAGCCATATGAAAAGGGAAACAAACAATATTTAACAGCCAGAAATATGACACACCATTAAACATTTGCAAACAATGGAGACTCAAGTTACTCCTAAAATTATAAAACTCCCAACAGTCAAAAAAATTTAAAAAGAAAAAACCTAAACAGTCTCCCAAAATTTATCACCTTCCAACTGCTGAGTTACAAAGAATATGAAACTATCTTCACTGTGTAGAGGGGAAATTATCTTTAATGTGTGTGTGGCAGGTAGTATTTTGCCTTCTGAAAGACAGAAGTGGATTGCACTGGTTAACAGAATACTGGCATTAGTAACCTTGAGCCAATCACTGGCCTCAACACAAAGCAAAGCATAAGTTAGCAAGAAGAGAGTAAATTTTGTAATTTTATTGCTTGACTGTTAGAAAAAGACCAACTTATTGAGTTTCTTCCCAAATATTACAATGTAATTTACAATGTGAATCTTTTGCCTCCAAATAGTACCAAAACAAAGCCATACTCTTGACAGAATCAAAAATTAAAGTTATTAAATAAAAACTACAATGGACCAATGTCATTCTAAGTGAAGGAAAAAAAAATCATCACTTAAGACCTCTTAACTCTAAGTTTCTCACATAAATGAGCATCTCCACCAGGTCTTAAATTTAGAATCCAGAACTAATCTAACCTACTTTTCCTTCAAGAAGAATGTTTCAGACTACCTCAAATCTGTCGGGCTTTTTAAGAAGCCTGCAGTAAGGCATACATTCCAAGACCTCCAGAGGATACTGAAACCATAGACAGTACTGCACCACAAATTTAACCTCTGATTTTTTTTTTCTTCCTCATACTAGTTCAACCCAGGGATGCTCTATCACTGAACTCACCTCTAGTCTTTTTAACTATTTTTATTCTGAAAGAGGGTCTCAGTAAATTGCCCAGGCTGACCTCAAACATGCAACCCTTCTGCCTCACCCTCTGCAGAAGCTGAGACTATAGTTTATAGCTCCTGAACACCTTGTTTATCCTATGCATTTAATTACGAACTGTAGTAGTACCTTCTGCAATTTGAGGTTTAATTGAATTGCCAAAACAGATTTCTTTTGCCTTCTTCAAAATTTCACAAAATGTTCATATTTCAATTCAAAAGAGTATTCATTTTTAAAGTAGATGGTAGTAACTTTAGCATATCCTTTTAAAAAAAAAAAAAGTCCTACTTAATCAAGAACTGAAGCGTTCCCTTAAAAAGAGCGCTTTATGGCTTCTCTTGTGCATATCTAAGCTGCCAACATCATTACTCTTATGCTCTGGTGTCATTATTCATGCAGCAAGGGTTCCTTGAACACAAGCCTGTGATACTTTTCACAAGAGACCTGAAAACTGAGTTGGCTGCTAAGTGGCTGAAGGGCAGGTAATCGATAACAGCATCCATGTGCTGGACAGAGAGGGCTCTGGGCAGGACAATGTGAAATTTCATCATGTACCTGAGACTGATGTGCAATTTAAAATATATGGATTGTTTATTTCCAGAATGTGCTGATTAAAATTTCTGGACCAAGCTGGGACACGGTGTAACTGTCTAGATCCTACAAGACAACAAGGAAAGAGGCTTAAGACTACCTACATGTTTATGTATAAAAATAGCATACAAGTAACCAGGCTAAAAAAAAATTCACCAGCTTGAAAAAGTTTAAAAAGTCAATATTCAAATATTCTATGAAAGCAATCAAGTGAGTGAAGATATAAAACAAATATTAACACTAGGAAAAAAAAATGGGCATACAAGAATGGAATCCCAGGCCAGGGAGATAGCTCAGGAGCACAAGCACCTGCCAGGTTCTGAGTTCAATCCCCATACAAAAAAAAAAAAAAAAAGAAGAAGAATGGAATCCCAGGGCTGAGATGTAGCTCAGTGATAAAACCGCTGCCCAGCATATATGCAGCCCTGGGGTCAAACCCCAGTACTACAAGAATGGCATCACACTATTTCACACAGCTATCACCTAAATTACCTTACTTAAAACTGAGCTTATGATAACTTTTAGAAAGGTAATGTAAAATAACTTAAGGGAACCCTAAACTACTTATATACTATAAAAACATTTAACAATTTTTTTCACCACTATAGACACATCTAATATATTTCTAAAATAAGGTTGATTTAAAATTAAATGTCCCACTTTGACAAATATTTTGTTATGGAAATATCTATTTACCAACTAATTTAACAACTATCCCTCTAGGAAATAAACAGAAGCACACAGTTATAGAAAAGAGAACCTTGGGCTGGGGAGATAGCTCAGCAACGTAAGAGCCTGCCTGGCAAGTGCAAGGTTCTGAGTTCCATCCCTAGTACGGCAAAACAAACAAACAAACAAAGAGATCCTTAAATAAATTTAGTTCTTACATAAAAATATGCTTTTAATAACCCAAAAAAGTAAAAAGCACTTTAGTATAAAACCTGAAGCCTATCCGTTTTCTATCCTGTGTTACCATTAAGAAGGTACAATTTGGTTATGCTGCATCATGTAATAACCTTCAAGCAAGACACTACATGAAGACTCAAATTGAGACAACCATTACCACCTTTAAAAATAAACCAAAATTAGGTCTCAAATGAATACGCAATCTAATTTTTACCTTGTCTACTCCTCTAAAAAATATAATTACTTATACATAATATAAAACTATTTACATCAGCTTAGCATAATTGCCCCCCACCTCATTAATGTTTAATTGTGCCAATGATTTCACTTCCTTTAAATCAAGACTTTTGATATCCACACACTATACTATGAAAATAAAGTCTGCCTATTAAACCACATCACATTTGTATGTCTCTTGGTAAATCATTATTCAAAATTCTTTTTAAAATCAGAGTAAAGTAGTGGCCAAAGCCTTTATTACCCTTTAGAAATGTCTTCCCTTAAATAACAGATTTCAAAGCAGACCACCAATATAAATGAAAACAAGAGGTAAAAAGAGCAGAAAATTTTAAACAGACATGTCATTTGAAAAAGAGGTCCCTGGTGTTTGTACCCACACAAAACAAGTACCACAACATGCAATAAAGAATGTCACCTAAAATTGTGCTTGTAATCTGATGGTGAACCATAGCTTGTCCCACCCCATGCCCACCTAGCAAGTTCCCATGTTTTCTGCCTTAGACCCACCTCACCACATGGTTTTGTTCTATAAAGCCCCTGGAAGAGGCAGGGTTTTGGGCAACCCACTTAAATGCCCCTTCCATCACTGTCTCAGACAGGAGCTTTCTTTCCCCCCAATAAATATATTCTGCTCTTTAAAAAAAAAAAAGAAAGAAAGAATTTCACCTCATCCCAACGTGAAGTCTGACCTCTACTTGGTCTCTAAGCCCTGGGAATTTCACCAGCAGTAAAAGTATCACTGGAATTTAATCTTGTGGGTTCCTCAGACAGAATTTGGGAGTTTATGCTAACAAGGTAACTCATGTTAGGAGCTGGTCACTCAAAAAAAAAAAAATCACAAAAGGGCCAGCAATATAGCTCAATGGACTAAGCACCGGCTTAAGCAAGTGCAGGGACTGGGGCTTATCCCCAATACCACATGCTGTGCCAGCCCCACCCCAGAGTCCCCTGAGCCATCCATGAAGATCAGGCATCGTGGCACACACCTGTATTCCCAGTGCTGGGAAGGGTGAAAACAGGAAAATCACTACAAGTCTAAGGTGCGTAGTGAGAACCTGTACAAAATACATAAAATAAAAATAAAAAACTAAATAAAACAATCACATGAGAAAAGGATGTGAGCATCATCCTTTCTCTGAAGAGAGAATCATACCTACAAGATAAAATGCTGGCTGGGGAAATGGCTCAGTAGAATAAGCGCTTGACTGGCAACCGCAAGGATCTGAGTTCAATCCCTGGTTCCACAAAAAAAAAAAAAAGATAAAATGCCAATAAAAATTCTGGACACCAACCCTATAATAAAGGTCCCTATTTGACAATACTGTGTGTCCTCTGACATTTACGATGCTGAGAAGAAAACAAATCCCCTTGAGGACAAGAAAAAGAAGATTCACATTTAGAACCCTCCCACATTCACCCTTTATCTCTTCTTTTGTTCTAATTTGTATCCTTTTGCTGTAATAAAACCATAATCAGCAGAATAGCACTTTTAGTGAATTTAGTGAACTTTTCTAGTAAATCATCAAACATTAGTCTTGGCACCCCAAATTACAGCAGCTGCTGTGAAGTGACAGTTGCCCTGGGATGCTCCCCCAAATTTTGATGTATTTGTACCCTGAAAGTATACTGCACAATGGATACAAATATCCCATTAAGCATGGGGAACTGAACACCTGTGTTCACCTCTTGCCCCTCCAGACACCTACTGATAAGCATTCTAGAAAGGCTCAGATTTTGAAGACCACAGGACCTATGAAAGACTCCTGGCAGAAATAAAGGAAAATTAGCATAAGATATGTATCATCATGGATCAGATGCCTGTTCCCTCCTCATCCTAGACAGCTAAGTAACACATATACTGCTACTCTACACTCAAGAGACCAAAGGTTTTGTTTTGGAAGAAAAAACTGAATTGTTCAAAACTCCAAAGAGTCTAGTCACAGTAGAGTACAACCACTCTAGAGAGATCAAGTACAGCGGTCTGTTACACTGAAAAAAAGACTTACCAGTCTGTATAGCGAATACCTGGCTGTAATCCCAGCTCTTTGGAGGCTGTAAACAGGTGGATCACTACAAGTCCAATCTAGTAGTAAGACCCTGAACACCCTGTAGACCCTTCCCTAAAAAAAAAAAAAAAAAAAGAATACCTGGCTAGGCACTAAGATGTTAGCATGTACCCAATGAGGCTGTAATTCAGTCAGCTCACTGCTGGGAGGCTATGACAATGGTACATATATGAATGCTCTATACATGACTATACCACTTGTAGCCACCCAGTGGGACAGTAACACATGTACCACTGGTGGGATCAGGTTAAAAAATTCTTCTAAAAAACCTAAAAGGGTGGGGGGATCCTATACAGGTTTAAATTAGGTCTTCTCAACAAAAACATTAGCACGTTGTCCAATCTCCATACAATGAAACCTATTAAGAAGCAAAACAGTTTTCACCAAGAGTGAGCTCAGAGCCAATGAACTCTATGTATATAAAGATTTGAAGTCACCTGTTAGTGCTTTATTCAACAAGCACACTTTCACCAACAATGACAGAAGGAAAAAAAGAACAAGAATTAGGAGAACAGACGAGAGTGGTTTTAAGAAAAATGGACCACAGTTAACCTCACTGGTAAAAATTTGACAAAAAGAACAGGATACAGTATTTTTAACCATTCAAAGGACAACAAAAACCACTTCTTGGTTTTGTTTTTTTTTAATTCTAGAATCAGAGAACACTTCATTTCATAAAACAACGAATGTTCCTGTTTTTGCAAATTAAAATGATGAAACAAAAACTTACTGAAAAAAAAAAATCTCTGAGAAAATAAAAAATGGCTATGAGTGACAATCTAAGAAGGAAAATTACAAATCTCTGCAGTGATCCACCACACAAAGAATCACAGAAACAGAAAGCAAAGAAGAAGCATTTATCAAACAACTACAGGGGCTGGGGATTTGGCTCAGTGGTAACATGCTTGCCTAGCAAGCTGGAAACCCTGGGTTCGGTCCTCAGCACCAAACACAAAAAATAAACCTCCCCTAAAAAAAAATAATTCAGGGGCCGAGGAGATAGCTCAGTAGCATAAGTGCTTGCCTACCAAGCTCAATGGCCTAAGTTCAATTCCCGATTCCGCCAAAAAAAAAGAAAGAAAGAAAGAAAGAAAGAAAGAAAGAAAGAAAGAAAATAATTCAACCAAAAAAACTACAGTAAAATCAAAAAAGACCAAACAAACAAGTTGCACAAACAACTACTACAGAAGTTTTCCAGAACAGAAGTTTTCAAGTGTCATGACTGAAAGAGCCACCAATTCTTTAGCAAAACAAAAATGTCCCACACCAAAATTGGTAATGACAAAAATGCAGAGATCATAGTTTTTGCTTTTGTTTTCCAAAAAAAAGTCCCCAGAGAAATACTCAAGAATTCTGTGTTGGACTTCTATGGACACTGGAGGGGAGATGTCTCTGAAACTGTAAGCTAAAACACGATGTATACCCCATCAAGGATAAAGATAGGGGCAGGCGCATCTTCCAGCAGGTCTTTTTGAGACGGCATCTCACTACATAGTTCAGGCTGGACTTGAGCTCGCTTTGTAGCTCAGGCTAGTCTCAAACTTGGATTAATCCTCCTAGGTCTTAAAATTGACTTCTTATGCAAGCTTTCAGAGAAAGCTTCTCAAATACATTCTACACCAAAAGGAGGACATAAGAAAAAGGAAGACATACTATTTAGGAAAAAGAATTCAGTAGTATATTGGTCCACTTTCCATTGCTGAGACAATAAATGTGACAAACACAATTTAAAGGAGAAAATTTCTTCTTTGGTCCATAATTTGAGATTTCTGCCCAAAACTGGCAGTCTCTAGGGCAGAAACACTAGGGCAGAGGAGCCTGGCAGAGAAAAGCTACACATCTCCTGGCTCCTGGAGAGCAGACAGCACTGTAAAGAGAGCCAGAGGGGAAGGGGCCAGCGACCAGACATGGCCCACAAGGCCACACCCAGTGATTCACCAAGCCATACCATCCCTGAGCAGTTTGTATGTCCTCAGCAATCTCTCAGGCACCTGTCACACCAAACAAGTTGACAGATTAACCATCACAACTACAAGCTAAGCCGAATCCTAGGATGACAGTCAAACCAAAATGAAACAAGAAATAGCCAACAGAAGCTCAGTGGAATAGGCTCAGTGACAAAAGTTCTCAGCTTAAATTGAAGAAAACTGTGTTTAAAATGGAGCATTCTATAAAAAGATAGAGGCCGGGGAAATGGCTCAGTAGAATAAGCGCTTGCCTGGCAAGCGCAAGTGATTGAGTTCAATCCCTGGTTCCGCAAAAAAAAAAAAGATAGATAAAGATAGATATGTATCATAGTAACAGAATGTTTGCTTGAAGGGAGCAAATGACACAAAAAATTAGACTAATCAAAAAAAAGGCGATTATTAACTACTGGATAATAGAGTTTTACCAAAAGAGTAAGTCAACACACTAAATGGTTCCATACTGAACATTATTTACAGTCATAATAATATAAACATTGACAAAGAAATAAAGTTAAATACAGTTACATTCAGAAAATAGTGCAGTAATGTAACAGTACTGTCAAAGAGAAAGATAGGGGCTCAGGGATGTAGCTCAATGGCATGGCGCCTGCCTGGCAAGCATGAAGCCCTGAGTTTAATTCTCAGTTCCAAAATAAAGAGAAATATAACAAATTTGAAAACTGAAAATCAAGAATCAGCAGTATCAGCCAAGGATGGCTGCACACGCCTGAAATCCCAGCACTTGGGAGACTGAGGCAGGAGTAGCTCAAGTTCAAAGCCAACCTGAGATACATAGTTCAAGGCCAGCCTGTGTACATGGTGTCTCAAAAAAAAAAAAAAAAAAAAAAAAAAGAATCAGCAATCTAACTATATGTAACTAAATAACGCCCTCCAAGATGACCATATTCTAACACCCAAAACCTAAGACTGCACTTTGTGTATGCATCCTGAGATGTGGAGACAGCCTGGGACAATGCAGGTGGTATCCCTAGGAAGGGAAGGAAGACTTCACTGGAGAAGTAGGTGCAGTGATAGAAAAAGAAATAGGAACGCCACATCCCGAAGATGAAAGAAGGTTGCGCAAAAACAATGCGGCTAGAAAATGAAAAGCACAAAGCTGATTGTTCCCAGAACTTCCAAAAGGAACTAATTCTACTAACACCTTGACTGTAGCCCAGTGAAACTGATTTTGGACTTTTGACTCTCACAACTGTAAGAGAATAAATGTGAGCTGTTTTGAGTCATTAAACTTGTGGTTATAGCGGCAACAGGATACTAATAAAGCATCTCATGCATTATTAAGTGCAGAAATAGCCCTAAGACCTAAAATAGTTTTGGAAGACTGAGGCTAAAGATTCCTGCACTTAGTACTATTTGAGTTTCTAAAACTATCTGAATTTACTCTTTTTACTAAAATATAAACAGTATTCCCTCTTCACCAGTTAACTGAAGACAATTCAATGATACCATGGTTAATCTGCCCTTACATAAATTTCTGAGAACTAGTTAAAATTATCCTACATTATCTAAGTGGGCCAAATATAATCACAAGGGTTTCTATATAGAGAAGAAAAAGGGTGAGATAATAAAAGACAGAGTGGCCACCACCAGCTCTGAAGATAGGAAGCCATGAGGCAAGCACACACAGCCCTGAGAAACCGGAGAAAGGAGGCTGGGATAATTCTAGGAATCAAACTAGACTTCTCTAGGATGTGCAGAAGGAATACAGCCCTACTCAAGTAATCCAGATAACCTCCTTTCACCCTTAGCAATTCCTTCTACCCGAAACTCCTCAACTTCTGAAATTCTCCTTGATTACACCTCCTTAATTGTATTTTGGGAACCACATATGGTAATAATCACAGGTTTAGGACATTAAGACATGGACATACTTTTGGGGGCCACTATCCAATTCTGAGGTTGACAGGTTTTATAAAGAACTGTCATGGAATATAGTGGCAGCAGTATTTTGTGCGTAGGTTTTCGCATCCAGTAAGGAGGGCTCATTTCT
Organism: Octodon degus; assembly: GCF_000260255.1. NCBI lineage: Eukaryota > Metazoa > Chordata > Mammalia > Rodentia > Octodontidae > Octodon > Octodon degus. The sequence goes on from NW_004524601.1 coordinate 17,384,614, forward strand.
TTGAAGTTTGTTTGTTTGTTTTGTATTTTAGGGAAAGCTCTAAAGAGTGTTCAAGGTCTCACTACTAGATCAGACTGTAGTGATTCTCCTGTTTACAGCCTCCCAAGAGCTATGATTACAGGCACGTACCACCACGCCTAACCTCAATGGAAGTCTCAGCATGCCCCAGAGGCAGGGCCAGCAAGGCAGGCTGGGGATCAAAGCAGGTGCATTAATGCATCTGCTGAGCTATTTGGCCAGCCCTGAAGTTCTAGAACTGATGTTAATATCTCTTATTTCTGGTACAGGAAAACTTTGGTCATATGACAAAATAACAAATCTGAATTAAAGAGTATCAGAAACCTTTTAAATCACAGTTTGTTACAATTTACATCAATCAATATATTGAGTCAATGAACACTGACTGAAGTCCCTTTGCACCCAGCTCTGTGAGGAGTAAAGACTGAAGACAGAAAGAATCCCTGTCCTCGAGGAACTGATCATCCAGTAGGACAGGATGATAGCGTCTAGTATCAGCTTTGTAATAGCACCCATGGAGCAGCTAAATGCATTTAGCAAATGAAGACTCCTTTCTCACTCAATTCTATTCCACTTGTGGGAACCAGAACTCTTGAGAATTTTCCTCAGAAAAATCCTCCAGAAAATGTAAAATCTATCAATGAATATCACATTTAATCTCTTAATATGCTATGACAGATAAGGACACTATTGATTTACTGCCTACGTTTTAGAATTAGAGCCAATAAAGCTGATAGCTAAGTAAAAATACTCAAGAAAAAAATAAGGAAGTACAAGAATATTTAAATTACAGCAGAAGAAAATTCAGGAATAAGAGGAGAAAAGGAGGACAAACATGCTATTCTTTACCACAGGCAACAACAAACTATGACTTAAAAGTTTTCTGATATTCTTTAATTCAGATTTCTTATTTCGTCATATGACCACAGTTTTCCTGTACCAAAAATAAGAGATCTTAGCATCAGTTATAGAACTTCAAAGAAATGACCCCTCTTTACTGGACGCAAAAATCTAAGCACAAAATACTACTGTCAATATATTCCATGACAGTTCTTTATAAAACTTGTCAACCTCAGAAAGCTAAAATTTGCAAATCATCTAAGATTTGGTTAGTTATATAATATTATAGGAACTAAAAAAAAAGTTTTAAGCAAAGACTAGGTATTGCTGGGGGCCTGGGAGATGGCTCAGTAGAATAAGCATTTCCTTGGCAAGTGCGAGGGCCTGAGTTCAATCCCTGGTTCCACCAAAATAAAAATAAAAAAAAAGACTAGGTGTTGCGAGGGCTGGCCAAATAGCTCAGTGGATTAATGCATCTGCTTAGGCAGAAGCAGGGGCCAGAGGTTCGATCCCGCACCTGCTGCCTGTGCCGGCCCACCCGCTGGGGCACACTGTGATGGCAGTTGAGACTGGGTCTGGTAGAGCATGCCTCTACTCCCAGAATTTGAAAAGCCATAAACAGGAGGATCACTAGGAGTGACACCCTGTAGACCCTGTGGTAAATACATTAAAAAAAAAAAAAAGGACTAGGTGTCAGGGCTGGCCAGATAGCTCAGCAGATTAAAGTACCTGCTTACGCAGACACAGGGGCCAGGGGTTGATCCCCAGCCTGCCTGCCAACAGGCCCCACCCCGGGGGCACACCGAGATGGCAACTGAGACTGGGCATGGTGGCATGCACCTGTAATCCTAGCACTTGGGAAGCTGAAAACAGGAGGATCACTAGGAGTGAGACCCTGTAGACCCTATACTAAATACATTAAAAAAAAAAAAAAAAAAACCTAGGTGTCTCCCTTCAATTTTTTCAAATCACCTCATTTTGTCTATATTTCTTATTAGTGAATATGTATACATCCCCACAACTTTACACACTTTTCAAAAATACTCATCATGCATGTTCCATTAAGATATTCTGTACATGAATTCCTTACACTCAAAGTAAAAAGCAGCAGTGGCTCCTAGTGGCCAATTTATGACAGGTTTTTTTTTATCAGTTCTTATATATCCATAAATGATTTCTACAATTTTAAGATCTCACAGATGTTACAGTATTGCAGGAAACAATACCAAGAGGTCATTTAGCTTTAATCTGAGCTTTTGCACTTGACAATAAACTGCAATGTAGCCAACTAAGAGACTTTGAGACAAAATCCATTAACATTACTATACGTTTGATATAGCTGGTCTGCTCTAGGACTCCTACTAGAATTAATTCTCTACTATGAGGTGTTAAGAGAGCAAAAACTTAAACTGGTGTTTAGAGATGAACCCTATAGAAGGTGATTACAATTAGAGATAGTCATTATCACGAAGTTCCTGCAACTGATCACTGGTAACTTCCTAACACAACAATGGTGAGATATATCTGCATGGCTAAGCCATCATTAAGTTTATGGCATATATTAACATACCAACAGAAATCAGTATTTTATGCTAAGTCAAATGACAAATCCCCAGCTCCTAATCCCCTTTGTTTTCACTTCTGCAAAATGCAATACCTTGGAACAAACTTTAAAATGTATGTACTTAAGGGCCGGCCAAATAGCTCAGCGGATTAAAGTGCCTGCTTAGGCAGATGCAGGGGCCTGGAGTTTGATCCCTGGGCCTGCCATGCCAGCCCCACTGCCGGTCACTTGCCCTGGCCCTGGCCCCATCCCCGTCTCTGCCCCTGGGGTGCACTAAGAGGGCATTGAGACTGGGTGCCTGAGCGTGGTGACATAGGCCTGTAGCGCAGGCCTGTAACCCCAACACTTGGGAGGCTGTAAACAGGAGGATAACTGTTAGAGTCCAATCTACGCAGTGAGACCCTGTAGACCCTGTCCTAAAATACAAAAATAAAAAAAATAAAAATAAAAAAATTTAAGTATTTTTTATAAATATAAATTACTCAAATAAATCTAAGCTCCATAAAAAAATCTATTTCTGTTCTGTTTCCCAGAGCATTGTAAATGATTAAGTAGTCAAATGTTTCCTGAATAAACATTCAATACCATTATAAATAAATTTCTACAAAGAATTCTGTGCTGAAGATGACGCTGATGGTGATAAAAATGTCATTAATCTTTAAGAAAAACGAGATATAATCAGTAGTTGTTTGTATTCAATGACATTTAGACTTATAGCCATGCATTAATCACTCTCAAAAAACTTTATTAATCACTCTGAGTATTCCTTTTCTCCCAACTGCAAGTTTCTTACTGTTGCTAGTTTTTTTGTTTTTCTATGATGCATTGGATCAGAATCCAGGGCCTTACATACACTATGCAGACACTCTACCACTGAGCTACATCCCTAGCCTTTGGCTTTTTAATTACATAATTCTGGTAACTGAGGAGACATTTTAAACATCTATTAAGTATGCAATTAAAAAAAACCTTAATTAAAATATCCTATCATAGCTACAAATTCAGAAAATAATCAATATACACAAGCATTTCCTTCTAGACACTTCAAAGAATTTCCAAGTTTAAAAGAAAAATATTGGTAATTATCACCAAATATCTTATACTGCCATCCTTTATCAAAGCGTAAAACAGACTTTGATGTTACGTCATTTACCTGTTCCAGGAGTAGACGTTGTAACTCCAACAAGAGGACTCTGCATTACTGAAATGTTTGTCTACATGACAATGGGAGAAAGTGTCATGGTAAAAATATGTTCTAACCATAACATCAACAACTTTGTTCAATATATAACTTAATTTTTATCATATTCTAGAGTTGCCTCTATTAAGCTCACAGTCCCAAAGGTACTATCACTTTAAGTTGAGCAATACTAACCCAAGACATGTTAGTACCTTTTGATTCTTATTTTTTTTAAATAAGAAATTAAACTGGGTTTAATAAAACACTATTTTTTACAAAAAGTAACAGCAACTAGTTGGTTTAGTTCTTAATGTATATTTGAAACAATGGAGATAATAGTGATTCCTCAAATCACCTAATTCAGACAAGAAAATGGAAAGGTTACAAAGCTTTATTTTTAAACATTTACAGGCAAATATTATAAATTCAAATATACAAAGGTAAGCACCTCCTACTTCTACCAATAAAAAAGTAAAAAAGGTATTATTATAGCCCCTGTCAACATATGAAAATTAAAGATCAAACACTTAAAAAAAAAACCCACAAAAAACTACACAACAAAAAATGAGAAGAAATTCACTACAACTATAGTATTTTCAAAACTAATTCTGATTAAATTAAGAAAAGTGAAATCTAGGTATGTCCAGCGACCAGAACTAAATGTTAAGAGAATGTTAAGAGAGAGACATAGTTTATTGTTGACTTCTTGATGCCAGCTTCTTTCAGACTTTCTAAAGGGGAAGAGGCAGGTGCTTGGGAATGTAACTCAGTGCGAAGGGCACAGTCCAATCTCCAGTACCCCCCCATACATACACACAAAACATTGGTCTTACATTAATACAAATGTTCATAAAACATCTGAATCATTACCAAGTACTCTACATCTGAATAAAAACCTTAATTTTCATTTGCTCTTTCACACAGTTATGTATAAATACTAAACTTTTAAATAAATGGAATAACTTAAGCCATAATTATATTTTATGTGTACAGTAAGGAGGTTGGACACAAGAGCAGGTGGTTAAGACATGGCTATAAAAACCAGAGAATCACTTACATAGAAAACCTAAACTTCCATTATACTTTTAAGTACATTTCATAGTAAAAACAATTTAAGTAGACGCTACAACAAATGTACCTAACGTTTATTCTGTACAACATAGTTATACAGAATAAACCTTAGAGAAATGTTTCAAATTATTGACTTTCAATATGTAGCCACATAAGAAAATAATTATGGAACACAAAATTATATATATATATATCACCTCACCTGTCTTCTTGAAGTTAAAGAGGTTGATCCAAGGCCTGGGCTGGAAATGTCATCATATATACTTCTAACTGGTGGAGCTCCACTTTTATCTTTATGAGCTGGTACAACTGGTTGTGGTGGTGACCCACCTATAATACACACATACACACACAAAATCAGACAGAAAAACTAAAGAATATTATTTTCCCAGTAAGATTTTTAGGTTTTTGTATTTTTAAAATACGGACCAGCTCATGCATATATGTGCTCATTCAAACTTCACCATACACAGTAGTCCCCTGGGACCTCTGTCTGGGACCCTTAAAGTAGAGCAGGATTGCACAGGCCTGCTAACTCCCAGGTACAGCCAGTGTTGCTGAACCCAGACTACACTTTCAATAAAAGATTTCAGAATATGCAGTTAATAGCCTTCCTAGAAAACACATGTAACTTTTACTTTCTCCACAAACTGCTCGACTTTCCAATATAACACGATTCCATAGCAAGACACAGGGGCCACACTCAGAGACCCAGTTACTTAAAGGCTAATAGTGGGAGGATGGCTTGGATTCCACTAGAGCAATACAGAAAGACAGTGGCTCTAAAAACAAACCAAAACTAGGAGTGCAGCTCAGTGGCAGAGCACTTTATCAGAATGGGCAAGAACTGGGAGATTAAACCCAGAAAAACACAAATTGCTTTAGAGATACTGTATTGTTTAATTTTTTTTAATAAACGTGTTGAGTATGAATACTGTACCATTACTCTTAAAATCCTAGTACATGGATAGATGTACTTTATGCAATTTACCTACCAGCAAGTAAAGGTGACCTCATTTCCATTACTCCTACTGAAGAGCCACTAATTGAGCGAGGTTGTGGAGTCACTGGAGCTGGCAAATCCCCCATTAAGAATCCAGGTAAAAACTGGGCATTCGCTCCTGGCTTTGGAGATGTGGGTGAACCAAGCATCATTGGTTCAGATCCTAAATAAATCAAAATAAAACAAGACTTTTTCATTTGCAAAAACAAAAAGATGCAAAACATTAGCACAAATAATTTTAAGATTGCAATCAAAAATTCTTAAATGTTACAGTAATATAACTGAACTTATCCTGAAAGACAATAAAAATTACTTTTAAGAAAATGTGAAATCTTATATTCACATTAATCTGATAGCTGACTTCATGTCACTAGTTCAAAAAAAATCAATACTTTTAAACTAAGTTTATTGTCTAAAAAATGTCTCTAATACAAATAGAAAATCTTTCTATTGCTAGGTCAGTTTGTAGTATACAGCAACAAATAACAAGGTGAATGTACTAGTTTTTACACAAAGTATCAGCAAGCCAGAAACAATAAGCTCTGCTCTGCTTCCTAAATGTCTCAATTCTTCCTAACCACATATAAAAAGAGTGCATCACTTTTGTGAGAAAAAAATAATAATGCACAAATTATACAACTTATGAAATAACAATGGTAACTAGCATCTTAACACATATAACAAAAAGAATTTCAAAATTATCTATTCAGATTTTTCTTTTTAATGTAGGCTCTCTTAAATGAATCAGGTTGGTCCTAAACTTAAAGATTCTTCTGCCTAAACCTCCTGTATACTGGAACTAACAGCATGTACCACCATGCCTGGCTGGATCGTCTTTTGAAATCATTAGTTACTAAGTTAGGAATACTATAATCAATACAAGTTACCTAAATATAAAAACAGTGTAAAGAGAATATCTATCATCCATTCAAAATTAATCTTCATATAAAACAGAAAGAATATTTTTTTTGTTTTGGGGGTTTTTTTGGCAGAAATGGGGATTGAACTCAGGCCCTTGAGCTTGCCAGGGAAGTGCTTATCCTACTGAGGAAACTATAACACACTAACTTCAGAGAAAAAAAATACCACAGTAAGGAAAACACTGGCTATGGGGTCAGAGATGTGAGTTTAAGCTCTCTAAGAAAAACAGATGTAAAGATAGCATGTATTCATAGATTTTACTAGAATAGTAACTCAAGCACACCCTTCACTTAATAGCTAAAATATTAGGTGCTCAATAAGTAGTAGTATTTTCTACTAGTATCTCATAATAGGATAACCTTCATGATTAATGCAATGCAGAATTTGCAATTTCTGCTTAGGAAAATTTAATTTTTCTACAAGTTGACAAGCCCAAGCATGAGCATGGGACTCAGAATGGCCATAAGTTTGGCAGAGGCCCATAATCCTAGCACTCAGGCAACGAAAGCACAAAGATTCAAAGGTGATAGACCAGCCTGGGGTGCACAGGAAGACAGTCACAAGGAAAAAATAAGCAAGCAACTTAAATGGTTTTTATTAACTACTGTACTAGTTAACTTCAAAGTAATCACAATAAGCTTTCTGTTACTCAAACCTGTCAATATTTTTAAATTAAGAAAAAAAATTTTAATGCTGTTTCTTATTATTCATTATAGTAGATCTAGATATTAATAAGGGTAAAATGTAAACTCAGGAAAAGGAAAACAAGGTGTGAAAACTACAATTACATTGCTATTTTGTAAAGTGCTAGTTATTATGTTACATGGTGACCATATACTTCAAAAAAACTATATGCTAAACAAAAGTTCAAACAAGATCATATTTTGAAGAGATATTTTGAAAATCACAGTAACAAAAGAGAAGAGTTTTTCATAACACCACACTGCTTTCACACTCCCATTCCCCAGAAGAAAACAAAAAAAAAAAAAAAAAATTATGGCAAGAATTAGGTCAAGAAAAGTGCTTGGTACATATCTGATACAGTAGAAAACACCAAAGAGTACTTTCTCCAGACTTCTACCTCTAAGCACCCTTAAGGACTAAATTCACTTGAAGAGCAAGTTTAAACAATAGATCCTGCATATGATGGTAAACTTCATTTCACACTCTGAGCTTCTAAATGAAAGTACAAGTGGTATAGTGTATTACACAACTAGCACAATTTGTTGAAGTAACTCCTTAATTTAACACACCAGTAGATGCTGGGAAAATATTTTATCAATAGGTGCATAGAATATCTGCAATATCAGCCAATGACAAATTTATGGATAGGCAATAAAGAGGATTTTTCTAACACCAACAAACACGCACTGCACAATGTCTACTGAACAGAAAACTCTGGAATGAAAAAGTATTTCGATCTCTAAAATACACGAAAATTAATACAAGGCCAACATCTGTACAGACTTTTAACAAATCAGAATACTTGCATCGATGTCTTTTAATGACATGTTTAAACAGTTCAAAAGTTATTCTCAAAAAAAATTCATATAAAACATGGCAAGCATTGAATGCCCTTCAAATCTAAAAACCTGATTCTTCAAAATAAACACCATGTTCACTCTTTACCAAACTCAAAGACATAAACCAATATTCAGATCTCTTTGATGGCAGATGTGACTTTTTTGTTTTTCTGTTCTAAAATTTTTGATGGTTCTCAGAAGCCAAAAAACTCAGCAGGAAAATAAAGGAATCAATAATGTTAACTACTTAGGCTTTTTTCATTGATCAGATACTCATTCACCAACTAGGCCATTAAATGAACTGGTCTAAATGAGTAATTGTACTTAGTATGTACATTACAATATTTAGAAGAAATGGTGAAAGGAAATTCCAGCTTGATGACTTTGCTTTTATTTGCATAACTCTTACATGCAATGTTACAATATATAGCAAAACATAAAACTATTGCTATGTATAATACAATACAATCAGCAAAAATCACAGCACTGTATAAAAGTTATACTGTACCAAAAGACACTGAAGCAATACAAGCAAAATGTACAGAACTGTACCTCCCCCAAAAAGGTGGGGAGGGTCATAAATCCAAGCAGCCAGTCGTAAGTGCAAACAAGTAATATGCTTCAGTGATAAGTCCAAACAGGCTTTAAGCAGGTAGGTTATTAAAGGAGAACTATCTACATTACACATCATATTACCAAAACAGTTCAATGAAAATGATCTGTTTTCCTTAAGAACACTTGCTCTCCAGTAACCCTTAACACCAAATCATCAATCACTTCAGCTGGGTTCAGGCAATATTGATCCCTTATACATCAGAAAAGGCAAGAAATAAAAAGGACTCAAAATCCAGGATATATTATGACCTAACTCTGATAGAGAAAGTGCTCAACAATAATCAGGTTTGCAGGCCAGCCAGATATCTCAGATTAAAGTGCCTGCTTAGGCAGATACAGGGACCAGGATTCAATCCTTGGCGTGCCATGCCAGCCCTGCCCCTGGGGCGCGCTGAGACTACAATTGAAACTGGGCATGGTGGCCCGTGTCTGTAATCCCAGCTCTTGGGAGGCTGAAAACAGGAAAATCACTAGTATCCCAATCTGTGTACTGAGACCCTGTAAAGCCTTCCCTAAAATAAAATTTAAATAAATAAATAAAATCAGGCTTGCAAAACAGATGCAATCCAGGTATCTTCAACAAATTAGCAAGGCCTCTATTCCTGTATTTCCTCAAATGCCTTCTCCTAGCATCTTAGCAGCATCTATGAATTCCCTGAGTCTACACTAATCACACAGCTGATACTGCTGAAAGACGTGCTTTAAACAAGCACTTTTGGCTCAGTAAAGAAGGAGCTTCTGCAGATCATTGTCAGGGACCAATCAAACTGAAATACTACTATGCTATTACAGAACCATGAACCTGTTTGATTCTAAAAGTCACTAGAGATGTCAAACATTCTTGACAGTGAAACTGATATTAACAAAGCCACTGCTCTGACCACCTCTGCATTAAATAGTCTGGAAGACAGAAGGGCATGTAAAATATGTAATAAAGGAGCTTTAACAGCCAGGAGTGTAAGTCAAAAATCAAACACAGGAAACAAACCAAGAGCCAAGAATGACAGTTATAATTGTTCAACTGCTTTCCTGTGATTCAAGTGTATATATAACCCTTGAGAAAATATGTGCACTCATATATTTTTATATCAAAAAGTTTCAAAGGTAACATCACTTTTAAAGAGTTTGTTTCTGAAAATTTATTTAACTCCAAATAAAATAAGTCTTATCACCACCCAAGGAACTGTTGAAAGCCTGAAGTGAGCCCAAGCAAAAGACTGCACTGATAAAGTTTTCTGACCCTTTGGCTAGCTGTTCTGCCAGTTTATGTGATCAACAGGTCCTGTAAGACCGTGCCCCAGGGATTCGGATATAACTCAGGGGCAGAGCTCCTGCCTGGCAAGCACAAGGTTCTGAGTTCAATTCCGAGAATCAAAAAAAGGTGCCTCAAATCTGTTCTGCAAAACAGGCAAGCCATATACTTTTTGGAAACTGGGGCAAAAAAAGCAATCTCATTGTCAGGTAGCTTATTTTTCCCCCACATCAAACATTAGAGAATTAAGTCATATTTTGAACAATTTGTCTTTTCATGAATGGTGCATTTCTTTGCACAATATGTTTAGTGAATGTTCCTAAGATTCAAAAGGCTGGGGCTGGTGAGATGGCTCAGTGGTCTAAAGCACCTACTTAGAACAAGCTTTAGCAAAACCCAGGGACCACGGTTCGATCCCCCAGCACCACAGGCCAGCCAGCCCGCCCCCTGGTGGGCTGAGCTGGCCACACACACGCGCACACACACACACACACACACACACAAATAAATAAATAAAAATAAAATAAAAACTAAGATTCAAAAGGCTATGGCCACTCTCCCTTTAAAGACCAAGTTCTCTTCCTGCAATTAGGTCGTATAAAAGTAGGTCTCTAAATGAGGAATTGTGTGTAATTTGTATAATACAATATTCAGAACAAAGACATGGTTGAGCGGTTGTCCAAATTGATGATTTTGTTAACTGCATAACTCTCACGTTTAGTACTGTAATGTATAACAAAGTAAAACTACAGTACTGTAGAGAGTACGCAGCAAAAATTACGCTAATGTATATAAATGAGGTGTACGGTTCAAGAAAAAGTCACTGGGGCTCTATCACCAAGATATATAAGAACTGTACAGAAAAAAAGTCTGAGTGGGAGTATCAAAAATCTGAACAGTTATTAAACAGGTGAGTCGCTAAATGAGAAGTGTTTCTATGTCAACAAGACTTCCCAACAACGAATCGAATCGTGGCTAACAGGAAAAGAGCCACAATACAGCCACTTTTCCAAGGAAAAGGTGGGGGGAAACTACGAAGCCCTGAGGAACCCCTGACTCAAGGGTTGCCACCGCCTGATGGATGGATTCTACGCTCGGCCGACTCGTGCTCCACTAAGGCTCTTTCCGTCGCCGCGACAGGGAAGGAGTCCAAATAAGCGCCTGAAGCCGTGGAGACCACCCGGCAGGGGGCTGCCGCCGCGCCCGGGACCCTGCCCGCCCCTCGGACCCGAGTCCGTGTCTCCCTGGGACGCTTCCGGGGGCCGGGGTCCCCAACCCCCCGACTGGGGACCGGCATTTCCTCACCCTCCCGGAGCCTCGAGCTGGGACAGAGAACTTGGGGTGACCCTGCGACTCCCCGTCCGCCGCTGAAATCAGAGCACAAGGCACAGCTGATACCTTCCAGTCTTGCCCGGCTCCCGTCCTACCGCGTGGATGGCTGCAACAGCAAGGAAAAGCAGTTTTTAACTCACCCAACGTGGGCGCCTGGGGTTCCACAGCAAAGGTTGCCATCGCGACGGCTGCAGCTACTCTTATCCCCAAACGTTCCCAGTTTTCAAAAATGGCGGAAACGCCCCGCGCGGCCAGGGGCGCGCGGCCAGAGCGGGTTGCGTAACTTCCGGACATGCGCCGTACTGACGTGAGGGCGCCGGAGCCATTTTGGAAAAGGGCAGAGGTCTTTGTTAGGTCTCGAAATCCTGCCGGAAAAGGCTTTCGCTGGGGACAGGGTGAGGGACTGTGGGAAGAGTATATATTTTGGTCACGCTGTGAGCCCCCTAATGTGCTGGTGCTCGAGTCTCACAGCGCAAGTTCCTGTTTCATAATGAACAGGTTTCCCCACTGCTCTGGTATCCGGGGCCTTTTTGGGTAATACCTGGAAAAGTAACCTTGGAGATATAGTGGATTTCTCCTTATTTGTTTGTTATGTGGGCACAATTTTACATTAAGGCATAACTTGCGTGCTGTTTCACACAAACGAATGTAGCTAGCAAACGTAAGTTGGTGGCGAGCAGTTACCAAGCAATTATCACCTGTGAGTTCACCACCCCGTGGAATCCGGTGCACTTACGCCTGTGCCCTCCTTGTCCTGCTTCCCCACCCTTTGCTGCTTTTCTTTGGGAAATACGTATTTGTTGTGCAAACTATGAATGAGGGTGTAAAAATATGTTCTTTAGTTCTACTGTTTACTAAGTTAAATAATGTACTGTGTGCTGTGTACTGTGGATGGAATGTTCACTTAACATTGTGGTCTCAAGGTGCATGGATTCTATTTTTTGAGGCAGGATCTAAGTTGTCAAATTTTGGGGCATGGGATTGAACTTGCTACCCTCCTGCCTCAGCCTCCAGGGTGCTACGATTTTAGATGTAGGCCAGTATCTATCTCTTCTTTTTACAAGAACATAAACCACATTTAGGATTCAGTGAGGTAATCCAGAATAATGCTATTTCAATATTCAGTTGAACTGAGTCAGCTTAGTGTTGGATATGTCGGACCCACCTGAGGATAGAGAGGAAGAAGTGGGGGCTGTTGGCTCTCCTAGAGGAGCTTGTTGCTCTGGCTTTCTCGATAAGGGCTTGGCTATTCTCACTGCAGGAGGACCTCTGGACCTCATTGACACTGAGTGAGGATGGCTGTGGCACTTTTCGAGGGAGCTCTGGTCCTTACCTTACACGGTGCTTCCTGGGTCCAGTGTTGAGCCCTCAGCCTGGTAGCACAGATCCTTCACACTGGGGCAGACATTCTAGCTTCTACTGCACACCTCTGGGACTACCCAGTGCAGATCTGTGAAGCAGGGCTTCATGAGACATTGTCATGGGCTCTAGGTCTTCTGCTGGACTTGTGCAGGACATCAGCGTGGAATCCAGGCCCTCAGCTGGACTTTTTTGGTCTTTAGTGTGTAGATCTCCTGCACTCTTTTGTATTTGACTCTCTGGGTGACTATTATACAATAATCCTATAAATTGTGCCAAGTAACTATTATACAATAATCCTATAAATTGTGTCCTGCATTGTTTCCATTCCAATCCCTAGCTACAACAGTCAGAAATATATAAAATCTCAAAATGTATTTTCAATAAATGTGGTATACTACAGCCTATGTATCTATACTACATGCTGATTTTTCATCAAATGTTTATGTCTATCCCTATGCAGTATTTATTTCTCTATATAAAGTCATCCTGTTGCTCTGAAAAAGCTGTCTATTCTTTAAAAAAAACCAAATGTTTAAAACTCGAAGTGAAGAAAGAAGATATCCACCTTTAGTAAGACTTTAGAAAAGGATGGTTTGTCTTCTTCAGATGGAGAGCCATGGTGGGGAGCATTTTACCAGTCCAGCGTCCATCATCCCAGCCTTGGGCAGCTCAGGTGGCCGGGCGGATATTGACTTAGACTGTGATGTCACACTGTACAGACAAAGCATGACTTCACAGGGCCCAAGGACAAGGAGTCTTCAGAAGAGCTTGTGGAGATCACCTGTAGAGGTGGTACTCACCTCCAGAAAATTACAAAACGGTTATTTGCATTATTTGGCTCATATGAACAATCACTGAAGCCATATCTTTAAAAAAAAAATTTTTTTTTCCAAAAAGTATTAGTACAGGGTATTTAGTACAGGGTCTACAGGGGTCTCACTACACCGCTCGGACTTATGGTGATCCTCCTGTTTTCAGGCTCCCAAGCGCTGGGATTACAGGTAAGCAACACCATGCCCAGTCTCAGTCACCATCTCAGTGCACCTTGGGGAGCAGGGCAAGGGCAGCTCGCTGGGGATTGAACTGTGGCGGCTGCTCTGCCGAAGCAGGCGCTTTAGTCTGCTGAGCTATCTGGCCGGCCCAAAATAATTTTCACAAGTTACAGTTTTCAAGTGTGTGTGAGAATTTCTCAATAGTAAAAAAAATTGACACAAAGCCAAAAATTGAAAAGTTAGTTTTGCTGATTCCTTTTATCTTTTAATCAATTAAGCAATTTAGGGGCCGGCCAGATAGCTCAGCCGACTAAAGCACCTGCTTAGGCACAGTGCAGTGGCCAGGGTTCAATCACCAGCTTTCCGTGCCGGCCCCGCCCACGGGGCGTGCTGAGATAGCGATTGAAACTGGGCGCGGTGGCGCGCACCTGCAATCCCAGGCTTGGGAGGCTTAAAACAGAATCACTATGAGTCCGATCTACGTAGTGAGACCCTGTACCCCCTGTCGACCCTGTCCTAAAATTTATTTTTAAAAAAAGCAATTTAGTGAAAACATACCTTCAAAACTTACATAACTTTCAAGTATAACTTAATCTCTGTCTTCTATTTGAACTACCAGACAGGTTTACCAGGTATTTGAAAGCTTGGAAAATGTTTAGAATATACAAAATAGACAAATGGAGGAGGCTGATTTTAGAGTTGCTTGGAATTTGCCATGAAATCTAAGGAGGAACGGCAGAAAGGGTAGAAGTATAGTGGCATACATTGCTTACCCTCCCTAATCCACTCTCCATGAGTTAATAAATGTTGCTGGCAATTGATTATGATATTCTCTATAATTGTTCTCTATAATATTTCACATTTTCCCCAAATAAAATCTTTTCCCAAAAACTCAACAAGCTTAATGCTTAATGACATTCAAAAGTCAAATATTCTGTGTTAGCTTATGACATAAACAAAGAAAAAAACCATTCATTGCTTGATGATGGTCTTCATTTAGAGAACTAGTATTATACTGAAGACAGGTAACAATCTTGACTTTGAAATGCCTAGTAGTAGCTAGGCATGGTGGTGCATATCTGTAATCCCAGCACTGCAAAGTCTGAGGCAAGAGGATCTCCACAAGTTTGAGGTCAGCCTGGGCTACATAGTGAGTTCAGAGTTCAAGACCAGCCTAAATTACAGAGAAAGCCCTCTCTCCAAAATAAATAAATATATGCATACATACCTAATAGTAATATGATATTAACAAAGCTAATACTTATTTTTTTCATCTGAATTATGGAAGAACAGTATTTGCCTCATTACAATATATTGACTTGCCCCAGGATATATATAAAATATACAAATAAAACTGAATTTTTGCTTAATAGTGTCTTATCTTTCATCATATTAGATATCATTTAATAAACTAATTTGGCTTATTTCTTCATTAATCTAGATATATTTCGACCTTCAGCTATGACCTCCACTGTCTAATCCATTTTCCATCTATCTCTTAGCCTCTTAAAGAAAGATAACAGAAGGAATTATTACATTTATTATTTATTAAAGTACATCAGCACCTAGAACAATAAAGAATATAAGTATGTATACAAAAGAAACAAGTTTTACATGAAACAAAAAAGCTTAAAAGTGCACCAATGGAAATTAAGTCAGACATCTGCTGACTGAGGTCATATTCATATTGCAAATATTCATATTGCAAAACTATAAATCTCCAAAATCTTCTGCTTTATAATACTCAATAGCTAGGAGGTAATTAATCCTTTGGTCAGGAAAATCAACTACAGTCACTTTGAAATACTAGATTTCTGTCTTTTTTAAGTACATTGCAGTTACCTTACAAAGGTAGTAATTCATTGAGTTAATACACTAGCTAATGCTGTAACACTCTGATTTATACTTCGAACATTCAAGAATATTTGCAAAAAAAAAAAAAACAACAAAACTTTTCAGGAGGACCTTCTATTAACAGTTGAACAATGTGAATTGCTAATAATTGCATTAACAGATTCAGAAGGTTTCTCCACCACCTCTACGAGTATCAATCAGGATCAAAATAAGTTTCTTAAAGGTGTATGCACACACACACACACACACACACACACACACACACACACACACATCTGTATTCATACACTTTAATCAAGAAAACAAGCAAAACAAAAATAAATCGCAAAATAATGTTAAAAACTATACTCCATTTCCTCTCAGATCTTGGTCTTTGAGATAATATATGGGTGTAAATTTTGTGCAAAAAAACTCTAAAATAATACTTTAATTTTAAAAATGAGTATTTCCTGGACATTCAATTAGCATAAATGTAACTACTAACCATATTAAAGCATAGAGTTAGCAAGACATTTAAAAAAATTTTTTTTTCTCTTTTTGAGGCAGGCTCTCACTATGTAACCTATGATGTTCTTCCTGCTTCACCTTCCCAAGCTGGGATTACAGGCATGGCCACCACACCTGGGAAACTTTTTAATTTTTTTTTTTTTTGAACCAGGGATCAAATGCAGGACCTTGCACTTGCCATGCAAGTTAAAAATTTTAACTCAAATAAATAGAATTTTATATGTTCCAATATCTTTGTTCTACTTTCTTTTGCAAGTTACTGGTAAGACTCTTTATCTCTTTCCAGTGTTTAAAAAGAAATAATACTTTCATTTTTATTTCCCTTTTTAAATGGTAGGAAATCTATTTTAAGAGTAAAAAACTCCATGAGATATTTTTCACCTTCCTCAAAACAGACTTATCTGGCATACATGATTTTCTTAAATTTATATGTGAGATATAGGATCAAAAGGATGAAGTTCACTCTTAAGAATAATGAGGTATGCCAGAGAGACTTACTCATCTCTCTGTGGAAAGGGCAATGACATACTGTATCTGAGACACATCATTGTCGCACATCATATCCACAATTTGACTATACTGCATTGCTGATCTATTTTAGACACAACCAACTACCGTTTAAGCTTGACAAAATTAATGCTCAAAGCACTTGTGTAGATGATACTTAATCATCTTCCAACAGTAACCAGATCACTACATGCAACAACTAAGCATATAAACTACAGACTAGGAACAAACTGTGTCAAAAGCTTCCTGTGGCAAAATTTGTTGAAACTTAAATAAATTAATTCAGTAAAAGAAAATACACTTCAATAAATGCGTTCATGTGAATGAAGAAGGCTCTTGCAGAGACCCTCAGCAATACTGATCATGGAAACATTGTATATCAGTCTCTTATTTGTGGCTGGCTCCTAACAGCTGGCTGCTGGTTATTACCTCTGGGCTGCTGCTTCATGTATTTATCACTTCTAGCTTTTGCACATGACAGTCGAAGAAAACCTGCTTTCCTAAATGCAAAGATATGTATACTTTCCAACTTAAGCATTTGCTATTTAAGAAGAGTCAAGACAAAAGCCTCCCTGGTAGTCACATATTGTCAGTCATCAAAGACTTCCTGAAAACTAAATTTTGTCTTAATTAATAAATTTTGGAGAGCTGGGGGGATAGCTCGGCAGTCTAAGCGCCTGCCTGGCAAGCACAGGACCCAGATTTGATCCCCAGTAATGCATGGTACTGGCCTGTGCCAAGCTGGCCACCAAAACCAGAGGTGGTGGCACAGACCTGTAAT
This sequence comes from Octodon degus, assembly GCF_000260255.1. NCBI lineage: Eukaryota > Metazoa > Chordata > Mammalia > Rodentia > Octodontidae > Octodon > Octodon degus. The sequence continues at coordinate 17,401,936 of NW_004524601.1, forward strand.
CCCAGCACTGGGGAGGCTGTGACAGGTAGATCATTACAAGTGTGAGCTGTGGAGTAAGACCCTGGTATCAAATAAATAAATAAAGATTTTTTTAAAATTTAGAGTAATTTATAATGAAGAAAAAAATTTAAATATTGAAGCAAATTTACAATATACAGAGATCAACCATGCTAATATGGAAACATTAAAGAAAAATAAATATCCCAATAATGTATTTAAAATTTATTTCAAAACCATAAGTTTCTTTTCCTTAAAAATATGTTGTCAAAGAAGAATATATGCAGTGTATTATTTGTTGAAACTGTACTTCCAATTTGATTTGAAACTGTCTCATTGCTATCTGTTTATCAATAAAATTTTGAAAAAAAATATGTTGTAGTGAAATATTGAACTATAAAACAGATCACTGAACAAATTACATCTAAAAAATGACTTCTCAGTATAAAACATTTTCCCACACATCCAGAGACCAAAAAATTATGACAACATGCTAGGCATCCAAGATAAAAAATACAACATACAAGAGAAGAAAAATAGCACCTTATTAAAGAACCATAACCTCATATAATATAAAAAAGAGGATAATATAAGAAAGAGGATATACAAATATTTAAAAAATAAAAACAGAGATGCAGGCAATAGAATTAAATCTTTAATAATGCAAAGTAGGCATGTTTTCAGGATTAAATTTTTGTGAATACTGTCATTATTATGTAAATATTGCATAAACCTTTAGATTCTGGTGCCCATTTGGGAGTTTGAAGGTATGCATTTAATTTAAAATTTATTCTTTACAAAAGAGCTTGTATGTCAAACAGTACTTATAGGTTTTCCTGTTTGAAAATGGGTTAGAATAGAAAAATACTGAAAGAAAAATACTTAAAAGATACTTAATTGATTTAGTCTTTCCATGGATTTTTCTTAAAATTTTTTTAATCATTTATTTATTTCTTTGGTACAGGGTCTCACTATGCAGATCAGACTCAGTGATCATCCTTTCTCAGCCTCCCCAGCACTCCATAGATTTTAGATGTAAACCTTTTTTTTTTCTACAGAAATCAGTAATTGGTAATACATTGTTATCTTCCCTTAGCAACTTAAAGAAACAATCAAACATTATGACAAAGAAAAAGTCATACAATTTAAAGAGTTAAGCCAGTTGTGGTGGTGCACGCCTGTAATCCCAGCACTCAGGAGGCTGAGGCATGAGGATTGTTGCAAGTTCCAGGCCAACCTGGGCTACAAAGTGAGTGCAAGACCAGCCTGAACTGCATAGTGAGATCCTGTCTCAAAAACAATAAATAAATAAATCATTCACTTAAAAAAATTTAAAGATTTATTTCATATACTAGTTCAGAAGAATCAAGTTGACCTCCATTTCACTGGTGAAAAACAAAAGAAAAGGAATTTTTACTAGTTTATTTTCTAAAACAGGAAAGACAGCTACAGAGACCAATTCCAAATTACATTTGTCCACCATCTGCAACTTGTGAACTGTCCTTTTCCAATTCCAGTAGTTTGTCCAGCTTATTGCCTTCTTTGACCTCTTGATATGTACGGAGCTGTTCCATGAAGCCAGAATTTGGATATACCGAAGGCCTTGCATTTTTCACCAAAGTAAAAGCACTGCTAAAAGAGATTTGTTCAGAATTCATCAGGAAGCCTATTACAATCGCAGGAGCCCGGGAAACTCCTGCATTACAATGAACAAGAACCACACCATCCTGCAATAAAACCAAACAAAGATCTGCATTATTCATTAAAAAGCTTATTGAATTGATCACACATTCTTACATTAAACTATTAGGCAAACATTCTATCTTGTCAACTTACGAGACTTCATTTATCAAAATGTAATTCATTGAAAGCAATGAATGGAAAACCAATCGGTTAATCAATTAATGAATACCTATTCCCCTACCCCCTGCCCAAGACTGAAATGCTATGATAATGTGTGTGAAATTCTGAAACACTATAAGCAAATCTAGTAAGGTACTCATAAAAGCCTAGTAATTGAGTAACCACATGTATATAAATAAGAGAAAACCAGAGAGACTATATATGGCACTATGTTGAAACCAACAGAAACTAAACAAAAAGCCCAGGACATTCCATGTACATACAGTATTCTCATTTTTTTAAAAAGAAAAAAATGTCACTGCTGTATATATCTATATGTAAAGTGATTGGAAAGAATAACGTCTTCTACTGTTGGACATTATTTTATGCTTGGAAAAAGAAAGTACCTGAAAATATTTCAATTTATGGAAAAATAAAATGACACAAATAGCTTATTACAATGGGATGTGAAAAAGGTAATCAGACACCACCATGAGGTCAAAAATAAAAACGTTTCAGGTAACTTGCAAATGATACTTTCCAAGTGAAAAGAGACACAGTGCAAAGCCTGGTCTGCTGGGGCTAATACTGCATTAAAAATGAAGGTGATCTGATGGAAGAGCACTGATACAGCTTGGCCCATCTTGGGCTTTAAAAGTTAATGACCTAAATGAAATGTAGCGGACCCTAAGCCGCTTCACAGAACCAGATATTTTAGTTGCCTGCTTCATTTCTTGATTCTTCATTTGGTGGAAGAAGGAGGACTCTTTTTTTTTTGGCTGTCTCAGGATGCTTTAAGGGCAGGTCTGGAAAGGCATGAGGCTCTGGAGATTGAACCACACTATCCTGAGCCCTAAAAGTTTGGAAGGATTTTTTTTTTTTTGTGCAAGAAGGAAAACTGGGAAAAGGGGAAGGAAAACAAATTACTAAACATCCTCTACCTAAAGGACATAAAACTAACAATGCTATTATTAATCCTATTATAGCAACACTATTACTAGCAATCCTATCACAGCAAAGCTGCTTTATTGTTGCACCACAGTTTTCTCACATTCCATGTATCTGTTGCAAAATGCTTGGATGTTGCAACACATTTGTATCTTTTTTCAAGAACATTAACAACAAAATTACTGAATAGTTTGAAAACCAGTATAAGCAAAAGAGACAAATTCATTTCCTTTCTTAATGGACTGTGTGGGACTCCTTTTCAAACTTTAACTGTTTCTGCACAAAGTAAGGAAAACAAAAATAGTACATATACCCTAAATGTTTCTCACTTTGTAGCAAGAGCTCAATTCTATGACTTACCAGGTTTAAACTGAAAATTATCAGTGAACATCACTTAGTTTAAAATAAAGTAACCAGGTATTCTAAAAAAGTTGAACCTGTGAGCTTAAGAACAGACACCTAAAAAAGAGGTTTGTACCTATGGTGTTTATTTATTATTTCTTGCCTATATCTTGTAATATGAGAAACTACTTTGGCAGTAACAATACACAATGTACTAACCATTGTTACTCTCCTAAAATCTTGTTTTGAGATTTTGTACC
>NW_004524601.1:17405424-17406312 GCF_000260255.1 Octodon degus
AAAAAAATAAAAAGAAGAGACACCTTTCAAGGCTATTTTAAATATTTCTTGACTTTTTAGTTCTAGTCTTCTGTACTGTGCATTCAATTTTAGCTAACGTTTGAAAATGTTATTATTTACTTCTCTTGCTACTTTATACAACGGCTGCTTTTCTATAGCTTTGGAGTTATCAACATACTACTTTTTATCATTTTTTAGGTATCATATCGTCCTTCTAAATATTTTCAGAAAAATAATTTTTATAATCATTTTTCTTATTATTTGATACTGGGAATCAAACTCAGGACCTTGCACTTGCCAGCTGGGCATGTGCCCCTGAGTGATATTCCTGGCTTTTACAGTTATTTTTTCCAGACCTCTAAATAATAACAATTTATAGAGCAAGTTTTCCCTTGCTCTCGGGCTTCGTCTCTGCCTGGAAGGCTTCTGCTCCTCTTCTAAGCAGACATCCCCCCAGTGAGCCGCAGGCAGCACCCTGAACCCTTCTGCACTCCTACACAGTGCGACTCTTGGCACATGGTAGGCATCCCATCAATATTCACTAAGTGAATGAATTTATTCTAATTGAATAAATGTTGTTCCTCACAAATTTAGATCAACGTTTTGCTATGGACAGAGTGAGAGCACTATGTTATGGCATTTCCATTCTATAGTTTTCTGTGTTCTGATAATGTTACAGATAGCTTTTCAAGTTTATTGAGGGGATCAACGAGAAGCCCTCACATCTAAGAATATTTGGCAGACTGAGCAAAGAGCGGGTGTTCTTCCTTACAGTTAAGTTCCATAAAATTGGGAATTATGTGCTTTGTAAGTCCTTATGATAACAGCTTCAGATAATTTGACAGTAGAATGAAAATCAACTATTTCTCTGGCCCGCCGCACCAGAGA
>NW_004524601.1:17408162-17424927 GCF_000260255.1 Octodon degus
ATTTATTTATTTTTTTGCAGAACCTGGGATTGAACTCAGATCCTTGCGCTTGCCAGGGAAGCGCTTATTCCACTGAGCCATCTCCCCAGCCCCTAAACTAAACATTTAGATGCTATTGCTAAAATTAAACAATTACTAATCTAAGGAATAAAAACTCTGCAGGCCAAAAAAATAATGGCTTAGCATGCCAGTACAAATCAGAGAGCTGGAGAAATCAGAGCATATCATAGAATTCCAGTACATCCGGTAGCCTACGTGACTGCTCAGATGCTCTGGTGCCATCAGCTCAGTGGATGCTGTCGTGCCTGCCACCTCCATGGCTGACTCCTCCCCTTCGGTCTATCCCATCGGGCTGGTCTGAGGCCTACTCCTCACTCTGTGGGGCCCACACAGCATAAGACGGACATGGCTTGATTTCTGGGTCCTCTTCTATTTCTGGTCTTGGACAGAAAGTCAAATTGGTGAGTGTTCCATGTGGCTATGAAGCCACTGCTGAGGAGAGCAATGTGATAACCAGAATGGAGGGGTGAGGTGCTGCAAGCTGGCAAGCTGTGATCCTCGAGAAACTGTGGTGGATGCCAGGATGGCTATCTTTGAAAGAAGAGAATCTGTCTCCTTGTTGGCTAAACCTGGCCCTATTTCCATGTATTGACATGTACAAAGCTGGCCAGGATATTTTTTAATTAATTGATTGATTAATTAGTACAGGGTTTCACTACACAGCTCAGATTCACAATGATCCTCCTGTCTCAGCCTCCCCAGCACTGGGATTACAGGCATGTGCCACCATGCTCAGTTTTGGTGACCAGCACAGCGCGCCTGGGGTTCAGCAGCAGGCATGGTATGCAGTACCAGGGCTGAACCCAGGTCCTTGCTCTTGCCAGACAGGTGCGTAGACCACTGAGCTATCTCCCTAGCCTAGCATATTTGTTTATTCCCTCAATTGGCTTTCAACAATGCAAATGGGTCCAGCTGAGATGCTGATGTGTAGTCTTTAAAGTGGTGGAGAGGTCAGTAATGCCGGGTCTACAGCCCCCAAGTAGCACACATGAGCTAGTGTCAGCTGAGTGGAGGCTTGAAAAAGAATCTGACATCAACTGGGCATGAAGACCACACATGAAAGTCAAGGCCGTGACCCCTGAACATGAGATACTTACTCAATCTGTGAGATGCACCTCATGCTGTCTGTCTGTCTGTGTCCCTATCACAGAGGTACTATCAGGCCCCCTACCTAGCCCAGCTCACCGCACTCACGTACTTTCCACCTTTCTTTCAGTCACTCATTCCTGAACCACTCCCTTCTTCAGGAAGGAATAAAACCCAAGTTTGGCCCTGGGTTGAGGCCTTTCTTCCAGTTAGCCATTATTCTAACTGGACTTTCAGGAGTCCCTTGGCTCCCCACCATTATACATATGTATTTGTGTCTTTAGTCTCACCACGGGTTGCACTGCAAGTGGTAGACTGGAATTAGCTCACTAGAGTTCCAGTGATTTTTCCTGGGATTAGAAATCTGGACTGCAGAGAGGTCCAGAAGAGCTTCCTAAAAGAAAAGAGCTGACAGAGCCAGGTGGATAACGGACACTTGCTTTGTATCACCTGTCAGAGATGACTTCACCCCCAGTTATTTCTTTGTTAGTTCATTGCCAAATTGTCCTCAGCAAGGGAAACACATCATCCCGCCTTGCTTCTCCTCCGACCAAGAATCATCTTCCTTTCTTCTCACTCACTGCTTAGGGATTTTACCTCTCCAAGGAAGCCCAAACTCATAATCTTTGCCTGAGGATATATTTAAAGAAATTTAAACTAAAGGCCAGCAGGTATTCTATGTGTGAGCATTTGCCTAGGAAAGAAAGCAAGCAAGAAAGAAAAATCAAAATAAGCTACGAAGCATACTAATCACTTACTGGTCCAAATTAAGACACTTTCTACTTAAAATTTTTTTAATCCCAAAGCTTATTAGAATACTCAATTTCTTGCGTTTCTTTTTAGAAATTATTACCCTGTCCAATTTTTACAACACATACATTCTTTCTGATTTTAATATGAACATGGATGATACATACTGTTATGGTTTGCATCTAGTTGCCCCTCAAAGTCTCATACAGTCATGGGGCAGGGACTTCTAGAGTTTGAGATTAACTGATGATCCACTGGGATTATGGGTCTTAGTACTGCTGGGATTATGAGTGTGGGTACTTTCCCCTATCCTGGGGCGGATAGCCTGATTGCAATTTAAGAGAGACAAACTTCCTCTCTGTAGCCATTGTTGCTGCTACTACTCCATTTTGCTCTTGGTATGTTGCTGCCTTCTGCCGCCATGAACTGCTGCCCTCTGCCATATGCCAGTCTGCCTTGGAGCCTGCTGAGTATGGACTGAAACCTCCAGTAACTGTGAGCTAAATAAACTTTTCCTTCTTTCATTTTGGGTATCGGGTGTTTTGTCCCAGCAACGAGAGAAAAGTAACTGAGTCATATACATTACCATCAGAGGCGCATTCTAATGTCCTTTGAGAAGCAGCTAGCACAGAAATGTCATCTTCATTTTTAACACTATTAGCACAATGGAATCTCTAATGCACACCCTATAAAAAATTTTAGAAGAGAACAGGACGGCCAATATCTGACTTTGAATTAGAAAATCTCTTATTTTGCCTCCATCCAAATATCTGTTTTTAAATAAGGATAAAAAACAGAAAAATTGATTAGTTTTATGTTTTCAGGGTAGTCTACCGAGAAAGGACCTAGAGCTATGCTACGTACATAGAACATTCAGTAGACATTATCAGATGAAAAGAAGGGAGAAAGGAAAGGGGGAAGAAAAAGAGGAGGATACAAAGAAAACCATTGAAGGGCTGGGGAAATGGCTCAGTAGAATAAGTGCTTGCCTGACAAGAGCAAGGGTCTGAGGTCAATTCCCCAGCTCCACAAAAAGTAAAATAAAATAAAATAATTTAAAAAGGAAAAAGAAAACCATTGGACCACAACACACTTACATTTCTAATCCTACCATTGTTCAGTGCTCCAGAGCAGTTTTCCTATTCATATATCTGATGTAAAATCTGTAATAATTATTTGATGACTAAAAATGATGCCATTTCAAGGTATAACCTGTGATAATACCAAAACTAGAAGCCCTGTTTGTCAGAATGTTGAGTTGGATCTTATACCAAGATTGAAATATTATCGGGAGACTGAGAAAGGAGGGTCACTATGAATTCCAGGCCAACCTGCATGATGTAAGAAAACCCTGTCTCAAAAAAAAAAAAAAATTATAATATCTATTGGTCATTTTTTGAGACCAGATTTTTCTGTGTAGAGCAGGGTGGCCTTGAACTCACTATACAGCCCAAGCTGACCTCTAACCTACAACAATCCTCCTGCATCAATCAGCTGCCAGAGTGCTGGGATTACAGCTGTGTTCAGCTTCTGTTGATCTTCTAAAATCACAAAAGCAATGGCCCCTATAGGCATTTTCATACCTTTTAAACAAAGTCACAAAAGTAAGGGATAATCTTGGGCCAGGGAGATGGCTCAGTGGAATAAGCACTTCCCTGGCAAGTGCAAGGGCCTGAGTTCAATCCCCAGTTCCGCAAAAAAAAAAAAGTAAGGGATAATCTCAGTAGAGCAAAGCACATTTAGACCCTAAAATGCCTTAAAATTCTGTTAAAAATGCACACACACATAATCCCCACCTCAGCCAATAAAATGAAGGCATATTCATCATTGTAAACACACTAACAAGACCAGAGCCATCTCCGTCATGTAGTTCACAGGTTACTGTGCATGCTACTCAGACACCATTATTATTATTATAAAACCTTTAAAGGAAATCTAAATACATTTTTACACAGAAAAATTCAGTAAGTAGAGAATTTTATCTCCTAAAATACCTCAATAATCTTTAAGATAAAAAACTAAACTAAGATGAAAAGCAAGTATCTCTTTGGGAAAAAAAAAAGCAATTTAAAATAAAAGAATGAATAGATATTGTTGGAAACTTTCTTTTATAATGTCTCTTCAAAGATTCACTGCAAAAAAAGAATAAAGATTGAAGAGAAGACCCATATTTTCAACTTTCCGCTTGTGAAAAACGGTAGAACAGAATAAACTTACCTTCATTTTTGCTTGTTCAATAAATTCAAAACACTCTGGAAAGTAAGACAGGATACTGGTTTCAGGCAGATCCAGTATGGAAATACTCTTATAGGTGAACTCACTGGGGAAAGCATTTTCAACTCCATATGCAAGGTTGAGAATATGAGTCACCTTAAAGAAAATGAAAAAGAACCAAAAAGATGACTTTTCAAACGTCTCACGAATTTGGTTTCCTAAAAGAGAGTATGACGCAATACCTATGACACAAATGATGAAAAATTTCAATGTGCTTCACTTGCATGATTCTTCTTCCGAGGCGCTTCTCCGCCTCATCCTCAGAAGTGCTCCTTCTAGCACTCCACTTGCTCCTCCCCCTTGGAGCTTATGACCTGCAAATCCATCAGGGTGGGGACACTGCTGACCTTTCCCTTATGAGTAAACCCTTGAGTGAACAGTGAGTTTAGCGTCAATACTTAAGTCTCTGCCATATAAATCAGTGGATACACATATAAAAACTTAAGCAGGGAAAGTGTTTCAATAGCACACAACTACCCTTTCAATAATTACTACCCAGAGTCGGTGGTACAGCTCAGTGGACTATGCACTTGCTTAGGTAAGCGCAGGGGCCTGGGTTTGATCCCTGGCTCTGCATGCTGTGCTGGCCCTGCTCTTGGGTGTGCTGAGCCAGTGGTGGAGTCTGGGCATGGTGGCGCTCGCCCGTAATCCCAGCACTTGGGAGGCAGAAATCAGGAGGATCAATATGAGTCTGGGCTGTGTAGGGAGACCCTGCACACACACACACAAAAATAATAATAATAATAATTACTTCCCTATTTTCCTTTTTTTTTTTTTTTTTTAATCCAGTGAAATGGTTCTGAAATGCAGCTGCACCCTGGAATTACCTGGTGAGCTTTAAAATACTACCAATGCCAGGGGTCTCCGTTCCAGAGATTCTAATCAATTAGTCTGGCTGAAAAGCGGGGGTAGATTGAGAAAGATTTTCATCCCAGTGCTGTACTACCTGTGACTGAGCCCCTTTCCTAGTGGAGAGGTCGTTAAGAGAATCCAAAGGGTAAATGGAGCTGAGAAGCAGATCGTTCTTTCTTGCCATGACAATACTTCTCACGGTATTTATTCTTAGCATGGGTCTTGGGTTTTGCCTCACCCCCAAATTTCCATGAACTGCCATGTATCTCGGTGTCTGTCCAGCCCTGCTACCCTCACACGTAGGGCCCTGGTTGTGTCCCACCCCCGTCTCCTACAGAGCTGAATGGATTTGGATAGACAGCTACAGATATGCTGCTCAGGTAATCCTGAGAAACTTTAAAATCAGCACTGAAACACAGATAAGAGTGATCCACACACAAACTTTGAGAATTTTAAGACAGCTATTTCCCAAAGTACCATCCTCAGAGAAACGGAACAGGATCTGCTGTGCCGTGAGATCCGTGCGCTCAGGAACAGTGGGCTGGGGACAGCGGCCATTCCGGAGGACCTCCCTGCCTGGCCAGGCTGGGTTCAAGTCTCTAAGGGACCATGGCCACCCCCTGCCCTGGGGCTCACAGAGCGCCCTGAAGAGTTACACACATTCGCTCTCCTTGCTCAGTCTGCTCAAATCGGTTAGTGTGGCTCATTACCAAAAGGTCAGTGACTAAGGCACACAGTGGGACAGGTACAGACAGAGAGCCCCAGTCACTTGCTGTCCTACCTCCCTTGTGGGAGAAAGACAACAGCATCAACAGAAACACTTCAAATGTCTACGTAAGGACCAGTGCTCTAGCTCAACAGCACAGCACCAGCCTGGCAAGTGCGACACCCTGAATTTGATTCCCTGTGCCCAAAAGAAAAAAAGTCCACATATGAGAGACTCCTTAAAAAGAAGGGTTTGGAGAAAGTAGGAAGGAAAGAGAGTATCTGCATCCTTAGATGACAAAGTCTGAACCAGCTTTCTGCTTTCCCCAGGGACGTTTTACCTACATGTGCTCTCGCTTGTCTTCAGTGTATTCAGCTAGACGGTATGATTCTGCCCTTACTTCTACATCTTACTCACGATACCTTTCTATCTTCTCTAATCATTCTGTGCTCCATTTGATTTTTAGGGTGCCATATTGTTAAAATTAGATAAACTTACACCAAATAAACAAATGCATTTTATTGGTAAATTTCATTACATTTACCAGTTTTAACATAGGTGGATATAGAACTTCCATTCTTTAGTCATTCCAGGTGGACTGAGTTTTATATCCAAACTTTCAATACAGTTTTTGAGTTTTGTGTGACTTGAATTTTTAATCTCTCTGTAAAATTCGTAACTTAAATGAACATATGATATGTGTATCTTTTCTTCAGATACCAGATTTGATATAAATGTTGTAACATAGGTGTGTAGATAGTAGGCCTGGATGGAACTGGCCTTTTTATAAGAATACAATTCTGCATGAGAACTTACTGAATCCAAACCTGTGTCATGCCTGTGTGCATACCCAATTAAACACTGGAAATAAAAGTTGTTTTGGTGAAAAAAAATGCTTCTGTGTTTGCTTTGCCTTCACAACCATATCTATATTCCAAGAAAAGATCAGAAATGAGGTCATACTGGGGCCAGGGAGATGGCTCAGTAGGATATGCGCTTGACTGGCAAATGCAAGGATCTGAGTTCAATCCCCGGTTCCACAAAAAAAAATAAAAATAAAAATAAAAAAAATAAAAATAGAAATGAGGTCATACTACTTAAAGAATTTATTATTTCCCTGCACATCTTCCCTATAAATTATAGGATTGTGGAGAAGAGAATCTTGGAGAAACACACTCACAGGTAAGAGTATGTTACAAATATTATGGATTTTGCAAACCACCCAATGCCTAGGTGGTTTCACTGTTTGGAGGCAATACACATGTGTTGGCTGAATGGCCCTAACTAACAAGAATTGCACTGAGTCACAGGCAGTAGTGGTAATGAAGAATGCAAACTAAAACCTTTCTAGTAATAAAACACACTTGCCAAAGCTTAATCATACTAACAATACTTGTCCTGAGACTGGGAGACAGAAAAGACGGTAAGAATAAATAGTCCAGGGGCTGGGGAGATAGCTCAGTAGAATAAGCGCTGGCCTGGCAAGCGCAAGGGCCTGAGTTCAATCCCTGGTTCCACCAAAAACAAACAAACAAACAAACGAATAGTTCAAGGGCCAGGCAGATAGCTCAGAAGACTAAGTGCCTGCTTAAGCAAGCACAAGGGACCAGGGTTCAATTCCCAGTACCTCATGCCATGCTGGTTCTGCCTCTGGGCTCATGATCTGGACTCCCAAGATTGGGCGTGGAGGTGCACACCTCTAATCCCAGTGCTGGGGAAGCTAAAAACAGGAGGATCACTACAAGTCTGAGCTGAGGGGGGCCTGCCCCTTAGCTCAGTTCTTTAAGTGGCTGCTTCAACAAAGCAGTCAGGCTTAGGTTGCTGTGGTTCGATCCCCACAACACAAGACAGCCAGTCATGCCTTGAAGGCATTCGGCGCAAAAAAAAAAAAAAAAAACACTTCTGCCATTAAGGGGCTGGTGAGATGGCTCAGTGGTCTAAAGCACCTACTTAGAACAAGCTAAGCTAAGCAAAGCACAGGGACCGCGGTTCAATCCCCAACACCACATGCCAGCCCGCCCCACTCCCTGGTGAGCTGAGCTGGCCACACACACACACACACACACACAAATAAATAAATAATTTAAAAAAAAAGTCTGAGCTGAGGCTGAGCTGCATAGTGAAACTCTGTACCAACTACATAAAATTTTTTTAAAAAGTATCAAGAGCAAAATAGTATAAATATTTTCAAAGGAAGGCATGAATATTTTTGTGTGGGATTAATGTCAATGTCTTATTGTAAAAAAATTTAAACATGCATCATGTTTTTCAATGACACCCTCAGTCCTTTGTCTTTTATTCAGAGGCAAAGTCTTGCTACGTTGCTGATTGCCCAGGCTAGGCTCAAACTTGCAATGGTCCTGCTCAGCCTCCCACAATAAATACTGAGAATGACACCTGTGTGCTACCTTATTTATTGACTTTCTTACACAAAGGACACTGGATGCCCCTATTTAAATAGGTCCTGAAGATCTATTCATGTTAGTATACAGAGAACCTTTTACCCCTAGATAATATGCTACAGTATGGGTTGACTACTGTCTATTATTTAACCAGTTCCCTACTGATATACAGGAGGGTTGTTTTCAATAATTTGTCATTATGAAAAATGTTGCAATTTTAATTTGGAATACATTATATATTACTTTTAGTTCCATTTTCCAAGTTCTTTCCTAGGCACACACCAGGTATTCATGGGGAACCTTTTTAATAACCTTATTAATAATGCAGCCATTATTTTCATTCCTGAACACTAAAATTAAATCTCCATAGACATTTCAGAGGGGATGTAGAGAGGGGAGAAGGGGGGAAGGAAAATGAGGGGCATGTGTTATGCACACGTACCAACTCCCCATAATGAATGCATTTATTATGTGCTGCAAACATGTACAAATGGAAATGTTTTAAAAAAGAAATTTCTGAAGTGGCACTCCGCAAGGGCACTTCTATTTATGCCACTTTGCTTGAATCCTACAACAGGCTTTGAATTGTGCCATACATTTAAATCAATAATTTGGTTTGAGACATCCATAAGTTGTTCGATAAAGTCTCTACACGCTCCCTCCAGGCATGAGTAGCAATCAGTGTGCAAAGGCAGCACGATCATTCTAACTGTATCCTTCTCCATGTCACCAGATGAGGCTGTATCATAAGAGGCAGAGATAACACTACCTGCCAAGTCAAGTGGGTGAAGAGACAAAATACTCACCCGAAGAATATTAATTTGTGGGTAAAAGCAAGACACTGACACTTGTTCTGGTTTTTTGAAATATTAATATACAAGTGTTCCTGTTAGAATATATAGAAATTCTCATAATTTTACATAACTTAAGCCATTATTTCTCATTGTCAAGTGGTAATCTCAAGTAAAATAAACCAAGGAGAATCCAGATTAACACAAATCCTTGAAGAAATCACTGCAAGTATTGATCACCTAAATTTTTTTATCTTCAAATCAAATCATTTTTTTTCTCAGAGCTGTGGGTGAAAAGAAAACAGAACAAAGACTTTATTCTCTAGACATTTGTTAAATAACAAAGAAGGAGGAAAACATATTCACTGCTTATAATAATAATGTAAGGGGGCAGGAAGATAGCTCAGAGGACTAAGCGTCTGCTTAGGCAAGCTCAGCTTCCTGTACCATGCTGGCCTTGCCCCCAGGCTTGCTGAGCTGACCACTGAGACTGGACACGGTAGCACACGCCTATAATCCTAGCACTGGGGAGACTGAGAAAGGAGGAGCACTAAAAGTCTGAGCTGCATAATGAGACCCTGTACCAAATACATTATTAATAATAATAATAAATATAATGCACAAAGTATTAAAAGCTAAAAGAGCTGGGGATATAGCTCAGTTGCATAATCACCTGCCTGGCAAGCACAGTCTTGAATTCAACTCCTGGTGCTACAAAAAAAAACAAAGGGGAAGGAAGGAAGGAAGGAAGGAAGGAAGGAAGGAAGGAAGGAAGGATGGATGAGGTAGAAGAATGAAGCATCATGGTACTAAAACAGAGGAACAGGGCTAGGGATGTGGCTCAGCAGTAGAACCCTGGCCTTGCATGCACAAGGCCCTGGGTTTGATCCCCAATACATTAAAAAAAAGCAGGGGGGGGGGGGGGGGAGGAACAGATTACTGAACTTGCTGTCGTCAGAGCCTTGACATCCACCTAAGTCCTGGCCCACTGTCACAAGGTCCCAGGTGAAATGTCTCACCCTCTGAGGGGCCCAGCTCAATTCACAGCTCTCCCTGAAACTCCTCTCCTTGCCTTGTTTTGCTTCTTTTAGAAAAGAAATTCTTATCTGAGAGCACCATGTTTTAAGAACAAGGACTTTCCTATCAGTGACCTCTGTATCCCCTGCACTTAGAAAGGCAACAAGAACAAAGCAGGTGTGCTTAATATTTTCTGAACAGATAAATGAGCAAGACACAAAGTTACCAAGTTAGTTCCAGGTGAGACTCCTCCTTTTCACAGGTCCTATTTGCTCATGGGAAAGTCAGAGTTGCTCCTCCTTCCAAACCCCTTCTTTTCCATCCTTCCAGAAGAGTCCTTGCTCAGAGTTTATATACACTGGATGTTGCACCTTCTACCCACTTTGGCTTTAGTGCATCTCTGCTTGCGGAGCTGGCCCTAACTCCACCCGAATGCTGGATGATAGCACCATCCATCTAAGCCGCGAGCCCCGCTTAGCTCTAATGACGTCACCACTCCCCTTCAGTTACCTTCCCCCAAGGCCAATGCCAGGGCTGCCTCACCTCACAGTATTACCTGACGCATTCTGCTTTTGTCTTTCCAGCTCTTTCACTCAGTTTCTCCCACGAAACCTCATACAGACTAACAGTCTCTGTCCTCTCTACTGTCTTATCTGAAAGCCCCCTCTTGTCTTCAATCCTTTTCCCCTTTACCCTATAGGCCACGGTCCACCATTTGCATTTCTATTCAGTTTATAACGATAGTCCACTCTCCCTACCTCTGCCTATCATTCTGCACCCAGACTACTGAGCACTGCTGGAGAAAAGACACACAGCGTCGCATATTGTACATTACCTAGAGTAATGACAGCAAACCTCTCTTGCCAGCACTGAGCAACTGCGTGTTTCTGGCCCTCGTTCTCCATAATTAGCTCTTTCAAACATTCCCCAAAGTCCTAAGAACTTTCAACTCTTCCTTATTCCCAGAAAACTATGCCACTTCCTATTGCATAGTAAAATGTGAGGCCATCGTATAAGAACCTGCAAAGCCTCCCATCCCATCTAACTGCCTCCCCCACACCCGCACCCACCCCTTCCTGGTCTTCCATTCATTCCTGCAATGAACGACGTTGGTCATACATCCTTTTAGATGCTCATGCCAGCATCTGTGCCTGGGATCACTGCCCCAGCTGTCTTGGCACTTCCATCACTCTATCACTCCTTTTCTGCATCAATTTCTTCTTTTACCCTTAACCTTAAAACACACTCAAAACTTCCCCTTTTTCCTCCCTTGATCTCAGCATCACTTATGGTTCCTCTCCATTTTCTTCCCTTTTGCTACCATCATTCCTCACTGTTTTTGGCCTTCTCACTCTCCTGAGACCTGACTTTGGCCTGCAATTCAGATGAAATTAGGTCTTATCGCAAGCACTAAACTTCTCCATCACAAAGTTCAATAGATGTGACTTTAGTCCTAAACTTTCCCAGCATCTGACACTGCTGACGCTTCCTTCCTTAAAATATTCCCTTATGTTGGTGTTCATGAAATCTATTTCTAACCTTCATATTCTTAGCTTCTCTTTGCCCCTCCAGATTCCTCCTTCAATCCTTCATTACAGATTGGTATTACTCAACTACAGGGTGCAACAGAGCTGTCACAGGTCACTCCTTTATTCAACTTCGGCCTTCCCCGAGATGATTTAACCTACTCCAGCAATTGTAATCACTCTTCATAAGCCAAATATTTCTAAATCTATATATTACCTCTCTCCTGAGCTTCAGATCCCATACATTCACACTGTCTTCTGAACAGTTTCACCTAGATGACCCTAGGCACCCAAAATTTCAAATGGGCTGAAGGCTGAGGCAATAGGATCACTGGCTTAGGGCTGGGGAGATGGCTCAGTGGAATAATCGCTTCCCTGGCAAGTGCAAGGGCCTGAGTTCAATCCCCAGTTCCAAAAATAAATAAATAAATAAATAAATAAATAAATAAATAAAAATAGGATCACTGGCTCAAGCCCTAGACAACTCAGTGACTTAGCAAAACCCTGTCTCCAAGCTTTTTTAAAAAATGAATAAAGACTAAAGGGCTAAGGATATAGCTTGGCATAAGCCCCTAGGTTCAATCCTTAGTATAAAATAAAACGGACCTCCTGGTTTTTCCTCAAAATCATCTTTCTCTTACTTTGTTCCCTATCTCACAGAAGTGTACCATCCCTACTTAGCTTCCAAAGAAAGCTAGTGATCAGTCGTGCCTCCTCTACTCTCAGCCTCACCTTCTCCAACCCCTCTAAAAGCCCTTCAAATCCATTCACCTTTCTCTATTCCCCCACCCCTTAATCTACACAATCATCTTCTTTTAGATAACTACATATCCTTAAATTGTGCAGTGGTCTCAAAACTGGTCTCTCTGTCTCTAATTTGAGCAAACTTGCAATGTATTTTCCACTCTGCCTCTAATGAGCAACATTTTTGAAGATGTAGATTTGATCCTGCTACTTCCCTGAGTAAAGCTTTTCATTGGCTTTTGATTGTGTTTTGGAAGAAGTCCAAATAATTCAATCTAGCTTACATGGCCTTCTGATCTGGCTCACGCTTACCTCTGAAGCGTGTGCCTGGGTATCCCGCTTTCTCACACTCAATTCCAGGGTTACTGACCCTTTCCATCTCTGGAATCATTAGTCTTTTCCTTACTCTGGACCTTCACATATGCCAATTCTCCCATCTGAACACTTTTATGGCTGCTCTTTTCCCCGATCTTCAGAGCAAAATGTCCCTATCATTTCCTCCAGGAGCCCTTCCTTGACTCTCCTATTCCCAAACAAAACAAGACAAGCATGGCTAACTGCACACCCCTCTAGGTACTCTTCTAGCACCCTGCACTTCCCCATCAAAGCACACAATATGATGTGCTGCATCTCACTTGTCTCTGTCCGTCAGAGCAGGAGCTTCAGGTAAATAGCAATCTCTTACACTCCACAAGCCACCGCAGTTCCAAGACCTGAAACATGACCTGCTTGATATAATGACAGATGGCCAAAGATCCTTTTGAGTAAATAATATAAATAAGTAATAAATGGCAACAGTTGTGTAAAGGAAGAAGGAAATGGTGTTAGTGTGGAGGTGGCATGCAAGTTGGAGCTGAAGGCAGCAGTGGCTCTTTACATTGGTCATCTTGCCTTCACTGGCATAACACAGCAGACACGCATAACTTACGAGCGGTTCAGGATTTCACAGGTTTCAATCCATAGTCAGCTGGCTCTAGGGCAGACATGTCACAGTGGAAGGGCACAATGGAGGACAAATGCTCAACTCGGGGCACGCAGGAAGCAGAGAACAAGGACAAAGACAGAGCAGGGCGCGTGCCCCAAAGGTGACCCACCACCTCCGCCAGATCCCACCTCCCAAGGACACACTCAGCTAGGAACTCAGCAACTGTCACGGTTTGATACAGCGATGAACACAGCGTACCGTGATCCAGCCACCTTCGAGAGCCCCAGCTCTGAAAGCATGTGACTTCTGGGGACATTTGAGATCTAAACCCTAAAACTCTTTGACAAGGAGAGATGCAAGAACTCTCACCCCACACAGAGGAAACTCTAAGTTCGGGTTTATGAGGTTCTGGGAAAGAGACTCGAGAAGAATGTAAACCTCAAAAGAGGGGTGACAGATGCAGATCTTTGAATTTTAGTAACTTTTCAGCTTTATTCAAATGACAGCCAAAATGTTCTCTTAACTGAAATACACCAAAGATGGACGGATACAATTTTTCCTAAATAAATCTGTAACAATTAAAATATTTCTATATGTGGTACCAGACTTGAAGCTGTCTTCCTTTACCTTGTGCTTTTTCAGTACATCCAGGTCATGAGCAGCATCTTGTGACCCTATAAAAAAATAAATCATATTGCCTTGAACATAAATATAACCATCCTGACTTTTTATATAAGTTTGTACAACAATTCTACTAGTTATTCTTTAAAGGAAAAATAGTAACACAGGAGGACTTCAGTCCAATTTTCTGAAGGCCAACTTGGTAATATTCACTATAAAATATTCACCTTCTACAGTATATGTCCCTTTGACTTTTCCACTTCTAAGAATTTGTCCCAAAGCTTATATATATTGCAGTGATCACTACAAGGGTGTTCATTATAGTATTTTTTGTGATAACAAATAAAAAACAAGAGCCAACCAACCAAACAAAAAAACTCTAAAAAAAATCAATCTAAAGGCTGAAGTACCTGAAAGATGGTATGACTATGTACTAAGGTACATATAGCCATGAGCACCATTAGAAACAAGAAGTGAAGACATTTATGACATTGATACATGTTCTTCAAAATATTAAGTAGCAAAAGTAGGCTACAAAACACTATCTGGGGGCTGGTGAGATGGCTCAGTGGTCTAAAGCACCTACTTAGAACAAGGTTAGCAAAGCACAGGGACCGCGGTTCAATCCCCCAGCACCACATGCCAGCCAGCCCCGCCCCCTGGTGGGCTGAACTGGCCACACACACACACACACACACACACACACACACATAAATAAACAAATAAAATTTTAAAAAAACACTATCTGTCATTTTTATAGGAATCACGTACATGGATAAATTTCCAAATCACAGGAAGTATACGGAATAAAACGTTAACAGTGCTGTTACAGCTACTTATTTTTCTTCTTTATACTCATTTGTATTTTTTACAACAAACATACTTTTCCTTTATTATAGAAGTGTATTCAAGGGCCAACCTGATAGCTCAGCAGAATAAAGCACTTGCTTAGGCAGAGCGCAGTGGCCGGGGTTTGATGCCCGACTTGCCGTGCCAGTCCTGCCCCCAGGGCACATGGAGAGGGCGACTGAGACTGGGCACAGTGGCACACGCCTGTAATCCCAGCATTTGGGAGGCTGAGAACAGGAGGATCACTAGGAGTCTGGTCTACACAGTGTAGCCCTTATCGACCCTGTACCAAATGCATTTACAAAAAAAAGAAGCGTATTCAGAAAATCAGACACCCACAAAATCTCTCAGCGCCAGCTGGCTTGGGAACACCTCGCAGCTCGAGTCTGCAGGATCCACCCACACGCCGGGTCCCACTCAGGCTGTGCCAGTCCTGCCTCCTTCCGGATCTCCCACCCTTGGAAATTAGCTCTGGTGAATAAGCACATTTGCTTGGGAGAATAACTAATTCAGATAAAGGAAGTTTCACTTTTCAGAAAATGGGGCCCTCATATTTAAAGATTTCAGGCATTTTATTTTGCTGAATTACTTCACATCTCCATACACAGTGCTTTTCTCACCTTCCTTATCTGGGAAATCAGCCAGCTTTTATTATCTGATTTTAGGTAGCTGTGGGGCAGCTATAACAGCTCGATCATTTTTCTTACTGCCAAGCTCACAGGCTCCCTACAGAGCCTACACTCAGCTTCATTCTATTTAAAATTTGGCATAAACCAGCTGCAGTGGTGCACCCTGGAGACTGACACAGAAGGATCACTCTGAGTCCAAGGCCCCGCTGGGCTACAAAGTGAGTTCAAGGCCAGCCTGAACTGCACAGTGACATCTGTTTAAAAAAAATTTTGTCTATCAAAATATTAGTATTTGTATATGGTATTATTCTCTGTAATTTTCTAAAAATCTGAAAAACTTCATAACCTTAAATAAAAATTCTTGGCACCACATGTTGTGCCAGCCCCATCCCAGGGTGCAGGGAGCAGGCCACCAAATCCGGGCGTGATGGTGCACACCTGTAATCCCAGCGCTGGGGCGTCTGCAAACAGGATCACTATGAGTCCGAGCTGCATAGTGAGACCCTGTACCAAATACATAAAAATAAAAATGAAAATAAACTAACTTTTCTACCATGAGAAGTCTTTATCATTTCTTTTTATTTTCTTTCTTTCCTTCTTTCTCTTTCTTTCATTTTTGTGGAACCGGGGATTGAACTCAGGACCTTGCGCTTGCCAGGCAAGTGCTTATTCTACTGAGCTATTTCCCTGGCCCTAGTCCTTATCATTTCTAAGGGAAAAAATCAGCTCAAGTAGTTTAAATTTGGTGGTTTAATATGTATGTCATTTTTTTTTTCTTTCAGTACTGGGGATTGAACTCAGGCCCTTGAGCTTGCCAGGGAAGTGCTTATTCTACTAAGCCATCTCCCCGGGCCCATGCATGTCACATTTTAAATAATAATTTTCTATTTCTTAAAATAGCAAAAACTGAAATAGGATTTACATGAAATTATTCCATGCTTTTACCCTACTCCAATGTTATTATAAATACTTATCAAAGTTGGATGCTTTAATAATTTCCATTATACATAGACATGCACATCAAACAGAATAGACTGATGATGCTCCAGACTTGGCTGCCATATTTTGGAAGTGATTTACAAAACATGACTGTGCTGATACAAATTAATATCTTGAGACAAAAAATGTAATTTATATGTTCTGCCTCTTCAAACCATGGTAACATTAAATGAGTGTTAACAGTGTGGGGGGCTGGGGCGATAGCTCAGTAAATAAGCACTTGCCTGGCAAGTGCAAGGGCCTGAGTTCAATCCCTGGTTCTGCAAAAAAACCAAAACAGTGTAGGGAAACAATTTACATTAGAAATGTGGGTAATAAGCTTGTATTTTTCAACTAATACTCAGCAATATTCATTTCAAGTTAATTCCCTCTAAATTTTAGATACAATCATCTTTTCTCCAATTTTAAATGAACTCTTTATGATACAGTTTTGCACTAATCTTTCAGTGGAAAAAAAAACCTCCATAAATTATAGTATGAAATTTTTTTTTTTCTTTTTTTTGGCGGAACCGGATATTGAACTCGGGCCCTTGT
>NW_004524601.1:17426003-17431388 GCF_000260255.1 Octodon degus
AGGGCTGGGGAGATAGGTGAGGAGAATAAGTGCCTGCCTGGCAAGCGTGGGGTCCAGAGTTCAATCCCCGGTGCTGCAAATAAATAAATAATAAGATCTCTTGAATCTTGTTTTTAACTTTCAAAGAAATCATTTTATTAAAAATATCAAATAATTTGTGAATTAAGATGTAGCATGTAGATATGATCTGTAAGCCTAACTCACAAATCACTATTTTCATAATTATAAAAAGAAATCAAGAAAAGTTATTACATTACTGCCAAGGAAAAATAAATGACATTTTAAAGAAATGTTTTATATGAAAAAAATTTTAATGCTGAACATTCATCAATGGATAAAAATAGAGGTATTGATTACTACAAGGCGTAATAACATTCCTGAAAGATTTACATAAATAAAGAACTATATATGTAGCTGATCCCAGCATCTCGCTCCAGCTGTAGCCTGGGCAGCCCCGGGCTGGGGCGAGAGCCACAATGTCTCAGGCTGTGCAGACAAATGGAACTCGACCATTAAGCAAAACATGGGAACTGCGCTTGTACAAATTACAACGAACACCTCCGGAGGCAATAAGAGGTGGCTTGGACATCGTGGTTTCACCTAGAAGTCACCGCAGCGAAGTAATGTGCCCGATTTGTTTGGATATGATGACACACACTATGACTACTAAGGAGTGTCTGCATCGTTTTTGTGCAGTTTGTATTATTCCAGCCCTGCAAAGCGGCAATAAAGAATGTTCTACCTGTCAGAAAAAAACTGGTTTCCAAAAGATCACCAAGGCCAGCACCAAACTTTGCTACAATCATCAGCAAAGTTTATCCAAGTTGTGATGAGTAGGAAACTCATCCAGAAAGAGAATTAGCCAGGATCAACAAGCACAAGGAGCTCTGTGGTTATACTACTATTTCCAGTGAAATAATAATCTGTTACGCTAAATAAAGAATTGAGAATAATTTTTTATAAAGTTTATTAGTACGTTTTAAACTACACGATGATACACTGTATTTTTATTTTTTATGTAATTAGAGCAGAATCTATAGGGTGTACAGGGTCTCACTACATAGATTGGACTCATAGTGATCCTTCTGTTTTTAACCTCTCAAGCACTGGGATTATAGGCACACGCCACCACACCCAGTCTCAATCGCCCTCTCTGCAAGGCCGGGGCGGGCCGGCATGGCCTGCCTGGATCGAACCCCAGCTGCTGGGCTCGGCCTAAGCAGATGCTTTAGTCCGTTGAGCTATCTAGCCAGCCCTTAAGGATCTCCCCCCCCCCCACCCCTTTGCCTGGCTCAGCCCACCTTAAGGGCAGGAAGAATAATTTAATGGTAGGATTTTGGGGGGAAATTTTTATGTTCCATTTTCTTTCAGTTCCCCATTTTCTTTTTGCCTGCCTTTCAAATGAATGCAGATTGGTTACACAATTAGTGGGTTTCATTTTAGCAGACTGCAGTCAATGTCCAGACCACCTTCCCCTCCCCAGTTCCACATGTCTGGGGAGTTAACTGTATGCTGTATTTTGATCATATTCATATGCCCAGATTTTTAGAGGAGTACGAGGAGTGGCACTCAAGACCTCTGCATTGCACTGTATCTCTACCCCACTCCCTTTTTAACGTTTTTATTTTGAGACAAGGTCTAATCAAGGGGGCCGGGGAGATGGCTCAGTGGAATAAGTGCTTCCTGGCAAGCACAAAGGACTGAGTTCAATCCCCGGTTGCACCAAAAAAAAAAAAAAAAAGAAAAAAAAAAAAAAGGTCTAATCAAATCACTACCTCAGGCTGGGCTCAAACTTGCCATCCTAGCTCACTGGAGATTATAAATTAACTGCAAACAACAGATTACATTACATGGCTCTATTTTCTTTATACTCCACCAAAGATAAAAGTTGTCTGGTGTGCATTCCTGGGAAATAATCCAGATGCTTTGGCCTTGGAGGAGGGTGCTGTTAGAATTAACCTTGAAACAACCTTAGTTTTCCAGACAGAAACAAAATCTGGATACAAACAGGAGAAATAACTTTAGGAAGAAGGTGTTTGTACTTAACCAGAAAAAAAGTCCACCTGTCTTTCAGAAGAAGGGAGGTTTTACCATATGAAAAAGCCCCAAAGACTCTTCCAACCTGATAACATTATCTTGATCAGTTAGTTCACTTTGGATAAATTCACTGAGGAAAATAACAAAGTTTCTGAATATTCTGAATTGGTGAATAATACTTGCGGCCAGGGAGATAGCTCAGTAGGTTAAGCGCTTGCCTGGCAAGCACTAGGGCCTGAGTTCAATCCCCGGTTCCAAGAAAAAAAAAAAAAAAAAAAAAAGTCTAGTTGAATAATACTTGCAAATTTTACCATAATTCTTTTAAACCATTATAATTACAATGTAAGCCAAATAACTAGTTAACATGTACTCAGATATATTTTCTTTCCTATGTACAAATAAGAGACCTGGGTGAACTTTGCAAATTATTTTAAAGGATTTGCTTAATTTTCCACTTGATGAGAATATGATGTAATTTTTCTCTGGGCTGTAACAACTACTTGAAGACATTTATTCAGTGATTTTTTTTTTTTAAGAAGTAGGGATTGGATCCAGGGAACACTAAGATATATCTCCATCCTTTTCTATTTTTTATTTTGAGACAGAGTCTAGCTAAATTGTCCAGGCTGGCCTCAATCAAATTTGTGATCCTCCTGCCTCTGCCTTTTGGGTAGCTGGTATTACAGATGTGCACTAGCACATCTGTCCTAGTAAATAAGCATTCATAAAATAATACTGTAGGGAGCAGGTGAAGCTGGAATTTGGTCATATGTGTGGGGGCAAGACAAGGCGAAAGTACCTAAAGCAATCAAGCTACCTCGATCCTGAGAAAAGCATCCTGCCTGGGACAATTCCAGTTATTAGTTGCTAGACAACCCTGTGTCTCCTGATACTAACTTTGTGAAGAGTATAAATAATAAACACCTCACAGTGTTTGTTCAGTTCTTCTCCCATCAAGAGAGGACCTCTACCTGACCTCAACTCTTGGCTCTTGTCTTTATTTTCTAAATCCCTTTGACATTTCTCCCAGGCAGCATGGAGAGCCCAGCTGATTGGTGGCATAATATAACAGTTTCTACAGATGCTGTGATTGATTTCTGTCAAAAAAAAAAAAATACTTTTACTTAAGGTCACCACAACCTTATAACTTTTTAAGTGGCAGAGAGGACAAGTGATGTGTGTGTGCCAATCTAGGTGGTTAGAGGCAGAGTGGAAAACTTGGTCCAATCTGAAACAGCTCAGTACAACAGACAGCAGGGGTCCGTCTGGCTTGATGCCCGGCTCTGTTACTCGGCAGGTGTGTGACCTTGGGCAAACATCCTACCCGGTCTCAAATCCCAGCTCCTATCTGTGAACCGAGCAGATAACCTTTGATTGGAGTTATCGGAAAGGCGGGCTACGGCATGCACCCTTCATAGAGTACTAGAGAGTTGATGACCCCAGCTCACTGTCCTTTCTACTCAAGGTGACCTTGGACACATAAATAGCGGCAAGCCATTTAACCTTTCCGGGCCTTGACTTCTCTATTCATAAATGAAAAATAATTCAAACCATCTATTTTTTTTTTTTCAGTACCAGGGATTGAACTCAGGACTTTGCGCTTGCCAGGCAAGCGTTTATTCTACTGAGCTATCTCCCGGGCCAAATCACCTATTCTTGACAAGTTAACAAGTTACAACTTTGCTTCTTTTGCTGTGAGGACTGTGCTTGTACAGAGATTAAGTATGTCAATACATAAGAAATTATAAAACTACCAGTCTCTGCTGTAAAAATGAAGTCTTGCTTTAAGACACTCCAAAAACAGACATCAAGTGCTAGGGCAGGCCGGTACTGTATTTTATATGGTCCCCCACAGCTGAGCAGGCCAACAAGCACACAGCTATGAACATCAGCCTTTTACAGCTCTACCCTTGTCCTATATTTCTTTGCTTGATAAAAGTATTCATGATTGTTTAAAATTAAACAACAAAAAAAAAATCTATGGCCCTTCATAATGCAAGGAAACACAACAGCCACCTGTCATCCTCCAGAGAAGTTAGAAGGGGGTGGGAGGGAAGCTTTTCTGAAATCCAAATAGCAGGCGTTAAATGCCACTAGAATCCACGCGGCTCATGCACTGAGCGTGGGAGCAGAATGTCGCTCTCTGCTGGAGGAAGTTCTGTATCCAGAGCAGGTGACCCGGCAGGGCGGGGTACTCACCCAGGAGCAACCAAGGCTTGACCACGCCGACCTGCAGGTCTGCGCTAAGGTCCTGCACATAACCACAGCCACCCCCGCCGCTCGCCTCTACTTCTTCCACCACGTGGATGCTCGCCTCTTTCCACGTCTCTAGGATTTTCTTTCCCGTCAGCGTGGTCACCCTGGTGCATTGCTTCCTGAGGTTGCTCCGGGAGAACGCTTTGATTTCCTGGCTCAGGGAGTGCATTACATGGGTGGTGGCTGGGAACAAATGCAAGCAAACCCAGCGAGCAACAGGTGCTGAAATGCTCGTCCCTAGCGTAGTTCAGGGAACCAACGCAGCCTCTCGGGCGCTCCGCCCGCCGTGCAGGTGACAGACGCGGCCACCCGACGACACCCGAGCTCCAGCTGCGCTAGGCAGGCGCCGCCCTGTAAGGCGAGCTCTGATTGGCCGCTGAGACCCGGGCGCCGATTGGCTGCCGGTTCTTCTACTTCCGGTTGGTGGACCATGGCGTTTGCTTTGCAATCTGCGCTCCGCTGGGGAGGGTGCATGTTGTTGCTCTTTCGATCTAGCCCAGTTATATAAGTAGAATGGTAAATTTTAAGACAGAATTGGGGAGGGGCCGATGTCTGCTGGCCCTACTGATTGCAGTCGGTCATGGTGATGACCTGCGAACCGGTGCGTCCTCCCGCTTTGGAGCCGCGGCTGAGGGGAGCGTGCGCGGTGCCTCCGCGCAGGTGCAGTTATTTCTAGTGACGCGTGTCCCTCTCCCTTTCTTCTGTCACTGCCGACGCAGACGTCTAGGAGATGAAACGTGTGCGTATTTGTGAGGCAACGGTGCACATAAAATCTGAACATGGTATTCTGTCTTTCAGATGTGTCTACCTGCATAGGTTAGCAAGGTTTAAAATGTATTTTCTGACTTCCCACCTATATTGTGGCCCGCTGACGGGTTACTACAGAAGGCCTGGTAAGGTAACTGGTGCGCTTTTTATTGAAAGCACCGCGGTCAGGTCCATCCAGAGAGCTGAGAAAAATTAAGTGTACAAATATCCAAATTTACAAAACACAAGTAATAGAATCATGATTCAGATTACAAAAGAATTCTCTGCTTTGCAAAAGAAACCGACTCCTTTAATTTTCTTTTTTTTTTTTTTTTGAAGAAATGC
>NW_004524601.1:17431988-17433224 GCF_000260255.1 Octodon degus
ACTCCCCATATTGAAGTGTTTGAGCCTCTTCTGGAGGTAATTCAGGTTCGATTAGGCTGTAAAGGAAGGATACTAGCAAAGGATTAGAGGCTTCCTGAGAACAGGAGAACAGCTCCCCAACTCTTCATGCACCAAAGAAAGGCCACACTTCACTTTATGAAGACAAAGTGAGAGACATCTGCCTGCAAGCTGGAAGAGAGCCCCCACCAGGAACCTTGAATGAGCCAGTGGGCTTAGTAGCCTTCAGACCCTCAGAAATACATTTCTGCAGCTACACAGTTTATGGGATTTTGTTATGGCCTCATGAGCAGACTGTGATAGAAACTAAAATTTTTCCTCTCAAAAAGGGAATTACCAGCCCAGGTTATCAACAAGGCACTCTAAAATGAACAATTAGAGGGCCAGGGAGCCAGCTCAGTAGAATAAGTGCTTGCCTGGCAAGTGTAAGGGCCTGCGTTCAATCCCTGGTTCCGCAAAAAAAAAAAGAACAAGTGGAGAGATGATTTGCATCATCTAAACAATCATAGGTTCACCAAAAACAACTATAGCCATAAATCAGCCCATATATTTGTCATAACAATGATCAAAAATAATTATCAACTATTGAGAATTTACTACATTGTAGGCATTGTGCTTATAAGCCATGTTTATCTATTAGGCACTTCAGACTATTTTAGACATATTACCCCGTTTGACTTCACCACAAGTCTATTACACACATATGGTGAAAGATGGTGGCTCTAAATTAGATCTCAAAAAGCACCTAGAAGTGTTTGGGCTTATAGAATTTCTGAACATTAAAGTAGTATGAGAAAGCATTATATAGAATGAAGAAAATAAGTCTGAAGACTAGTTAGAAAACAAAGGTATGAGGACCTCACAGGGTATAAGGTATACCCAGGTGTAAGGGCCAAAGAAAACTGAATTAGGTTGAAGCTCATAAAAAACTGATTACTCAAAAATCATTTTAAGAGGCTAGTGAGATAGCACAGTGGTCTAAAGCACCTGCTTAGGCAACTGCAGGGACCACTGTTCAATCCTGGGCACCACATGCCTTGACAGCCCTGCCCCCCAGGGCAGACTGAGGTGGGCCCACACACACACACATGTGCACGTGTATGTGTGCACACATACACACAGACAAAAGATGCCTATCAAAAATGAGTTGATGGTATCTAATTAGGGAAATTTGGACACAAATGTTACAAGTGTTATGAGTTGTATTCTTTTTTTTTT
>NW_004524601.1:17439246-17440349 GCF_000260255.1 Octodon degus
AGGGATTGAACTCAGGCCCTTGCACTTGCCTGGGAAGCAGTTATTCCACTGAGCCATCTCCCTGGCCCCCCAGTCCTGATTTTTCAACTGAAGAATTTATAGCAGCTACATGATGCTTCAGTTTAAAAATGGCAGCAAATATTAAGAAACCCCCTAAGAATTTTTTAAGTGAAAAGACTATTAAAGATCAGATACAGTTTTTATAAGCCTATTTTAAATTTTGAATTTTAACAATTCAAGTAAAATCTAATTAACATAAACAGAATATATGCATACAATTTATAGTTGTGTACATAAATGCAATAGCAATAGTCACATGAATATACAAACATTATCAACTCTTTTGAAGTTCACCATTTAGCTATGACTTGTGTGTCATAATTGTTCGCATATGCTGGGATACACATCCAGAAGGTTTACTAACAAAAACAGAACTAGAAATGTCCATTTTTAAGAGTAGCAAAAAAAGTCAGTGTACAGATTAATGGGAAATATAAACACATGATGAAGAGATTTGAAAGAACAGAAAGCACATTGTATTTTATATATTAAATTTTCTTTCAATTTAAATCATTGAGAAATGCATATATTCTTAAGAATGTTAAAGTCAGGAGAAAAAGGCTGACTTATTTATCAGCCCCAAATGGACTCCTAAAATACTAAGTTTGGGCAGAAGAGCATGAAAAAAGCAAAAGAAAACAGGCAGGCGAATTTCTAGAAGAGGAGGGGACAGAATGATCTGTAGCACTTAAGCCTTGCAAGTTCAAATCAATACATTTTTGGTGCTTAAAACATATCTAAAAACACCAAAGTGTTTATAAATTAGTGAAAGAGTAAACATGCATTATGGCATTTTGAACAACTCAACCTCTGCTGGGCCTAACATCCGCAGTGATTGTCAGGTCTTCAGAGACAAAAGTCTATCGTGGTTGCAGTTACAAACCCATTTGGGCCTCACCTAGCAGAGGTGATTCTACAAAGTTACACAGTGGAAATCATGACAGAGGTTCATGACTAGTAGTCTTTTCCTCTGGAGTTAAAAGCATATATGTACAAGCACTGAGTTGGAAATCCTCGGATTTGGAACCACTTCTATGAGTTAC
>NW_004524601.1:17440899-17466103 GCF_000260255.1 Octodon degus
TATTAAAAGTTTCAATGTAAGCTTTATTCACTAAATGCAAACAGAAGAATACCTGCCAATAATTCGCTATAACTGAATAAGATGTTCCTTAGCTGCTAGGTTTTTTGTTTGTTTGTTTGTTTGTTTGTTTTTTCTTTTTTTTTTTTGGCAGAACCGGGATTGAACTCAGGCCCTTGCACTTGCCAGGGAAGCACTTATGCCACTGAGCCATCTCCCCAGCCCCAAGCTGCTAGTTTTCATATCATTCTTCATCACTTGTGGGGCAGTGAGATCAGTAATACTAGGGAAAGTGTGTCTTACATTCAACTCAGTTAATATTTATGGATTCTCACAAAGCAAATGGCACTGGATTAGGCAGTATAAATGGCCCCTGGCAAATATTACACATTGAGGCCTTATCTACAGACTGAAGTTAGAAACCCCTGTTTGAGGAAGGATTTGTTTTTTTAATATGTTTTTACAAGCAATACAAAGTTCGAATTGTCATAAAAAGTATTAATAAGTGAAAAGGTAGAATTTGCCTTTGGTCTCCAACTAGATCAGGATATTATTTATTTATTTACTTATTTATTTTGTATTTAGGACAGGGTCTAAAGAGTCTCACTACACAGATGCGACTCATAGTGATCCTCCTGTTTACAGCCTCCCAAATGCTGGGATTACAGGCATGGCCACCACTTCCAGTCTCAATCACTGTCTCAGCATGACCCAGGGGCAGGGCTGGCACAGCAGGCTCAGGGATCAAAAACCTGGCCCCTGCGTCTGGCTAAGCAGGTGCTTTAACCCACCGAGCTATTTGGCCAGCCCCTAGATTAGAATATTTTAAATTTCAACTGGGCTCCTCCAAAATCATCCAGTTATCGTTGTTTACAAGGAAATCAAGGTGGAGGAATTTAAGAGGGTCCCAAGTTCATTGCTGACAGCAGAGAAAGCTTCCAATGACTTCCTGATTTTCCATGATGTTATAGAATTCTGTGTCATGTCATAGAATATTTAACACATTTTAAGCTCTTTAAAAAATACATAACCAGGACTGGGGAGATAGCTCAGTGGTCTAAGTGCCTGCCTGTCAAGTACAAGGACCTAGGTTTCATCCCCAGTACTACATACCAGGAACTCTGGGCTGGCCTTAGGAACTGGGCATGGTGGTACATTTCTGTAATCCCAGCACTGGAAAGGCTAAGACAGGAGGATCACTGTGAGTCCAAGCTGCATAGCGAGACCCTGTACCAAAATAAATAAATAGAAGATAAAAAATATATAACCAGAACCCTACAAAATGTCATGAATGTACTGTTTCTGTCTACTACATGACCAATATTTTTTAAAGTCTTAACATGAAATTCTCTCCTGTCTTATACCCTAAAAAATGGCAAAAAAATGCATTCACAAAAAGCCGTAAGATAAAGCAGTTGCACAACATGTGAAGCTAAGGTACACTGAGATGAGTGTATCACTGGAGTTTAATAGTAGAAGTCTCATACGCCAGGACACCAATATCTATAGGCAAAATCTCTTAACAGTATGAGAGCAAACATCTTCATAATAGTTTAATACATTAACATATTGAAAGGTACTGTTATGGTTTGTGTCTAGTTGTCCCCCCAAAGCCTCATGTAAGTTATGGGGCAGATACAGCTGGAGGAGCAATGAGGGGCTTGAGGGGTGGGGCCAGAGGACCAGGGCTGGACCCGAGGGGCGGGGCCAGAGGACCGGGGCGGGGCCTGAGGGGCGGGGCCAGAGAGAGATGAACCCTTAAACTGGCTAGCCTGGATTCTCAGAGACGCGGAGAGAAGAAAGTTTTTTGCTAATATTGTTTGGACACTAATTAATGCCCATATTGTCTACTCTGAGTAACTACTATGAAGGTAACAATACACAATATATTAATTAATGTTACTCTCCTATTAGCCTATTTTGATACTGATTTATTACTATTTTTATTTTGTTTTTTCTTCTTTAAAATAAAAAACCACAAAATTAAAAAAGAGAGAGAGAGAGAGATGCGGAGAGGGACATCCTGGACACGGCAGCACCCCAGCCTCTCTCCTCCAGTGCCTTGAAACCTCCTGTAACTGTGAGCTAAATAAACTTTTCCTTCCCTCATTTTGAGTGTCAGGTATTTGTCCTAGCAGCGAGAGAAGAGTAACTAAGACAGGTATTGATGACTCAACAGCAAAACTTACCGACTATATCCTAATAGCATATTTAACCCAAATGAACCTGAGTGTTTCTATGATATGCCAAACATGAAACTAGGTCAGGATAAATTTCTTGGTCAAAACCAGCTTGTTCATTTTCAAAAGTCCATTAGGAATGCTGCCTGCTGAGTCACGACAGCAGGGGGCCCCTCTTCTTTCACATTTTTTCTGCCCCACGTGTGAATATCACCTTCAAAAACTTGTAATGGTCAGACTGAAAAGTACCATTGTCTCTACCAAATAATGGTAATCTGCACTGACCTGGAAAATAAATTTATATCCAAATTTTTAATGTAAAGCAAACAGAAAAACTCTGAAGCAATGCACTTTTTCTAATTTAGGTAGATGATATCTAGATATATGATAGGTAATAATTCATGTTCATAAATTATTGAGAAGACAAATTCATTCATTTATGTTCCATAGCATTAGAGAAGATACGAGGACTTGTTCAAGTCACTGAAATTACAAACAATTAGTAGATTATTGGTTAATTTTATAATCTGCAAGGTATTATTATGGGAGTTTTATATGGTGACAATGTAAAGTCCACATTATGCTAAAAACCAGGTACCTGTTAGCTAAAGAGGCTCAAACATTTTAATAGGCAAGATATTTAGACTCTTTCCTTGTTTGTGAAAAGCAGTCATTACTGGTGTCAGATAATTAAATTGAAATGCCACTCTGTCTGGCTGGCATTTTCCTTAGAGATGACTGAGGTTTTTCCACATTGCAGAAAGACCAAGCAATGTGGTGCAACTATCTTTTTTTTTTTATGTTTTATTTATTTATGTGGTACAGGATCTTGCTATGCAACTCGGATTTGTAGTGATCCTCCTGTCTTAGCCTCCCCAGCACTGCTTACAGGCGTGTGCCACATGGCATGTGGTAGTGGGCATCGAATCCAGGCCCTTGCACTTGCCAGGCAGGCACTTAGACTGCTGAGCTATCTCCCCAGCCCGGGTGTGGCTATCGTAAGCAAACTTCCACTTTGTTGTGGTACTACTATCCTCTGTATCCACTGTGTGGGCCGAATAGTCCAAGATCCGCTGTAATCTCTTAGTCTTTCCCCTTTTGCAGAGTGCAGCCTGTAGCTATTCTCTGTGCAAGCAGGCCACCAATCATAGGTGGCCATTCTAATGGAATCTGCCTCACCAAATGACTTGTTAGACCTCCTCGGAGGGACCCAGAACTTTGCAGATCCACCAAAGACAGTGTCTGAAAAGCGCATCTGTATTTTGTTCCTTCTTCACGTAATCTTGTTCTTGCAACTTCATGTGGATATGCCGTAGTCGTGGCCCAGGTTTTGAGGTGGAAGCAGCAGGCATCATCCCACCATGTCTGGTGCTACTTTCACAGAGTCTTCACCACTTTCCATCACAAAAGCAGTCTTCCATTCCACTAGTTTCTGCTTTACACTTTCATAAACAACAAAATGGGTAACATTCTCTGATACTCTAGCATAGGAAGCAGGCATGCCCCTGTAAAATCCTTTAAATCCACCAACTGATACACTTTACAGACACATTCAAAAGTAGCCATTCCTTCTCCCCATGGTTCCTTTCATCGAGCTGTAACCAAGCCTTTATAAGCCTAACGGGGTGGGCTGCAGTGATGGCAACAAAACAAGGTGTAAGCTAGTGCATATGTCTATAGGAAGTGACCTATAGGAATGTGAAGGGGAGCACGAGATGACACGATCTCACTCTGTTCCTGGGAGAAATGTATAGTAAATGTCTTCCATTGTGGAGGCTGGGGAGATAGCTCAGTGGAATAAGTGCCTGCCTGGCAAGCACAGGGTGCTGATTTCAATCCCCAGTACCACACACACACAAAACAAAGTCTTCCATTGCGACACTGTGTGAAACCAGGTTGAATGAGGATCAACAATCAATTTTTCCTTACAGTTAGAGTAAGTAACCAAACATATTGCCCTGGAAGAAGCCAGCACAACCCATGTGCCAAAATAGGTGCACTTTTTGGTAATTTGTTTTAAGCAATTTCTGGGTATTTGTTTACTGGTAGAATAGCTATCTTGAAAAAAAGCAAAAAAAAAATTATGTTTATCTGATGTACATTTCTCATATTTTCATAAAAACAAGTCCAGGTGTGTGACTTCCTTTAAGTATATTTTAAAATACATATTCACTAATTAGTCTTCAAAGCTCATTAGTGTATTAAATTAGCTTCATGTTGGAGAAAACATTACTCTTCTAGTTCTAGTCATAATTACTGATGCTACTAACGTAATAACTTCGTACTGCAATTCTATGTTCAAGAAACCTTTGAAGTTTCAAAGACAAGTAAGGAAAGCTCCAGATTACGGATAAAAATGATTTCATATTGGCAAATGTAATTATTCAATGAATATTTATCATGATATTTTACATTTGATCTAAAATGATGAGGGAAGGAGGTTTATAAATCAAACAGAATTAGCTATACTGTGGACAAGTATTGAAGTGACAGATACGGGAAGGGAATTAATTTGACTAATCTTTTTCTTTTTGCTTGAAAACTTTAAAATGATCACAGAAAGTAAGAATAAATTGATACACATTAATATTTATCAGAACACATGACTTGGTGTTCTCCTAAAAGTGACTATTATCTTGGGAATTTAAGCATTTTAAAAAAGATTTTTATTAAAGGGAAAGTACAAGCTATGCAAGGAAAGGAAACAATATTATTTTTTAAAATTTTGAAAGGAATCACCTAAGGAGTGGGCCAGGAATACTTGGTGGTTATGCTTAGTATTACTGAGTACTTTTGGAAAAAAAAATAACTCGAGAATTTTTTGCCATGTTTTGAGAGACTTTTTACATTTTTATTTTAATACATGCACTTAAGGTAACAGTGACATCTAAGCCATGAGTTTTATTATTTATTTTACATGTTAAGAATGTGATTAACCATTTAACCTGACTCCACCTACTTTATAATGGTTGGAAAAAGTGGTTTTGAGAAAGAAAAGTGGTTTTGGTATCATTCTACATTACAACTTTTTTAAAATGCCCAGAGTTTGAAGGCTTTTTTTTTTTTTAACCACCAGAGGTCAGCATGATATGAACTGTATTATTATTATTTTAGGAAAAAAAGGAGTATGACTTCAGTGTGTATGTGTGCATGGGCTCTTGTGCCTCTGTGTGTGCACTTAGCTATTTATGTCTTAGTAGCACAGATGATTCTAACTTGCTGGCTGTTGAATCACACATGTGCTCATCTCCATGGTAACCATTTCTAAGATAAATGCACTCCTCAACAAAAGTCCCAAAATAGTCTATTACCCATTTTTGTAGATTTCCACTGGGGCTGCAAAAAACAATTTTGAGAAACCTGATCTATTCTTTAACCAACAAAGATAGAGGCAACAAACACACATCTAAACCTTCACAGAAGATAAGGTGAAGTGTAATGACAATTTCTTCAATAGACACAATATGTCATGAGGGACTGATTTGCATTTCATACATCACCTATACTTCTCCTGCAACTTTTTGATCCTGTGACTTTACTTATTTATATTTCCTGAGTTTTTTTATCTACAAAATGAAGGAGAAGGAACAATTCCCCTCAGCCTCTTTTAGCTGTAAAATTGTATAGTTTTATGATTTCTCCACTTATTTGAACCATTATGAGAAGGTGAGCAGGGGAAATAAAAATAACTGAAATTTAAATAATCTTTTCCCTTTGCCAGGTTAAAAAAGCTTTAAAACTACCATAATAAACTGAACAGTATTCTTATAAACTCCAAATACTTTTTTCTTTCCTGTTAACATTGATTACATTTTCCTTCAAGTTTAGGATCTCTTAATTTTCTAAAATGAAGACTTTTACATGGGGTTGAACCCCTTTGTGTAGTTTTAGAGATGCTCATTCTATAGCTACACACACTGTGGGTCCAAAAAGTGCAATATGTCCCATAGCTGAGGTTCCAGCGTCAGGGGCTGTAGTGAAGGGCCAACTGGTGGTCAACTTGTTACACCCAGCTGAACCGAACTAGCATGGTGCTGGGTAGGGAAGGCCCACCTGAAGATTGTTGCCAGCAGCATAAGAGGCAGAACTGGAGAAGCTGTTGAAAGGTTGTTAGGGAAGCTGTTTGAAGATGCTGTTGGACTTGTTGGAAGCAGCTGGTTCTTTTGGGTTATTTTGCTGGAGGACTCTGTCCTGGTCACTTTCCTGATGATCTTGGCTGTTCTTGTTGGAGGAGGAGCTTAGGACTTCAATGTTGCTGAGAATGGCTGCAGTTCACTTTGGGAGAGCTCTGGTCCTCCTCTTAAGCATTGCTTCTTGGCTCTGGAGGGGAAGATGGTGCACAGCTCAGTCTTCTGAAGAAGCTTGTCATGTTGACTTTCCTTATGAGAACTCAGCTTTTCACATCACTGGAGGAGCTCAGGACTTCACTGTCGCTGAGGATGCCTGTGGGACTTTTGGGGGGAACTCTGGTTCTTAGCTTGAGCATTGCTTCCGGACTCCACAGCAGATCCCTCCGCCTGCTTGCACAGATTCTTCATCCCACCGGCACAGACTTCCTAGCTTGTACCACTGACTCTAAGGCCTTTCCAGCACAGATCCATGAAGCAGGCCTGTATGAGACATTGTCACGGGCGCTAGGCCTCCAGTTGGACTTGAGGGAGGCACTGTTATGAGCTCTTGGTTTTCAGCTGACTCATGCAGGATGTTAGTATCCAGGCCCTCAGCTGAATTCTTTGGTCTTTAATGTGTGGACAGATTTCCTGAACTCTTTGTGTATGATTCTTTGGGTGATTTATTTTAAATATTATAAAATGTGTCCTGTATTGTATTGTTCACCTTGCAAAACACCAAACCATGACAGGCTCCTCCAAGGAGAAGTAGGACTTTTGTAACTACGAAACAGCACAACCAGACAAAATCAGTGGGGAGGGAGGGAAAGTAGAGTTGCTCCTCCTCAACCCATTTTTGTGCCTGAGAAGCATGGAACTGGCTTCTTGTCTTTGTTTTTTTTTTTTTTTTTTTCTTTTTTCTTTCTTTTTGGTGGAACCAAGGATTGAACTCAGGCCCTTGTGCTTGCCAGGCAAGTGTTTATTCTACTGAGCTATCTCCCCGGCCCCTGCTTCTTGGCTTTGGAGGACTCTACTATTCTGTTTCATACCACAACTTCCAGTGCCATTAAATTATCTATATTCCAAGATTTAGAAAGAGATAAGGAGGAGCTAGATCTTTTATTTACATCAAGGTTAACTTTTATTTAGAGCAGCCTTGTGAAGAATTTTAATTCTTTTGAAAGCAATCCTTACCTCAAGCCCAACTCTGAATAGATGTCTTCAAATGGTTTCTTGATACGGGAGTCCACATTTCTCACAGCATCCCCAAGGGCTAACAAGTTCCCCCACTTCTGCTCTCTCAGGGAAGGAACATTTCTTTCTTCTCTTTTCAAGGCACAGGAACTCATTAGAGCACCTTGGCATGTCCAAGGTCATCACAGTTATACATTACCCAGTTACACTCTTTCCAAGTACCCCAGCTAGTCTGTGAGTTAGCATTCAGCACATGCTGTCTACTGATCTAATTGGTGCTAACGAAGGGAGAGGGGAGAACCTGGAGAATTCATGCCCACCTTTTGACTATAAGCACATTGTAAAGGTAGCCCTTTGCTGTCAATATCCCTACTTCTTCTGGCCAGAGTAAAAGACACAGTGGACTTTTTAAGGAGAGAAGCACCATGGAAAGGTTATAAAAGGAATGATTTGGGCAAACAGTTATGGTTTAGGTTTAGAATGCACCCTCCCAAAACCTCATGTGCTCAGAGGTAGGGATTTTTGGAAGATGATTGGATCATGGTGTGCTGGACTCAGCAGTGGATTCATTCACTAATGCATTCAGCAGCTAGATGGATTGTTAGGAGGAGAGGCCTGGCTGGAGGTGGGTCCCTGGGCCTAACCTAGCAGAGTCCATTCCCCTCCTTCACCCCTGCCACTCCTGTGCCTCCCTTCTCTGTCTGCATCCTGACTGGCATGGGATGAAGCATCTTTTCCTCTGTCGTCCTCTCAGCCATCCTGTTTTTTCTTGATGTCAGCTGATCACAGACTGAAATTGGAAGCCCAACAGACGTCTCCTTGACCTTGTGGATGTTGGGTATTTTGTCCCATTGAAGAGAAAGTGACTCAGGTGAGGACCTGTGATTTATGTAGGGGTGCCACAGAGGACATAAATTATACCCAGTACTTCATTTTGGTGCTTATAAATTAGCCTGAATTTTGTACAAGTCTATGGCAGTTATTATAGGTCCAGTGGGACAGAGGAAAACTATACCTACCTGTCCTCAGCCCTGGTTGAAACCACCTGGAATAGGTATCCTTCTCAGAAGGCCCACTTATCTGAATTACTCCACCATTGCTTATAATCATAGGATCTTTAAAGAAGAAGCTCTATGTTTGTAAGATGTGGTATCTATGTTTTCTTTCATTATCATGAATTTGCTTAAAACTGTCTAGGTGTGAGTGATAATATGACTTTTATAATTGCTCCTTACTGTAAACATCTAGATTGTGTCTAACCTGTTACTATAAATAGTGTATTTATTTATTTATCTAGTATTTTTTTTCATTGGGGACTATTTCCAGGAGAGGAACTACTGAAATGAGTGTATATTCGTACTTAGAAGTCATGAATAATTTGAATGTTTTGATAACTATATTTGGGTTGATCTCTACAAGTTACAGCATTGTATGGAAGTATCCTTTTCACTCAAAGGCAATTTCTTTTTGAACTTCATTTTCTTGTTTTCTAAAGTATAGAGCCTTACTGTTCTAATTTTGAAGACTTTTTTTTCTCGTTTTGTAAACAAAGGATGAAAATAGTTCAGATATCTTGATGTGTTATACAGAAT
Organism: Octodon degus; assembly: GCF_000260255.1. Taxonomy (NCBI): domain Eukaryota; kingdom Metazoa; phylum Chordata; class Mammalia; order Rodentia; family Octodontidae; genus Octodon; species Octodon degus. Next base: position 17,449,972 of record NW_004524601.1, read on the forward strand.
AAGAGGCATTTAATTTCATGAATAATACAAAATCATAAAGGTTAATATTTCTCTATGTTATTAGGGTTTTTTCTTATAATAGTTCTTAGGCTTAACTTAAAATTTACTAAATAAAAATTAAATGAATAGTATATGAATCAGCTTTGTCAATAGTATAAGTTAACTTTCCCAAAGTAACTGCTGTAATTATCAGCAAAAATGTTCTTGTAAGAGTCTTAAAAAGAAAAGAGTCTTTTCTCCTCTTTTTAAGAGGAGATAGACAGAGACAGAGACAGAGACAGATGAGGGGGCTACTACACTGGGTTAAATAAAATGACTATATCATTATCAATTTGTATGAATATCTAGCAAATGCTTAATACTGAGAAAATATTTTATTCAGTGAAATACTTCTCTATGATTCTGAATACTATCTGATTTTCTAAAATTGCTTTGCTCATATCTACATAGCAGTAAAGAGAGGTTTTTACATAATCAAATTCTTTGCTCATCATATAGTTGTCGGACACCAAAATACCCTGAACAGGAAAACAGTGAATGAGGATTACTAGAGACAGGAAGGACAAGGCCTGGTGGCTTCATGCCTATAATTTTTAAAGAAAAATACATTACCTAGACGGAAAAAAATGTGATTATTTGAGCAATCGTTTATCTTTCTTTCAAGCAGTGAGTCATCACAATGAATCTTCATCTGCTCTCAAAGAAATCAAGATTTAGGAAGTGCTACGCATACTGTCGTGATATCTCATGCTGTTAGTTTAGGTTCCATTTGGTAGAGAGATGTATTTAACTGATATTAACAAGTTTCACCCCTTGGTTTGGCTATTGCCAGAAATATCACTTTGATATTTATCCTGACAGTCTGTTCTGTAAAAAGTACCATCGCTAAAAATTACTGCTAAGGAAACGTGAAAAGAAAATTAGCTCCATGGTGAAAATATTGTCTGCAACTCAGTGTCTCTCTGAGCGAACTCAAAATAGTCATCTTTGAAAAAAATAATTCAGAGGTCACCTTCAAGAGCATCTGATTATTATTTGTATTATTTTATATTCAATTATTATAGGGTAAATAAAAGAGTTCTGGCTTACATTATTGATAGACTAAATACCTCTCCATTCAAGTGTGGAAAAACATTAAGAGTCTAACCTAAGGGCCAGCCAGATAGCTCAGCAGACTAAAGCATCTGCTTGGGCAGAGCAGAGCAGCTCTGAGACCGCGATTGAGACTGGGCATGGTGGTGCGCCTGTAATCCCAGCACTTGGGAATCTAAAAACAGGAGAATCACTATGAGTCTGATCTACATAGTGAGACCCTGAGGTCCCTGTAGACCCTGTACCAAATACATTAAAAAAAAAAAAAAAAAAAAGAGTCTAACCTAGGTGATGATGCATGGAAGGTCATTATGTTCTTTCTCCTCTTTTTGTTTGAAAATTTTTGTAATGAAAAGGTTTTTTTTGTTTGTTTGTTTTTCTGGAACCAGGGATTGAACTCAGGCCCTTGCACTTGTCAGGGAAGTGCTTATTCTACTGAGCCATCTCCCTGGCCCCAAGTTTTGCTTTTTTAAAAAACCTACAATCAGATTGTATAACTCTTTCACCTTTAAAAGCCTAAACTGTCCCACTAAAGACAAGAATACCTCTTTTATTTATTTATTATTATTATTATTATTATTATTTTTTTTTTTGGCAGAACTGGGGCTTGAACTCAGGCCCTTGCACTTGCCAGGCAAGCACTTATTCTACTGAGCCATCTTGCTGGCCCCCAAGAATACCTTTTGAAATAAAACATACATAAACAATAACGTAATCTTTAAAATAAAAAAATTAAATCTTTCAAGTGAATTCAGCATTTCACAAAGGATTGGAGGCCATTTATGTAATGCCTATTTACCTTGATAATGCTTGTCAAGTTCATTGTTTTGTGTCGAATCGTTGTTCAATGTTAAATGGTGATGGCAGTAAGGGTATTCACTGCGTATTTACTTTTTCACTATTCAAAAAAGCAAGGGCAGGATGAAACAAAGAGCTGATTGTGAGCTGGTGGAGTGGGAGTTTGCCACCTGGCATACAAGTCAAGAGAGGAGACATTTTGCTTACAAGAAAATATCCTCACTAGTTAATATGAGAAGATCCTCAATACATATTTAGGTATTTGAAAACATAACCAATAGCGAATTTTCTGAGAACCATTGCTGCTTCTCCCATTTTTGTGGTCCTTTCACATATCTTACATTTCTCTCTTCCTCGTGCTGAGTTTTATTTCTTAGGAAGAGGCTATGAAGAGGGTGTACCAGCAACAGATTTCCAAATGTGCTGCTTTACACTGAGCAGCTTTGACAGCTGAAAAGCTGGCTGCGTCCACTTTGGCAGCAGGTTTCTGAGACTAGATTTCCAATATTTCTGCAATCATTCAAAGACATACTAAGTGTGGATTATGTGAGTGCAGAAGTCAGGGGTTGTCTTTTGTGGTTTTGTTTGTTTGTTTTGAGACAGAGTTTCTCTATGCAGTTCAGACTGGCCTTGAACTCACTCAGCAGCCTGGGCTGGCCTTGAACTCACTCCGCAGCCTGGGCTGGCCTTGAACTCACTCCGCAGCCTGGGCTGGCCTTGAACTCACTCCGCAGCCTGGGCTGGCCTTGAACTCACAGGAATCCTCCTGCTCAGCCTCCTGAGTACTGGAATTACAGGCATACACCACCACAACAGGCTTGTATGTTGTCTTTGAAGCACTGTATATTTCATTAAGAAAGTAGCCAACCTTGTGTTACCTGTAGCAATAAGTGAAAGGGATATGGAGACAAATGGGAACTTGTCCACTCAACTGTTTAGTGCAGGTGTTCAGCTGAACAAAGCAACTTGAGCTTCACGCTTTCATTTCTTCCACCTTCTGGTAGAAGTGCCAGAGGTCTGGCAGCCAAAGAAAGCCAGATAAAGAGGGAATGTCAGTCATCTATCTACAATAGAATCATTAGATAAATTGCTGGTTACAGAGGCTAGCCTATTACCATAAGCTAATGCAGTGAATTGATCAGGACAATTATATTTTATACAGCTCTGGATGATGTTGTTGATTTTGTTGTTGTTTATGAAAGTATAAAGCAAAAACTAGTGGAATGGAAGACTGCTTCTATGATGGAAAGTGGTGAAGACTCTGTGAAAGTAGCACCAGACATGGTGGGAATGATGCCTGCTGCTTCCACCTCAAAACTTGGGCCACTTAGAGTATGATTAGATAGGTACACGAGCGCTCCTATAATTCCTTATCTGAATCTAGAATATTTAAAGCATTGTATAGAGTTAGAGAAACCATGAACTCTTTAAAATTGTACTAAAATTTTATACTTTGTATGTGTGTGCATGTGTGTCCATGCATGTGTGTGTGTGCATGAATGTGTGTGTGCATGTGTGCATCCATGCATGCATGTGTGCATGTGTGTGTGCATGTGCGTGTGCGCATGTGTGTGTGTGTGTGACAAAGTGGTGCTGTGGACTGAACAAAGGGCCTCCTTCATGCTAGGCAAGCTCGCTATCACTGAACTACACTCCTAATCATATACATTTTGGGGGCCGGAAGTCATGGCTCTCTGGAATTCTATAGCAAAAGTCCATGACCCAAGGCTAATTAGGAATCTTCATTAAATCCAAGAGTTAATTTGACAAATAAGCTCTCTACCAGCAGGTTAAAAGAAAATGATTACAGCTGTGTTCTTGTCCCTGCTTTGACTCCTTTGGGGAAATGAGTAAAAAGGAGTTCACTTCATTCTTTTCTTCTGACTTAATTCATGGACTTTAACTTTATCTCATGCCCTCCTAAAACAAGAATGTAAGATAGACTTTTTCTCTTTGCTTTCACGCATAGCACAAACTAAGATCACTGTTTATGGGAGAAATACAAAAAGTAATGTGGGAATGTGACTAAATTCTGATTTTAAAAATATATGAGGGGCCAGGGAGATAGCTCAGTAGAGTAAGTGCTTACCTGGCATGTACAAGTTCCTGAGTTCAATCCCTGGTACTGCAAAAATAAATAAACAAGTAAAATAAAACCAAATAAAAATACATGAATGAGCAATGAGTTGAAGCAGTTAAAAATAATGTAAGAAATGATAAAACTTCCATATGCAAACAATCTAGGTAGGGTAGTATCTGTTCATTGTTTAAAGCAAAAACAGGAGTTTACAGCACTAGCTTACTTTGTTTGATAGTAGTTTAGTAACTGGATTGAATTTCCATGGGAGTATAAAGTTGAGTTGAGCACAAAGTTGAATTTAAGCACCAATGAACTTGACTTATTATAAACATTTAGACTCCAATAATGTTTTAATTGGGAAAATCATCTTATAATGAGCTTATAGTATTTTAGCATAATCTATACCTGATAATAAAATGTAATGTCTTTAATATTTGCACATAATCAACACTTAGAAGCAGAATGATTATGTTGTGTGGCTAATATAAAATAGTGAAAATGTCATATTCAGAAATTATTATTTGAATAGGAGTTTGTCAGGCAAAACAGTTTAATACACTAGATGGGTTTTTAATTTTTGTGGTTGAATGGTAAAACACAATGGTTAGCTACCACGGGTAGGCTACTGTACTGCAGGCACTGCTCCCTTTCTCCTTTTTTCCACCATTACACTTACCTAAAAAGAACCCACAATCTCTATAAAGCAATATACTAATGGTGATCACAAAAGTAGGCAGATAAGAGCAATAATAACAATAACAACAACCATGTGAATAATAAAAACAAGCTCATGTAACTGTGAGGTACAACTGCTACCTGCCCCCCACCATTTCTGGAATCACACTAAGCCTCTCTGAGAATGGGGAGCTTTGGGGAGACTCTCAGGAACGAGACCCCTCCCCCCACTCCGCCATCCCAGGAGTGACAGTGAGCCTCAGGAACTGTGTGGGAGGGGAGAAACTCTACTTACCGACCTTCTGCCCTCCAGGGAACCTCAGTCTGGAGGAGGCCTGGTGCCCAGCCCACACACCTACAAGGTAGCGCCAGCAGCTAGTATGGGAAACACTCCAGACACAGCAACTGTAGTGTCTGGAGGAACTCCACTACAACAAAGGGAAACACTAAGCAGACAACTTCCTAATTTATGATCTGTTCTGTTATGAAAATATAGGCTTTGTGCCTATGGTTTAGAAGGCAAAATTGGTAATTACCATAGTTGGTCAGCTTCTAAATTATTCTTCCCTTTTATTTATTTATTTATTTATTTGATTCAGGGTCTCACTATGCAGCTCAGACTCACAGTGATTCTCCTGTCTTAGTCTCCCCAGCACTGAGATTACAGGCATGCACCACCATGCCTGGTATTGATGGCCATATTGGCCCAGGGTTCCAGGGCTGGCACAGCATGTGGTACTGGGGATCAAACCTGGATCCTTGCACTTGCCAAGCAGGCATTTAGACTCCTGAGATCTCTCCCCAGCCCATAGTTTCTAATTTGTGCTTATTACTAATCATACTACTGTAGCTAGGATGTCATATATATTGTATTTAGTTGTTCTTATGCAACAATATTGGGAAGTTCTGGGGTAATAACCTCACCACCATCCTATACCAAAGGCTGGGGTCTGAATCAAAAAGAAACCAACATCCCACTCTCAAGCAAAAGGGAAGGTAGGATATTGGGACAGACATAAACCAAGAATCTCCTACACACAAAAGATATCCCTAAAGTACAGCCTATCCCAGTAGAGGCCTTGATGTTAGTGATATAGCTGCCTACTGCCAAGATTTGAAAGGATCACCACAGGGAAGAAAAACTAAAACATCAGAAATAGAAAATGTCAAACTGAAGGATCAAAATGCATTCTCAGCCCTCCAGCCCACTCAGAAAAAGTCTAGGAGATATCAACATAGAAGAAATTTGAAGTCACACAACCTGAAATTTCTGAAATGAGAGCAACTGAAGTAAAGAAACAACCCCATCAGGTTATAGGAAAAATCACATCGAAGCAATCTCTCAGGCAAAAAGTAATCTCTCACCATAACAAAAGAATTGCTTGGCATATCTAAAGAAGACATAGATAAAGAAAAATAGAGGGGTATAGAAAAATGATGTGAACCTTGAATGAATGATATAGGAAAGAATTTGAATGCATAAAACAGATTCAAAGAGACATCCAGGAAATTAAAAATTCCTTTGAAAGCTGGCAAAACTGCTTGAATGAAACTGGAAAAAGACTTTCAGATCTTGAATACAGCATTACAGCTAGTGATCACAAAAGGAGAGATCCTTTAAAAAGAACAAGGATACAGGAAATAACAACTCAATAGCTGCAAGATGATGCAAACAAAAGCAATATGGGACTGATAAGAGTCAATAAAAGAAAAAAGAAGTCAATAAAAGAGTACAAGTCAACACAAATGACATAAAAAGACTATTTGAAGAAGTAATAGCAGAAAATTTCCCAAGCATGGGGAAAGAATCTGACATACAGAGAAGTGAGGCACATAGAACTCTAGACATATGACAATCAAGATCCCAGAAATTCAGCACAAGAACAGAATATTTAAAGCTGTTAGAAAAACAAACAGATCACCAATAAATGAAAGTCCATCAGAATCATGGCAGACTTCTCAACACAAATCACAAAGTCAAAAAGAGCTTTGAGTGAAGTTTTCCAAGTCCTGAGAGAAAAATTCCAATCCAGATAGATGTAACCTGCAAAACTAGGTTGCAACATTAATGGAGAAATAAGATACTTCCATGACAAAGAACAACTAAAGAAATTCATGACGATCAAGTGAACCCTACAAAGAGTACTGAAAGATATTCTAGAAAGAGATAAAAAATTATCATAATCCCAAGATCAATCATGGAAAATAACCTCGAAATAGGGCAAGTAATTAAACAGAGGGCAAAAGTGAGGAGCAAACAGCAAGAAAATAACATGACAAAGATAAGCCAATACATGGCAATCATAACCATTAATTTAAATGGCCTCACTTCACCAGTCAACAGAAAAAGACTGACAGAGTGGATCAAGAAACAGAGTCCAACAATATACCATACACAGGAAACACATTTAACTCGAAAGGAAACTTGTAGACTGAAAATCAAAGGATGAAAAACAAAACTCCTTGTGACAGGAACCCAGAAAAAAGCAGGAGTACTTATTCTCTTTGCAGATAATGTAAACTTTATACCAGGAATGGCCAAAAGAGATAAAGAAGGTCACTACATACTTGCTAGGGTAAACTGTAAGAGGAAGTGATAACAATCATAAATATATATGCACCAAACATGGGAGCACCTAAATATGTAAGACAAACTTTAATAGACATGAAAAATCAAATAAGCTATAACACAATCCCCACTGTCACAGAGAGATAGATCAACTAGACAAAAAATCAGCAAGCAAATAGCACAACTGAACTACATTTCTGAACAAATGGACTTAGTAGATCTTTACAGAGTGTTCCATCCAAAAACATCAGAATAAATATTCTTGTCAGCTGCATATGGGACATTCTCTAAAACAGACCATATAGAAGAACATGCTTAGGTAAATGCAAAAGAAGTGAAATTATCCCATGCATATTATCTGACCATAGTGCAATGCAATTGGAAATTATTGAAAAAACTAATTGCAAAAACAACATAAACACATGAAAATTAAAGGACACCCTCCTGAACAATCAATGGGTCACAGATAAAAGTAAAGAAAAATTAAACAATATTTACAATCAAACAAAAATGCTGACATAATTTACCACAATATGTGGGACACAATGGAAGCGGTTCTCAGAAGAAAATTTATAGTGGTGAATTAGCACATCAGGAAAACAGAATGAGCACAAATAGACAACACTGTGGTGCACCTCAAGCATCTAGAAAAAGAAGAGCAAGTGAAGCTCAAAGCCCAAAACAGGTGGAAATTATAAAGATCAGAGCAGAAATTAACTCAATGGAGACTAACAAAACAATATAAAGATTTAATGAATTGAGGAGTTAGTTCTTTGAAAGAATAAATAAAATTCATAAACCTCAAGCCAACCTTATCAAAAAAAAAGAAAAACTTCAAATTCATGCAATAAGTAGTGAAAAAGGTGAAATCATTACAGAACCTGTAGAAGTTCAGAAGATCACAAATATCTACTTCAAAAATCTTCACTCTTATAGGATAGAAAATATACAGGAAATGGACAGTTTCCTAGGTAGATATGAATTAGAAAGTTGAATCAAGATATACAAATCTTGAATAACCCAATATCAGTCAGTGAAATTGAAAATGTAATTAAAAACTTAACAACAAAGGCAATGGTGAGATTGTTCAGCGTATGGGGACCAAGGTTTGATCCCTGGCACCACATGCCATGCCAGCTCCATGCCCAGGGCAGGCTGAGTCCACCAGGGTCTGGGTGTAGTGGTACATATCTGTAAACCCAGCTCTGGGGGATCACCACGACTCCAAGCAGCATAGTGAAACCCTGCGACAACCAAATACCTTAAAAAACAACAACAAAAAACCCCCCAAACAAACAAAAAACAACTTACTAACAAAGAAAAGCCCAGGTCCTTACTGATTCACAGCTGAATTGAATAAGACATTTACAGAAGATTTAACACCAGTATGTCTCAAACTCTAATGAAATTGAAAGGGAAGCAATTTTTCCTAAATTATTCTGGAGGCAAGTATTAGCCTAATTAAAAGAACCAAAAAAAAAAAAAAACCAAAAACAAAAAAACAGAGAAAGACCCAACCAGAAAAGAGAACTACAGGCCAATCTCGCTAATGAACATAGATGCAAAAATCCTCAATAAAATATTAACAAACAGAATGCAGCAAATCAATCATCAGGAAGATATATCTTGAGCAAGTGGGGTTCATGCCACAAATGCAGATATGGTTCAATATATGAAAATCAGTAAACGTAATATACCATATCAACGTAGCCAAAGACAAAACTCACATGATCATCTCAATAGATGCAGAAAAAGCTTTTGATAAAGTCCAAAACCCATTCATAACAAAATCCTACAGAAAATCAGAGTAGATGTTCCTTACCTCAATCTGATAAAAGCCATCTATGACAACCCAACAGCCAACATCATACTAAGTAAACAAAAACTGAAGGCTTTCATGTTTAAATCAGGAAGAACACAAGGATGTCCATTTTCACCACTTGTATTCAATATAGTTCTGGAAACATTTAGTCAAAGCAGTGAAATAAAGTGGGAAATAAAAGTATAAGGACAGGAAAGGAATTAGTTAAATTATCATCATTCACAGATGACATGATATTCGAAATAGAAGACATCAAAAACACCACCAAAATACTCCTAGATTTAATAAGTAAATTCGGTAATGTAGCAGGACAAAAACTCAACACTCAAAATCAGTGGTGGGTTGGGGAGATAGCTCCATGATCTAAGCACCTGCCTGGTAAGTGCAAGGAACCAAGCTCGATGCCCAGTAAGAAACTTGCTGGCCCCCAAACCAGGAATAGTCCCTGTACCAAATAAATAAAATTTTTAAAAAATCAATGGTATTTCTGTATCAAACAACAAACTCACTGAGAGAGAAATTAGAGAAACCACAACCTTCACAGTAGCATCCAAAAAATGGAATGCTTAGGAATCAATCTAACAAAGGAAGTAAAAAAATCAATACAGTGAAAACTATTCTGAAAAAAGAGATTGAAGAGGATTTTAGAACATGCAAAGATATTCCTTGCTTATGAATATGAAGAACCACCATTGTGAAAAAGGTCATACTCCCAAAAGCTTCAAGACAATCCCAATTAAAATATCATTAGCGTATCTCAGATCTAGAGAAAACCTTCCTAAAATTCATCTGAACCACCAGAGACCTAGAATAGAAAAAGCAACAAATGCAAGGTAGGAAACATCACAATTCCTGACTTGAAATTATGCTGCAAAGTTACTGTAATAAAATTAGCATGCTACTAGCAAAAACAAAAACAGGCTTGAGACTCAATGGAACAGATTGGAAGATGCAGACACAATTACAGAAACACTCAGACATCACCAACTGAGTGAAAAGAAGATCCATGAAGTTGGAAAAACATTTGGGCCAACGGTCCCTCAGATACATGACTTTTATCTTGAACCTATAAAAAATACTTAGAAAAATCAGGCACCCACAATTGAAAACCCAGTTAAAAACTGGGCATCTGAGATGAATTTACACTTATCAGATGAAGAAATAAAAAAAAGATGAAGAAATACAAATGACAAATAAATACATTAAAAAATGTTCAACTTCATTGGTCATTCAAGGAATGCTAATTAAAACAACACTGAAATTCCATCTCACTCCAGAAAGAATGGCTAGCATCAAGAAATCAGTCACAAGTGCTAGTGATGCTGTAGGGGGAAAGGAATCCTCTTCCACTGTCAGTGGGAGTAGAGACTGACGCAACCACTAAGGACATCATTGCGGAAATTCCTCAAAAAGCTGAGACTGGAAGTCCCATTCAACCCAGCTATTCCCCTTCTGGGTATTTTTCCAGAAGAATTCAAAACATCACACCACAGCAATATATATGCACCTATGCTTATAGCAGCACTATGTTTGACTCTAGAGCTTCCAGAGTTCAGATCCATGTTATTATGTTTAGGATGATGAACTATTTCCATTTCTTTGAGAAGTCAGAAGATGCAAGAAAACTTTCTCATCTTCTCCAAGCCAGTTGTCCTGATCCATTGCAGTACACACAGAAAGTGGTTAAGAGTGGGACACTGTCCCGTCTAGCTGTGAGCTTAGGTACAACTTCCTCATCTGCATTACAGGAATGATAAAGTGTGGTTACTTTAAGACTCTGCTAGGGCTGGCGAGACAGCTCAGCGGACTAAGTGCCTGCTTTGGCAAGTGCAGGGACCAGGATCTGATCCCCAGTCCCGCATGCCACACTGGCACTGTCCCTGTGGGCCACCGAGTCCAGGCATAGTGGTGCATGCCTGTAATCCTAGCACTGTGGAGGCTGGAAATAGGAGGATCCCTATGAGTCAAACCTGCATAGGGAGACCCTGCACCAAATACATAAATGAAAAAAAAAAAAGACTTTGCTATAAAGTTGAGGCACATTAATATGTGCAAGCCAGTCAGGACCCAGTGTGGCAGGTTATATGCTCATCAAATATGAGCTAATATCATTATAATGTCTGTGCCTAGCCTTACCCAACCCTAGCCCCAGTAAAAAGTTAATCTAGCCTGTAACATCTGCTTCCTCTTCCTCTCTTTCCCTCATGTTCTACTAAAGCCACTGTGCTTTTGATTGGTCCTTACTTTTCTACTGAATCCTAAACCTTTTTCTTTCTACAGGATAATCTTGCACCTTCTGTTGAGGAGAAGAAAATTCTGTCTTAATCCTGAAGGATCTGTCCCATTCACTGGGTCCCTTCTCAGTCAAAAGTCTCAAAAGACTTGGTATTTTCACATCTTTATTTTCTGTTGTACCTTTAATCTTTACCACTCTGCTGAAATTGCTCCACTCAAGGTATGAAATAACCCTGATAGGCTATCAAGTTCAATGAGTACTCTTCTGCTCAGCTTTATCCAGCTTCTTAGCATAGCCCAGCTGTTCGACCACATCTGTTTAAAGTACTGTCTTCTCCCAGTTCCTGAATTCCACTTGCTTATGACATAGTTCTATCTCACAGGTCACTTCTGTTTAGACCACTTTGCTGGCTCTATTTTCTCTATTTGATACCAAAAAGTTGGAGCGCTTCCAGTCAGTGGACAAGATCTCATTTTCCTTTTTAAAACTATCATTTTCTAGTCTGGTGGCACATGTTTGCAATCCCAGCATTCAGAAAGCTGAAGCAGGGGGATCATTGTAAGTTTGAGGCCCACCTGAACCACATAGGGAGGCCTTGTCTCAAAAAACAAGTAAGCAATTAAAAAAAAAAAAAACTACTCTAAAACCTGATGTCTTTTATTCCTATGTTTTAAACCATATCATGGTGGTTCCAAATTTGTATTTCTCATCTAGGTTTTCCTTGGATGAAGGACACATTCTGTATACTCAATATCCTTTCCAATTTTTGAAAAAAAGTTCACTTTTGGAGTAGTACAAATGTAAAAATATTAATAGATCATTTGTATTTAGTTGGAAGTTGGTATTATAAGTTTAATCTGTAGTCTAACTTCAATTTTATTTTATTATTAATATTCTCAGAATTCCATGTCACACCCTAGTTGTGTGTATGTGTGTGTGTGTGTGTGCACGCACACGTGTGGATTATGCTGTTGCAGATCAAAGCCAGGGCCTCACACACGCTAGGAAGGTGCTGGGCAACTCGGCTACATTCCCAGCTCCAAATTCTAACATTAAAAAAGAAAAACATACTGTATGTATTGATTTAGATTCCATTATATGCTATTTTATATGTATAAAACAAAAAACTCATGACTCCTTCCAGCTGTGAAAATAACAGAAAAATGAAAAGTATCCATTTAAGACATTCCTTACATTAGAATTTTTTCCATAGAGAAAACTGAAGTTCTTTGAATAATTCAAAAACAAAGCTCAGTCTACCATGACTTTTGTAGAGCAGAAGCAAATAAACATGGTTGAGTTGTATTACCAACGATCAGGCAGGCTATAAGATCAATCTAATTGGATGCGAGTGGTCAAGATCAAGGCTGTAATTAATTTTTCATTGTTTACTTTTTGAACTTTTCGGATCAGTTCTATTTCTGGCATGTGCTCTGCTGACTCTAGGAGACATCTTATGTTTCGTTAGCCCTGTCTTGGTTACACTTCTGCCAATACCAAGCTGCGATCTCTGGCTAAGTCTCAACTCCTTCCTCCACTTACTACAGATACCAGGATACTATTGCTCAATCTTTTCTCCATTCTCTTTCTTAATCATTTTTAGTGGAGTACATTTTTGCCTTCTGGGTATTAGTTACCATGTTGGACAACATAACAAAATTCTGATTTACCATGTGTCTTCCATCTTATCGTTTGTATGATGACCATTAAGCCACAGTGATGAATTTTGTTCTTTTTTACAGATCTTTATGGAAAGTTCATTTCTCTACTTACATTCTAGTCTGAGTATACACAGTCTTTAAAACGATTTAATCCCAGCACTCAGGAGGCTGAGGGAGGAGGATGGGTGACTTTGAGCCTAACATACAAGGTAAGTTCAAGGCCAGCCCAAACTGCAGAGTGAAACCCTGACTTAAAAAAGACAAAGCAAAACACAAATCCATTAAAAATTCGCAATGTCTTAAAAAATTTAAAACTTGCATTAATCTGACATTATATCTGACATTTCCCACAGTTTGACATTCCTTTTCCTCTCTGCACTCAATTTTGTCAGAATGTTGCAGTTTGCCAAAGAAAGGGATGGAGGATACACGAAACTACAGGCCTACTATCACTTTCCATTATTTTGAAGATAAATTTGTTCACGTATTTTTATTCATACCAGACTAGCAATAACTGCCTTTAAGTCTGTTGGGGGAAAATGTTTCACGTCTTTAAACTGAGGGGATTATTAAAGGGTTTAGCCTAAGAAGCCATGTAAATTCTAATTTTTCTCTTCCTTACATAGGGGAGGGTCAGCTAAGAGAGTTTTAAGAAGCAAACTAAAATATTCTTCATGGTTAGCCAAAAACATTACAAAAATAATTTTCATTTTAGTTGCTGGAGAAAACAAAACTAAAGAAAGCCACCTAAAAGAGCTGGTATATCAGTCAGGAAAAAATACAGTGGATTTTAGCTGTGGATTGATGAGCTATCTGAAGGCACTATTTAAAGGTTTGGGCAGGGATATGAGACTCTCCAGGAAACTGTAGAATCATGTTCACCAGATGTATGAAAAATGTACTGTCATCCTCACAATGAAAAAGCATCTATGAATTTTGCAGTCTGACTGACAAGAGATCCAGCGCCACCCTCACCACTCCATATGGGTGGGACCTTCAACAATGTAAAAAAAAACCTATCTGCATTTCAGTTTTTTTATCTGTAAAATGGAAGATGATAATATCTCACAGAACTCTTGAGAGAGGCAGGTAAGAAAATATAATTGTTACCTTAACACCCAACAATGTAAAACAATAAATATTGATTACGATCCTTTATATTTTTTCCAGTAGAAGCACTAAGACGTTGGTCATAAAAAACTGTTTATATTTCCACTAAGTTTCGCTGTAATAGAGCAACCCCTTCCCCAAAGAAAGCTGAAACCAAAGTTTATTTCTTTTTCACATAAAATCCAGAGCCACACGGGCCAGCTTCGATTTGGCTGCTCTGATCTAAGAACCCCACATACATTTTTTACCTCTTTGTGCTGCTATCCTGCCTGAGGGGCTATTCTCTTACCGTCCAAGATACTGGTTGCTACATTCTTGTTACAAGAGATGGAATAAAAAAAACGCTGAAGAACTGGCGAGAGGATACCAACAGCATTCTCTTCTGGAAGGTTCTTGAAAGCTTATTTTCTATTGGTCAGAATGTTAAGAGGCCACATCAAGTTGCAAGGGAGGCTGGGAGATGTAGTCTTTATTTTTAAGGAGGAAAGAAAATACACGAACGATCTTAGTAACAAAATTCTATGTAGAGAAATGCAGCCGGGCGGGCAGTGGGGGTGTATATGTGTAATCACAACTACTCTGAAGGGTGAGGCAGGAAGATGACAAGTTGAAAGCTAACCCTGGCCACCCTGTCTCAAAAATAAAAAAAGGTCTGGAGGTGTAGCTCAGCAGTGGAGCCACGTGGGTTCAATCCCTTATACCAGCACCAAAAACCCAAAAATGGAGATAAGTGCAAAAATTGTGAATTTAGACTTTCATCAGATTGATATAGTCTATTACAATGTAAATCTAGTGTCTAATGATACTTAAATAACAAGGCTAGTTTCTATAGTTTTTCTTCTATTGGATATTCTGAATTCAAGACAGGATGGAAATATGATAGTAGCTTTTCGCAAGGATTAAGAGTTGTATTCAAATTTAATAAAAATTTTTTTTTGTCTTGTCTGCATAGCACGTTTTAAAAAATAGAAAATGAGATAATCTTTCACCGGTAAGATTTTGTAACTCAGCCTCTGAAATTATTTATCGTTTCACTAAAAGGGCCCACATTATACTCAACTTCCATCACCTTTACATTTTCCTATCTGGCTGTCCCAACATCCCCCAGGGACTCCTTTCTCAGTTTCTACCATCCCAAGCTCCTGATCTTTGCTGCCCTGAAATTAACACGTAAATTACCAGTTTGCCAAACAACTGGATGAATAAAACCCCTCAACCAGTTGACTACATAAACATATCTCTTGAAAGTATGTGTAACTTTTTTAAAAGACTGCATACAGGGCTGGGGAGATGGCTCAGTAGAATAAGCGCTGCCCTGGTAAGCACAAGGGTCTGAGTTCAAGGGCAGACCAAATAGCTCAGCTGAGTCAAGCGCCCGCTTAAACAGATGCACCGGCTGGGGGTGCTGTGCCGCGCGGTCCCCAGGGCTCGCGGAGACTGCGTGCGTGTGGCGGCGCACGCCTGTAATCCCACCTCTTGGGAGGCTGTAAACAGGAGGATCACTGCAAGCCTGATCTACGCAGTGAGACCCTGTAGACCCTGTCCTTAAAAAAATGCAACTAGTTCAAGCACAATGGCGGATGTAACTATGACTCTTTGGTGCCAACAGGGCTCTTAACATCCTTCAAATCCATTCCATCCACCAGCAATGGTGTATGTAACTGCTTTAAAAAAAAGTTGACGATGGCTTATTTACTTAAGACTGTCTTTTATTAGAGGTGGCAGCACACTGTCTTATTCGCCTCAGCTAATGCTCGTAACGTAAGAGATTAACGCATAGCAAGAACTCCCCAAACGACACGCGGCCTGGGTCCTCTGCCCGGGAACTTTCGCCCTCGGGAACGCAGTCAAGGCCTCGACCGTCCAGTCCTGGGGTCCTCAGAGGACGCAGACCCGGAGCGGCCGCGACAGGAGACTCCAGGGGAGACGAGCCGAGCGCAGAGCGCGCGCGAGGCAAGCGGAGCGACGCGCGGGCGGAGGCGGCAAGGCCTCTGCCTCCCACAGGCCACGGGCGGCCGACCCTGTCTGCTCCGGACCCGCGTCCTCGGCGACCCGGCGCGACCCGGCCGCCTCCCTTCCGCCCCACTCC
>NW_004524601.1:17467033-17487484 GCF_000260255.1 Octodon degus
GGAGCCCGGAGACCTCGACGCCGTCGCCCGCGGTCAGGGGTCGCGGGGGGCGACCTCGCGGGCGAGCTGTTTGGAAACTTGGCGACCGAGGCGGTCGAGGTGGCCAGGCCCCGGGCGGCGGGCGGCGGGGTGGCCGGGCTGCACCCTCCGCTCCCCCTCGGAGCAGCCCCGGCCCTCTCGCGCCGCCGCTTGGTTGTGGATTCCTAGAGCCGCTCCGGAGCGGGCGCGGCGAGGATTTGGGGTCCCTTCACTGGGGAGATGGAGCGGAGGGGAAGCGAGGGTGGATCCAGTTGTCCTCGGAAATACTTGCGGGCTGTGAGTCACTAGAACAGGAATAACCACCTTGTCGCTGCCTGCTCCTCATTTTGACTTTTTCCGACCGGGAACCTAAGCACCATTTCTTGAAGTAAGGACGAAGTATGTTGCTGCTACACCTGACACCTAACGCAGTCGGGTCATTTGAGCAACTACAGCAATCGACCCCCGCAAAATGTGCAGTGCAGGTCTTCAGATTAAAGAGGGGAAGGCTGAATTTGCAGTTAAGGAAAGTGGATGTAAAGATAGAAAACAATGACGTTAATTTCATAGAAGAGGACCCAACCCTATTTGTAAGACAAGGTCACTTTTTAAATAATATAAGAGAAAATTTAATAGAGATTTAATAGACTATTTGATAGAGATTTGTGGGGGGAAGGTACTGTCTAAATAGATCTTTCCAGTATATATTTGGTGTCAGATCTTCGTGTTTTTATTGGCTTTAATATATCATGAATGTACCTATCAACTTAATTGTAGAACTGTAGATCATAGGTTGTGTTAGGACTATTAAAGATTTTTAAATTAAATTCATTTTAGGTTCGAGGGTAAAGATTGATTAATTTGTGCAGTTTGATTTAGACACTTGTCTAAGTTTGTACAGTTTTCACAGTTTAGAGTGACAATTCTAAAGGCTGTCCCAAGTTCATAACTTTCAAATTCGTTGCTTACCTGAAGGCAGGTACTTGTAGCAGGCCTATTCCGTTCTACCTGGTTTTATGTGGCAGGTGTTCAGTGTTATTGAGTGTCCTGCGTTCACAAGGCGCCTTGATCATAATTTTTTATTGGTTGGAAATAATTTAATTTTAGGTAGTATTACTTAAAGGTTGTATTGACCTGAGTTTTTGGATGAGATTAAGCTGCATGTGCAGTTTGTTTAAAAAAACGAGCAAGTCAAACATTACTGGAAGTTACTAGATCTGTGGTATTGTGGTTAAAGGAAATGGTTATGATGGTTTCCAGAAGAGGAAGTGAGAGTAACATCAAAAGTGATTTGGGTATTTGGGCAAAATACCTTTTTTAAGTAGCCGTTAGACATTTTTATAGTGTAAGTGCAGTCAGAATTTAATACTCAAATAAGATGAACCTAAATTCTAAGCATTTGAACTCTTAATTCCAGTTTGGTGCCTTTTTGTAAAGCAATTTTTTTTTTCATTTCCTGTTTTGAGAAACGTTAAACGCTTGTATTAACTACTGAAACTTAAAATAGGTTGGATGTGATCCTTGTTATCTTCAAGTATCTTGAGTTAATGAAGTAGTGCACTTCAGTACTTACTGTACAATTATAGCTTTTTGAGAAATATTTTGCATACTTTGCTTGATTATATGAGTTTGATCTGGGCAGTGAGAGGAGAGCAAGAACATCAAGTGTGTTACTCTAATAGATTTTGGTTTCTTTCCCTTGCATAATTTTGTGTATAAGTGCATTAGATAGATTTTTGGATCTTTCAGCCTATGGAATTGTCTGTACGACTGTTAAATTTTCCCAGCTGGTTAGGGATTGAAACATTTGTTCAAATATCTTGCCAAAGAAGTAAGATCTGTTCACCATGTGTTTATAAGGTTCATTGCTTTCTGGATTTTTATGGCAATATAGACTGTAATCTTTCCTCTGAATTGCTTATTTTCTTTCAAAAACTTTCCACCTCATAATACAGTCTGGCAACTAACCAATTATGACATTTTTATTAACGCATTTATGCATTAGGTTGTCTACCAAATTTGAGTTTTGGCTCTATTTTAGTGGAGGTACATGTAGGTTGAGTATTTCTTATCTGAAATATTTAGGACAAAAATATTTCTGACTTTAGATTTTTTTTTTTCAGATTTTGGAATATTTGCGCGTACATGTATGTATGTGTGTGTGTGTAATCAGATGTCATGGGGATAGAACCCAACTTTAACCATGACTGTGTTTCATACACATCGTATACATTTGGCCTGAGAAAAATCTAATGCAGTGTTTTTTAGAGCAGCTACTTTTGACTGTGACATATCACGTGAGGTTAGGCGTGGAATTGCCACTTGTGATATCATGTAGACACTCAAAAAGTTTCGGATTTAGGAGCATTTCAGTTTTTGGGTGTTCTAATTTGGGGTACTTGATCTGTCTACTATGGAAATGATGTTAATGAGCACAAAGAAAAATAATGAGCTATGTAAATTAGGTTATTATAGTTAATTATATGCTCCGACGCTTAGGAGTGTTAACATTGGCTTATGAAAAATGTTTTTTAATTCATCAGTCAAAATATTTGAGACCTGATTATTTACAAGTTGTGAGAATCTTAGGGAACTTGTGATTTGAGGATATAATTCAGAAGGGGACATTTTAAATAAAAGATGGAGATAAAATAAGTAGTTTTATATTTTCTTTCCTTAATTCCTTACAGTTTTTATTAAAATATACATCTTCTTCTAAGTTTAGTTATGCCACTCATTGAAACAGTGATCTTAAACCCTTTTGAGAGAAATTAACAAAGCCAAAAGTTAGGAGCCGTGTACCCCACTGTTGATGCTGTCCCTGTGAGTTCAGTAACATTGCATAGGTGATTTCCTTTTTTTTTTTTTTAATTTTATTTATGTGTGTGTGTGTGTGTGTGTGTGTGGCCAGCTCAGCCCACCAGGGGACGGGGCTGGCTGGCATGTGGTGCTGGGGGATTGAACCAGCATAGGTGATTTCCTGAACATCCTTCTCTTTCATCTGTAAAATAAAGAATTTTAACACGAAGGTCTTTGGGGCTTTAATGGTATTATCCTTGATCATGTAGAAGTAGTAGAGAAGTTACAGGCCAGTAGTTTTTTGTAGTATAGGGATGGTAGTGCCTGCTCTGCCCATTTCACAGGGCTATTTGTGAAGGTAAACGATCGTACATGTGAGAATAGTTGAAGGATTCTATGCTTGTCACACAGTATTTATTTATGGGAGTGAGCAACTTCTATGGAACTTTTCTGAAGTTTTACTTTCACATAAACAGACACCTAAGTCTCAAAGGAAAACATTTGCTGAGTGTAAAATGATGTTCTTTTTGTCATTTACTTTTTTCTTACCCCTTTTCTTATACTGTTAGGAACATGAAGTTGATCATTGTATCAAAAAGATCTCAGTTAATACTTGGATTTTTTTTCTTACAGTTTTAAACCGTACAAAAGGAGAAAAAACCTTTCACAATTAGAAAATGTTTTAATATGAGGTTTTCACACAGATCCTTTTTAAAATTTAATTATAGAAATATCTCTCAGACTGGTGCCCCCTCAGACCTCCTAGCCTTTTTTCAGATTGTGTTTCCTGAAGGGGAAAAAATTAACCGAAATAGTAGTGTAAAATCGAAAGTTTTAAACTGATAACCTGCTTCATGAATGAGGGAGGAAAAAAACGGGAGCAGTGCTGAGTAAGGTGAAGGAACTGGCTTTGGTTTCCCCTTTCAGAGTTGAATCGAGGGCATTATTCTCTCAGTCAGTCAGGAGCAGAGAAATCAGGTCAGTCGTGTTCCAGGATTGGATTGTGGCAGTTATATGTTAATATTAGAAATTTTTTCTCTCTGTATTGGATTTCTTCAAGAATCTTAAACTTGGTAAGAAAAAAACACTAGCCTGACATAAAGTTTATAGTCTAAATAAAATGTGGCTTTATTTTTCAAAGAAGCTGTGTATGAGATTTCAGTACTTCTGCTTTTTATGCTTTAAAAGTAGGCTGAGAAGGTAAAATAAAGATCACGAAGGAATATGGAAGAAAAATAAAAAGATGTTTGTAGTGGCAGTGATATGTTGATTCCTATGTTTTCTTAATGAAATTGTTAAATAGGGCAAGTATTCGTTTAAAGATTACAAAAGGAGTACTGTACTTGTTATAAAAATATCAAATATAATAAGTGTGACCTCAAAAAATGTACTCCATTTGTCTTCTATTAAAAAAAAGCTAGGGCCAGGGAGATAGCTCTGTGGCAGAGAGAGAGAGACAGACACAGACGAACAGAGATAGACAGATTTTTTATAAAGCTATATAGATTTATACCCTTTTCTTTATAATGTTAACATATTCATATTTTATTATATTATGATTAAATTAGGTAGATTCTTTACAAAATGAAATCAGAGAAGCAGTATGGGCCAGTTTACATATGAATGAAATTAATTGCACTCCTTAATCTATTGCTTGCTCATTTGCATTTAAAGAAAATTAAAAGAAAAAACTAGTTACATCTGGTGTGTGTTAAAAATGAAGAGGCCAAGATGAAAATGTGTGTGTATGGAAAAATTTGTATTTTCAAGTTAGGATGATTGAAAATCTAATTGATGCTCTTTGGTAATTTGTAATAAAATTACAATAATTTTGGGCCAAATTTAGTGAATGTGCATTTTAGCTTAGTAGAACTAAGCAGTTTCATTGCCTTCATCCTTCTTAAGACCAGTTGTCCGATAATGTATGTAACAATTGTAATGCTGGCTGCCATTTATTGAGATTTTATGCTACACCGTTTTTATTTCATTTATCTTTAGAGCTCTGATGAAGGTAGCTTTGTTAGAAAGAAACTGAGCTTTTGAGAGATTAAGTAACTTGTCAAAGATCACAGAAAAGCAAGACTTTGGTTTGGTATCTTTTTTGACCCTTAATTTTGAAGTCTTAATTATTTTACACTTATTAGTGAATTGTTTGTTATAGTGAATGTTTCTTTAGAAACCTGCTTGTGGAAAGATACAGTTCAGCTTTGGAGTACACAGTAACCTTTTAAAGAAATGTGCAATGACAGTACACCAAGTATTTCCCATTTTACTGTGAACCACTGAAATTTATATGAAAAGACCTTTCAGATCATGTAATCAGTGTACGAGAGTGATCTTTTTAACTTTTTCTTTTTAATAATACTGGAGAGCAAACCCAGGGACATTTCATTGAACTTCACTCCACCTTTTTTTTTATTTATTTACTTTTTAATTTTTGAGACAGGCTCCAAGATGTCCAACCTGGATTTGATCTTGGAATCCTCCTGCCTCCACCTGTTTAATGACAACTGCTCTTTGACTGTGTAGTGTATTAAAATGTAAAATAGTTTAGAATTACAAACATAAATGTTGCCACTTTCTAGAGAAATGTATTTTTACTGACTTTGTATGTTAAATATATTTTTTATAATTCTATGATTTAGTTCTTGATACATTTTATAATGAACAAACTGAAAATACTAACCATATGATTATAAAAAAGAAGAAATTTCTGGTTGAAAGGGGAAATGAGTACATATAAAACAAAGGTGTGAACAAAAAGCAACAAGCAATTCCAAAAGTGCATACAGTCAGTCTCCTCACTTAAGGATACTTGGTTTTTAATTTTGAAATTTTAAATAAAATTTTCTACTTTAGATACTTACATTTAAAATCAGGTATTAATGTTTTACAATGAAAAATCCTCTAACTTGATCACAAGTCCGCATCTTGTACAGCAGTTAACCACTAAGAAGAATATATGCAGTGTATTATTTCTTGAAACTGTACTTCCGATTTGATTTGAAATTGTACTTCCGATTTGATTTGAAACTGTCTCATTGCTGTTTATCAATAAAACTTTGAAAAAAAAAATCCTCTAATTGAGGAAACAATTAAGAAAGCATAACCAGTAATAAGTCGGGTTCTTTTGTGTTAGACTTTACAAAATTAATAGTACTTCATTGCACATACAAGATTTTTTCTACTATTAATGTTGTATTTATTAGACAGCTTAGTAAAATCTTTTTTTTTTTTTTTTTTTTTTTTTCCGGAACTGGGGATTGAACTCAGGCCCTTGCGCTTGCCAGGGAAGCGCTTATTCTACTGAGCCATCTCCCCAGCCCCTAAAATCTTAATTTTGATCCTGTAGTTTAAGAATTAGTAATATTGTTGTTAGTCTTTCATGCATTGTTTAATTTCACAGTGGTGAGAAAACCTAATAGTTAATTACAGTACTGGAACATTTTACTTAAATGTTCAAACTTCCTAAATCTATAGTTGTAGGTAGATTTATACCTGTGCTACTTTTAAAATAATCTCTTTAGCAGACTGAAAGCTTGCCTAGGCAAGTACAGGGGCCAGGGTTTGATCCCCGGTACCACATGCTGTGCTGGCCCTGCCCCCAGCGCACTGAGCTGTTAGTAGAGTCCAACTCAGCACTAGGGAGGCTGAAAACAGGAGAGCTATTAGGAGTCTGAGCTGTGTAGTGAGACCCTGCACACACACACACACACACACACACACACACACACACACACACACAAAGTAATCTCTTTTTTCCTTTTTGAGACAGTCTCCCACTTGGTGGTTCTGGTAGATCTTGCACTTGAGGCAGTCTTCTGCCTCAGCCTCCCAAGTGCTGGTACTCTGTTTCAAAAAGATAAATAAATCAATAAATTATCTCAGAAGGTTTTTACTGAAATAATAATAATAATGTCCATGAAGTACTTTTTTTTTTTTTTTTTTTTTTTTTTGAGAGAGAGAGAGAGTGTGGTGTGTGTGTGTGGCCAGCTCAGCCCACCAGGGGGCGGGGCTGGCTGGCATGTGGTGCTGGGGGACCGAACCGCGGTCCCTGATGCTTTGCCAAGCCTGCTCCAAGTAGGTGCCTTAGACCACCGAGCCATCTCTCCAGCCCCTGAAGTACTTTTGATGTTAAGAACCATTGAACTGTGTAACCAGACATGGTAATGCATGTCTATAATCCCAGCCCTTGGGAGGCTGAGGCAGAGGATCACTGTGAGTTCAAGGCCAGGCTGTGGGACATAGAATTACATTGCAAGTCTTAAAAAAATAAAAATAAAAAATAAATTAACGAACAGTTATTTCTTTAAAACTCTGTTTTCTTTCTCTTTAATTCCCTGTGATGTTTACATTTTATTGTCTGGGTTGTATGTGAATTTCTGGAGGCCTGCACATAGGCTGTCTTCCTTCACAAGACCAACTTTGTGGTACTTGCTTGCTGTCAGCTCCTCTTACGCTTCAAGCTGTGTTTTGGCTAAGCAATGCTAGTATTCCACCGCTCCCACATCATGAAATACTTCTATTAACTTGACAGGTTAAATGTTGAGTTAATTCATGTATTAGTACAGTGCCTGGTAAAAGAGTAAGAAGTAAGTAAATGGCTATCGTTATTAGTGCTATTTCTGGGGCGTGGAACAAAATGAACACTTAATGTATATTTTTCTTCTAAATCAAGCTGAAGACCATTAGGAAGCATTTCTTGAACTATTCCTGCCTGATGTTATAGTTTGATATTTACTTTCAATACAAAATAATGACTTGTATTTCAGAAGTGTATTCTACATTGTCTTCTATAGAACTACTTTTTTTTTTGTATTTAGTACAGTGTCTGTAGGGTCTACAGGGTCTCACTACGTAGATTGGACTCGTAGTGATCCACCTGTGGTCAGCCTCCCAAGAGCTGGGCTTATAGGCGCGTGCCACCACACCCAGTCTCAATCGCCATCTCAGCGAGCCCCAGGGGCAGGGCCAGCACGACACACCGGGGGATCGAACCCCTGGGCCCTGTGCATGCTTGCAGGCACTTTAACCCACTGAGCTATTTGGCCAGCCCAACATTTCGTTAAGAGAAGAGAGCATAATTATTTAGAACTTGCTGTTACTTATTTGCCAGGCACTGAAATAAACACTTTATTTGTATTCTGTTTTTTAAAAACGTAATGATATCCTTAGTTTATAGATTTGGAAGTGGTGTGTCTTACTTTTCTTGTTGCTGAGTGAAAATATCCTACATCCAAAGTTAAAGGAGGAAAGGTTTATTTAGCTCATAGTTTATAGTGGTTTCAGTCCATAGTTGGCTGGCTCCAAGGCAGAGTGACATGGTAGACCTGAACTACAGAGAAGAAATAATTCACATCAGGCAGAAGGTAGAAAAGCAGTAAGGGACACTATAGCTGTTTTTATCCCTTACATGTTATCTATACCACTTAGGGCGGCTAGCACTCTCACCCTTAATCCTAGTACCCTTGAGCCTCACATTGTATCATGAATCACTCCAGCCTCACACATTCCAGACCTAGCACCTCTGCAAAAGCCCCACCTTTGACCCCATGAAGCTTTACAGGGGATTTAGACACAAGCTGTAACAGTAAAGCTTAGAAGTCAGTTTAAGATCTTATAAGATGTGATCTACTTGACTCAAAACAAAATTTTTAGTTATTGTGTATAAATGTTTTCCCTAAAAGTACTATAATTTTATCTACCACATTAAATAATGCTAACCTTTTTTAAATTTTATTAAAGGGTATAAGTAGACTATATATGGAAAATACAGTTCCAGTTCTGAGAATTAGAAATTTGTATAAATATTTTCATTTTAGATCTGCAGCAATTTGAGAGTAGTATTTTATGCATTATTGAAATACACTGATTTGAAATAGATGGGAACACTTTACGTTCTTTAGTTCATGCATAGTTTTGTTTCTGTGTAGTGAATAACCAACCTCTTCAGTTTTGGTTCTGCTATAAATTTCTGGTGGATACAAGCTTGAGGGACTTAAATGTAATTTTGTAATCACCTTTTGGGAGAGGGTCAGAAGATATAGAAATTTTCACTATTAACTCAAAATCTGTTAAATACTTTGATTCAGTCTTTGTGGTCTTTGTGGTAAGACTTTCTGAACTGTATTTGTGTAAAATATATTAGTAACTAAGTTTATGTAGTTTTTAAAATTTTTGTAGTTCATCCTCAAGGATGACAATTTAATAGTGAGATAATTTTGTATGATGTTATAGTTAAGGTATAGGTTGAGTTACAATTTCAGGTTGTACTAACAACAGGCTGTGTTCTGACGACCTGAATTATCATACAGTTTGTCCTCAAATTAAATTTTTTTTGTTGGAGTAGGAAACATTGAACTTTTTACAGGTAGACTTCTGGTTTGTTAAAACTTTGGTCCCATGGTTTAGAGTAGTTAAAAACAACAACAACAACAAACCCCTTCCCAATTGAATAATTAAAGCTCTTCATCAGGAAATATATTCCCTGGACAGTAATTTTTAGTCACAATATAGTTTTTTCGTTTCTTCTTTTTTTTTCCTGCCTGAACATTCTTCATAAATCAAGAGTTGCTTTTAGAAAAAATAAAATGCCCAACACATCTATATCGTTTGTATGAGTCTTGCATTTTTTGAGTGCTCATGATGTACGAAATACTTTAGTTTCTCATAGTGAGTGCAGAACTTTTTAAGGTAGGTTGTAGTTATTTTCTCCAGATAAATCAATGAAGACAAGATACAGAGAAGTTAAAAAAAATGTCAGTCATTCATGTTTATAAATGATGGAGCCGGGCTGGTGAGATGGCTCAGTGGTCTAAAGCACCTACTTAGAACAGGCTTGGCAAAGCTCAGGGACCGCGGTTCAATCCCCCAGCACCACATGCCAGCCAGCCCCGCCCCCTGGTGGGCTGAGCTGGCCACACACACACACACACACACACACAAATAAATAAATAAATAAATTAAAAATAATAATAAAATAAATGATGGAGCCAAGATTTGGACATGGATAACCTAACTTTAAAAACTCACGTTTTTATGACTGGGGGTTTAGCCCATTGATAGAGAATTTGCTTACCATGTATAAACCTTTAATTTTGATCCAGAGCAAGAAAAATCCAAATCAGCCCCAGTCTCAAAAAGCCCTGTGTTAATAGCTATAAGGCTAAACTCTTATTTACAATAAAACAATGCAGTGGTTTAGACTCAAGGTAAATGAAAATACTATGTGTGATTGAGAGGGGGATCTTAGTCATATAAGCAAGTTCATACTTAATTGCTAGGTCAGTATACTGTACTATGATAAAGACCATTTTCGTACTCTGATTATTCATATTAGCCTTTTATTTGACTGTTATCATTATACCTATTAGTAGCACCTAACATTTTTAGAGCATTTAATGTGCCATTTTTTTGAGAGACAATTTTTTTTTCGGAACTGGGGATTGAACTCAGGCCCTTGAGCTTGCCAGGCAAGCGCTTATTCTACTGAGCCATCTCCCCGGCCCCGATGTGCCATTTTTTTGCCTTTTTAAATTCTCATGAGGTAACTATTAACACCCCCCTATTTTCCAAATAAACTAAGATGTTATATAATATATCCAAAGTCCCATGATTAGTAAGTAGTGAAGATTGAAACCCCCCTAATTTTATTCCACAGTCTGTTTTTAACCTTTCTGGAGTACAGCCTCTTGGTGTAGGACGTTTAGGTAAGACCCATTGGGCTGTATGGAAAAAGGTGAACCAGTTCCAAGGAAAGGAGATTCTACATACCTTTTTATTATCCCATTGAAATGAAATTTTATTTTCAGTGTAAGAAGATCTACACACACACACACACACACACACACACACACAGAGACACTGTAGGTAGGTAAGTTTTTACACAATTTACACAGATTTTACACTGTCATTGCGGGAATTGGTTATCATAGCCCAGTGTATGTTCATATTTGATAGTTACTAATAACGTTAGGATATGTAGCTGAAGTTTTAAATAATCAAAACAAGAAACAGTGTATATTTTCTCAAAAATCTGAACATAATTTGAAGTTGCTTTAGGTTTCTGTGTTATCCAGACATGTTTATGAGGCTTGGTTTTCATTATGCCACTGATGTAAGGAAATGTTAATATGAAGCAGTTTATTTTGAACAAATTCTTAGTTTTGTGATTCTTAATTACTAATTATAGTTTGGAAGAACAAATTGTAAGGTTAAGAAATAACATTTTAAATGATAGTCCATTCTGAAGAACAGTCAAATGTATGTTATTATGATGTTGAAATGGCATTAACATTCTAGCTTTGTATCGATCTGGTTAAGGACTATGATTTGTAAATTTAAAAAAATTTATCTAATTATTTATGAGAATTATGAGGGTTTTTCCTCCCACTGCATTCCTATTTATATTTATAAAATATAGGAATGTTTACTTTGATTTTATATTCTGGCTTGGAAGCTAGGTGATATTTGAAAAAAGTTTCAATTTGAGTTGAAGTGCAAAAGTCATCCAATAACAATTTATTTTTATTCTTGGCTACCGTTTCTTTTTAAGGTATGTAAACTTTCACTGATGGTTTTGCTCCTGTTTCTGTAGCTGCATGTAGTCCTTATTTTTCTTTCTTTCTAGTATTATTTAAGTCACCACGAAACTGACATGGTTGTACACTTACACAGCAGTATTCAGCTTTGAGTAGTATAAACTATATTGTTGTATACTAAAACTCGCAACTTAGAGTACTTTTAAAATTGTAGCACCATGTAGTTTTAATCTTGTTTTGTTATTCTTAGTGTGCAGTGCATAAGTTTTCTACTGAGAAGTATGTCATAGTTTGACAATTATTGTTGACACGTAATTCTTTCTCTTTCTATTACAACGCTTCCCCAGCAAGGACAAGTTTGGAAGGTTTGCAAAGCTTTTCACCTTCCCTTTGCCCGCCTGCCCGCTTCAGATCAGTTTCATGCTCATGACTTCTCTTTCTGTAATCCACAACATAGCCATAGAAAAGAGTGAAAGCGACCCATTAAACTGCAGTACTGCATTTCCTCACACAGAGGCACCAGAAAGGACACATCCTTGCAAAAAATAGCATAAAAATAAATAGGAGTGGAATAATTTTAATAATTCCCTAAGAAATAACATCTCACTAGCAAGCAGTTAATTAAATGTCACGTAACAAAAGTGAACAGTATTAAAATTTATACTCTGTATTGCTGATACTTCAGGTCAAAAGTTTTTTCTAATAATACCTTACATTTGTGTAGTGCTTTATAGTCCATTACAGGGAATGCTGCACTGCTGATGTGGTCAGATATAAACATTTCACTTGTTCTCTGCTTGTGAGGTATAGAACAGATGTAGGTTCATCGTTTGAAGTGCTACTGGTATGATGGAAAACAGTGTTGTAACTCAGATGTTCAGAGGAACAGACAACACATTTTAACATTATAAAAACTTTAACAACTTCCAGTTCTTTTGAACTAGGGATCTTGTATTAAAATGTTTAAAGTGAATGAGGAAAACATTTTGGAAAAGACATTCAAACATAAGCTTTTATTTTATAACACCTAGAAAGAAACATATCCAGTACTGTTTTTAATATTTAATCTTATAGTATTTTACTAGCTTCAGATGAATACAATTCTACCTCAAACCAAAAATTTTTTTCTTTTCTTCTTTTTCTTTTCTTTATTATTATTTTCCTTTAGGTTTGAGCTTTTTCCTTCACTGCTGTTCTGCGCTAACTGCTTTGAAACTTTCCATGCATTTTTTTCAGTAGAAGAACATCTCTGTACTGTCTCCCATTGCATATTTCAGCTGTGACAATCCCTGCACTTTGCCTATTCATTTTATCACCTGCTCACCAAAAACAATAAATACCTCTCTAATTTCTGATTACAGATTTGCTGCTTTTCATTTTGGAAGGAGGATTTATTTCACTTTTTTATTACTTTTTTTTTTTTTAGGCTTGTGGAGATCCTAAGGCCAAACCATCATACCTTATTGACAAAAACTTGGAATCTGCTGTGAAATTCATAGTCAGAAAATTTCCTGCTGTAGAAACTCGCAACAACAATGTAAGTCATTTTGATTTTTCAGTTATTTGATTTTAGATATCTATAAAGAAAGCAGTGGCCTGTATCATGCTTGTAGTAGTTCTTATTTTGGTTTTGATATACATATTATAAATAGTAAGGGCTCTGATTACTTCTGAAACTACATTGTCATTTCCTTGTGGGAAACATTTTTAATTTCTTACTATTTTATTTTATTTATTTATTTTGCGGTACTAGAAATTGAACTCAGGACCCTGCACTTGCCAGGCAGGCGCTTATTCTACTGAGCTGTCTCCCCAGCCCCCTATTACACACAATTTTAAGGATATAATATGTATAATATCCAAATATTTGTGTGAATACTTCAAGAGATTTTTTTGGTTTTGGTCTTATAAACTTAAATTTGTTTTAAGGTTAATAAATGACTTTGCAAGGCTTTTATTTTTTATTTTTTTCATAATTAGTATGTTTAGTTGTAAAATACATTCATTTCTTTATTTTTGTAGTTGACAAAAATATTTGTGAAAAGCAGACATGTAAAAATTGTTACTATCATTACTTTTCACATGGGAAGGTTTTTCTCTTGGTGTTTTGAAGTGTAACATTATTCAGAATCTTTATATATATTTTGGTAGTTCTTCATAGTTTTTTAGGATAAAACATTGTATGAAAGTACACCATGGAATTTTAAGACAAATTTTGCTGAGTTGGAGTTTTTCTGCGTCTTTTTAGTTTTTTTCTTTGAATTTACATCGTTATCACTTTTGCTTTATGTACAAATGTAGTTTAGAAATTTCTTTTTATGATTTCCCTATTTTTGCAAATGTTTGAAAGATATAATATCATTTTCTTTTCTCAAATCATTTGTGTTCATTGAAGATTTGTGATTAGCCTATTCTTTTTTTTTTTTTTTTCTGTACTTTAGGGAAGGTTCTACAGGGTGTTCAGGGTCTCACTACTAGATTGGACTTGTAGTGATTTGCCTGTTTACAGCCTCCCAAGAGCTGGGATTACAGGTGCATGCCACCACACCCTGTCTCAGTTGCCATTTCTGTGTGCCCCAGGGGCAGAGCCAGCACCACAGGCCTGGGGATCGATCGAACTCCCAGCCCCTGGGTCTGTCTGTCTAAGCAGGTGCTTTAATCCGCTGAGCTATTTGGCCGGTCCTTGTGATTAGCCTATTGATATCACTTTACTGAAAACATGTTTTCATGCCAGTCAGTTAAATGTCTGGTAAAGTGCTTTTAAAATAAGTTTTTAGAGTTCCATGTTTTGTTTTTGGTTTTGTTTTTAAAATACTGATTAGTAGATATCTTGGTTTTATTTCTGATTGAATTGGTTCCTGACTACAAAATGGATGATTCAAAGTATATGCACTTCTTAAAAACATGACTATGGAGAAGTCTTTTTTTTTTAAGTGAAATTATTTGGCTGACTCATGTGAGAGCTTGTATAGTCACTCTAAATAAGAAAGGTTTATTACGAAAATTTCCTGAATTTAATCCTATGTATGTTTCATTCTTTAAAAAAAATATTATTATTATTTTTTTCACATTTCATTGTTTTTTTTTTTTTTTTTTTGGTGGAACTGGGGATTGAACTCAGGCCCTTGCGCTTGCCAGGCAAGCACTTATTTTACTGAGCCATCTCCCTGGCCCCTACATTTCATTCTTAAGACTCATAAATGTGACATGAATACTTCAAAAATTTTAAAACTTTAATGTGCATGTTTGTGCATAATTTTTTATGTAACATAGTTCCACAATATGCATTCTTTCTTAGAAGATTATCAAGAATTGATTATATACATATTTTTTTAAATAACTGATTTTTTTTTTAAGTTAAGGGCCAATTAAGAATTTTGCTTTTCTTGATATGCATGGCAAACTGTTTACTTGCATAATAACAATTCTGTTGTTTCTTGTTAATAGCTTTAATTAACCTTTACAACATCTTTTTTTATTTTTATTTTTTTTTTTTGAGGGGGGGGCTGGCTCAGAATGCCTGCAGGGCATGTTTGGCTGGCTGGAGTTGTGGGAATGGAACCACAGTAACCTGAGGCTGACTGCTTTGTTGAAGCAGCCTCTTAAAACAACTGAGCTAAGGGGCAGGCCCCAACCCTTACAACTTTTAAAGCACCTAGTTGAATTTTTCTTTTGCTCTTTTGTGGTAGGGTGGGGTGGTACTGTTGATTAAATTCAGGGACATTCTACCACTGAGCTGCATCACCAGCTCTTTTTGTTTATGGAACAGGGTCTCACTAAATTGCCCAGTCTGGTATTGAACTTGTCTTCTTGCCTTATCCCCCTGAGTAGCTGGGATTGTAAGAATGTACCAGCACAGGTGTTCAAAATTGTTATTTTTAATAAAAGCTTTATTGAGGTATAATTCATATACAAAGGGTAGTCAAATTATATGGTGAATTAAATTTAAATTTTTAAATTAAAAAAAATTTTAACACTGAAAGACATTGTGAATAATCCCTTCAAATATTTCTTGCTTTGAACTTGCTTATCCTGTTGTTCTTCTTACTTTCTGAAGCAGTTTTTGAAGTCCTCTTTCATGAGTGTCTTAATGCAGTGTAATAAAAAATAAGATGTGTACTCTTGCCAAGTATGATCTGTTGGAGAAATGGACTCGTAGAAACACTGCACACATGTAACTCTGCTCTTCACCGGTCACATGGATAGGGGCAATAAACATTTTGATTTGTTTCGGGACACCCAGGTAGACATGACAGTGCAACCAAAAAAACAAAAGAAAACTTCAGAACTGTCTCAGGAAGTAGCAAGAACAGTGGGATAAATGTATTCTAAATCAGAGGACTGTTTTGAGGAGGATTAATGACAGTGTGTCTTTCATCATAACAAATTAAAAATGTATATACATCACATATAAACAGTCATTTTATTTCTTATATAGGTCATCCATTTGAAATGTACTAATCACAGAAATATACTGAGGATGGCTTATATACTGGACAGTTCACCTATTTGAAGTTCATGCTTTTTAATGTAATAAAAATAAAAGTAAAAAAATAATAGCTTACCCAAATTACCTTTTCACTACTTCAGAAAGAAAGTAAACCCACTAACATTCATTCCCAGTTTCCTATCAATGACCATTCCTAGGAAACCACTTACCTACTTTGTGTTATCTTTGCCTATTGTGGAAATTTTGTATGAATAGAATAGTAAAATATGTAATCATAAGGTTTATAGAAGTAGCATGGCAGTATCAATATTTTATTTCATTGCTAACTAGTATTCCATTGTGTAGCTATACCACACTTTATTCATTCATGAAATTTATGGATGTTTGGTCAGTTTTTACTTGATTATTATAATTGTTACATGAAATGTTAGATGAACATTGGTATAAGTTTTTATATATATGTATTTTAATTTCTTTTGCGAATAGATACCTAGGAATAAAATTGTTGGATTATGTGATAGTTCTTTCTTTAACCTGTCCAATTGATTATATAGTATTGAGTATTATGACTATTTGTAGATTTACTGTGATTGTTTGCAAAGTCTTGTTATACCATCTTTGCAACTGTTCTCTATATATAATTTGTTGTTTTTGACCTACTGAAGCACTAGCTACAGTATATTTGTGAAACTTATTGATCTCAGTTTTGGTCTAGACCTGTTAAAATATTGCTGAGGGTTTCCTAGTCCACTTCGGTTAAGAAATGAGAAGTGAGGTGTTCAGTTAATCAATCAACTTTAATTTTAAGACAAGTTCTTATGGTATAGCCTGTCCTTGAACTTGCTCTGTAGCCTAAACAGTCCTCCAAGCCTGATCCTTCTGCCTCAGCCTTCCAAGTATTGAGATTATAGGCGTATGACCTTATACCTGAAATACTATTTTAACTTCATAAAGTAGATTGATGAAAGTTTAAAGACCTGGGGGCTAGATATGTAGCTCAGAGGCATAAATACCTGCTTGGAAAGCACAAGGTCCTCAGTTCAAACCCTAGTACCGAGAGAGAGAGAAAAGCATCTAGGATTAATAGGAGCTTGTAGATTTTTGGCTACTAAGTAAATTGTAGAAGTGTTATTGGAATCACAATCCTTTATGTGTCACATAACGTGCTTGCTTTATCTCAGGAATCAAGATAAACACTGTGTTCTACTTTGATTTATATTTTACAAGTACTACTTATCCCCAGTGTCAGAAAAGGTACTCATAAAAAATTGTTTCCCATGGAAATTCAACTAAATTTTTTTTTGAAATTTCTGAAATGAGTTTTTTTGTGGTTTTGTTTTTGGAGATAGGGTCTCACTATACAGTTCAGACTAGCATTAATCTCACTGTGTAGCCCAGGCTGGCCCAGAACTCATTGTAATCTTCATGCCTCCGCCTCCCAAGTGTTGTAATAACAGGTGTGTGTCACCATGCCCAACTCCTAAAGTAAGTTTTTACAAAAAAATTTATTTTCAGCCAAAATTTTATGAATTTTTATCATCTCTTTAGTCACTGCCCTGATGACCATATATTTAGTTCCATTAGAACCATGAGCTCCTTGCTCTGGTACACAGCGAAGAAGGGGGCACTGGTGACAGCAGAGGGAGTGTGCATTGCAGCTTCTGCAGTAGCGAGTATGGGTTCTGTTGAGTCATGGTTACTGTCCCCTCCTGTCTGTTCAGACTTCCTTGTGACTTACGCCTTTATAGAGGGCAATCCGTTACTCCACTGGAGAAAGAAAATTATAGAAATTGCTTGTATTAACAGAAGTTATTTTGTACAGGAAATTTTATTTGAAAGGATTTTTTTATAAAGAAAATCATCAGATATATGTAAAACTTGTCCTACTAGTTGTTTTCCAAAACTTTCTCCTTTGTATTTACATCTGAAATCTAGTTTGCATTTTTAAAAAATGGTAAACTTATTTTCTGTCTTGAAACTATCATGATGGATTTACCCATTATACTTTTTTTTTTTTTTTTTGTATTCAGTACAGGGTCTACAGGGTCTCACTGCATAGATCAGACTTGTAGTGATCCGCCTGTGGTCAGCCTGCCAAGTGCTGGGATTACAGGCACATGCCACTACGCTCAGTCTTGTCCTATCAGGGTGCCCTGGGGGCGGGGCCGGCACAGCAGGCCTGGGGATTGAACCTCTGGCCTGTGCATCTGCCTAAGCAGGCGCTTTAATCTGCTGAGCTATTTGGCTGGCCCTCCATTATACATTTTATTTTATTTTATTTGTGCATCTGCCTAAGCAGGCGCTTTAATCTGCTGAGCTATTTGGCTGGCCCTCCATTATACATTTTATTTTATTTCGTTGTACATTTTAGTATAAAAATGTAATTAAAACTTTGGGTTTGATTGCTAGATTATTAGGAAAGAATTTTGTAAGAGACTGTCCTTTGTGTTAAATTAGATTTTCAAGTCAGTGGGAAGAAGGATGCATTGGTAAGTTGAGTCCCACAGAGTAATACAGGCATTTTAGATTAAAATGCCAACTATTATTGAAATATTTTGAGAAGTATGTTTTCTTTCTGTTCCAAAATATTTTTTAAAAATGTTTTTGTCTTTTTAAAACAAGTTTTGCTATATAGTTTAGGCTGGCTTTAAGCTCTTTGTAGCCCAGGCTGGCTTTGAACTAGGAATGATCCTCCTGGATCCTTGGGCTTCAGCTTCCCGAGTGCTGGGATTATAGGCGTCTACTACCATGCCTTGCTGAAAAATATGTTTTCAAACTAAGAATATTTTATGTTATAAATATTATCTATGCATTTTCTCAAGGAGCATAGTATCATCCCATAAAGTGAGACTTACTTAGGATAGGATCAGTACTTTATACTTAGTTTTTCTGTTTCCACAATCTCACAGTATGATTGTGAGCATATGTTCACAAATGAATAAGTTATGTTTTATTATAGTAACTCTTATTTAAAGAACTTTCAATTTACTTACCTATCTCAGTCATACCTGAGAGCAGTTAAGAACTATGGAAAAAGGTAATTCTACTCTTAGGAATCTTTTCCAGGAGAAATGAAAACACATCTGCCCAGAGACTTGTTCATAGAAGCATTCATTGTTTAGAATAGCCCCAAACTAGGGCTGGTGAGATGGCTCAATGCTCTAAAGCACCTACTTAGAACAAGCTTAGCAAAGCACAGGGACCGCGGTTCAATCCCCCAGCACCACATGCCAGCCAGCCCCGCCCCCTGGTGGGCTGAGCTGGCCACACACACACACACACACACACACACACAAATAAAAATTATATATAAAAAAAAGAATAGCCCCAAACTAGAAACAATTCAAATGCCCATCAACTGATCAATAATTAAAGAAATGTATTATTTCTACATAACTATTATTGAGCAGTTAAAAGGAACTGAGATAGATGGTACTAAACACTGAAAATGTTAGGTAAGGTGAAGAAGCCAGGTGTAAGATACTGTATGTATTATGTGATTGTTTTATAGAAAATGACTAGCAAGGAGAAATTTATTGAAGCTGAAAATAGATTGGTATTTGCTTAGGGCTAGGATTACAAGAAAGATTAGTTGGAAATAGTAGGCACAGAGAACTTTTTAGGATGATAGAGATGCTCCAAATAGAAGCTGGATAGTGTTGCTTATAACCATTAATTTACTGCAATTATGCATAAACATGATTTTGAACACTAAGAAATAGTATGCTGTAATATAGGAAGTTTAGAGAAAGCCTTTTTGGTTTTCCTGTGAGAAAGCTTGCCAAGTTTACATAGGCAAAATTATAACAAGTTTCTGATACACTGTACATTGAAGGATCTTGCCTCAGGCACACATAACTGACAGGAAAAGAAATAAAGATACTAGAAAGTTTTGAGGGCAAAGGACTGTTTAATGTTTGCCAAATACTGTGCCTATATCAACAAATACTGTGCTAAACCAGTTTGACATCGTTTGATGCATTTAATGATTATCAGGGTGGGGTCTAACCAATAAGAAAGGCCCGATTTATGTTGAGTATATCCAGGTTATAAAACTCATGTTATGTAATCGCATGGTATATTTTTAAAACCTTCACAATGGAATGTAAAGGTTTTAGACTACGTATTTACATTTCTCTTTGTAATGGAAAATGGTGGTATGAAATGAGGTAGGTTGTGTTAATTCTAATATAATAAGAAGTCTTTTGTACAAAAATGTTATACCTGACTAACTCCGCTACCTGTATTAGCAGTTTGTTAGTACTTAAGATAAAACTAATTGAATCCGTTTACTTTAACTACTACGGGACCCAATCTTAAATTTCTAGGACTTTTTTTTTTTAATGTATTTAATACAGGGTTCAGGGTCTACAGGGTCTCACTACACAGATTGTATTTGTAGTGATTCTCCTGTTTTCAGCCTCACAAGTGCTGAGATTACAGGCATGTGCCAACACGCCCAGTCTCAATCGCCATCTCAGCGAGCCCTGGGGGTGGGGCTAGCACAGCACACTGGAGAACTAACCTGGCCGCTGCGCTCTGCCTAAGCATGTGCCTTAGTCCGCTGAGCTATCTGGCTGGCCCCAATCTAGGATTTTTAAACAATGTGCTCAGTTAGTAAAGAGAGATTTATTCCTAAACTTT
>NW_004524601.1:17487584-17489526 GCF_000260255.1 Octodon degus
GGGGTTATTTTTTGTTTTTTAGTGCCGAGGACTGAACCCAGAGCCTCCAACTTGCTAGGCAAGCATTCTATCACTGAGCCAAATCCCCAGCCCCTACTGAACTTTATATTAATCATTGTTATTTACTCTTTCAGCCAAAACTTAGTGACCAAAAATCAACAACTTTTTATCTCTTGTTCTTGATGATTTTGTGGGATGTTTGGGCATTTTCTTGGTTGGCTCACCAGCTGTAGGGTTGGGGCTGCTAATTGAGGAGCCTAAATGAGAGTCAGCAGAGATGCTGAACCCAAGTGGTATTTGAGACTTGCTCACACATAGCACTTAGGGTTGTATCAAGAGAGCAAAATCTGAAGTTGTAGGCCTTCTTAAGTTGAACTATAGCCTTATAAGTGACAGAAGGACAGCAGCCAAAAATCAGGAGTGATAAAATGGCTTACAATTCTTTTTCTCTGTCACTGTACTGAGAATCAGACACAGGGCTTCATGCATACTAGGCATAACCCTTACCTCTGAGCTGCATTCCCAGTCTCTTTCTTTTTCCCTCTTGCCTGCTTGCTTGCTTCCTTTTTTTTTTGGCTAGGATCTTGCTAACTGTAGCTTGAATTTGTGATCCTCCTGCCACAGCCTCCCAAAATACATGGGATTACAGGCATGCCCCACCATGTCCAGTGCAGACTACAACTTTTAATGGAAAGAGTAATTAGACACATGGGCATAACCTTTACTGACATACTTATTATTTTGCCTTTTGGTTCTTTTTAAGAACCAATTTATTTTTCAGAATTAATCTAGACAGATGATTAGTAATGTAAACTTGGAAAAATCACTTTAATATACAAAACAAAGGGATTAAATTAGAGGGGTTTTTAGAAGTTTCAGTCTGTACTTGATTCAACTAGAATTAAGTGTAAGTCCAGTGGTACCTTTGTGAACTTAATTCATTCCACAGTTCTGGAAAAGGTAATGCGTTCAGGTTCTTGCAGGAAAGATGACTACAGTCTCTCACCTGATGCA
Organism: Octodon degus; assembly: GCF_000260255.1. Lineage (NCBI taxonomy): Eukaryota > Metazoa > Chordata > Mammalia > Rodentia > Octodontidae > Octodon > Octodon degus. Next base: position 17,488,599 of record NW_004524601.1, read on the forward strand.
GAGTTTGAAAACAAAAAGAAATCTTGCCAAATGCTCCTGTTTATAAACTGAATCGTTCACAAAAGTATTAGTGAACCAAAGTACCACTTGTTTTCTTTCTATTTTAGGGAAGGATCTACAGGGTGTTTAGGATCTCACTACTAGATTGGATTTGTAGTGATCTGCCTATTTACAGCCTCCCAAGTGCTGGGATTACAGGCAGGCACCACATGCCCAGTCTCAATCACCATGTCAGCATGCCCTGGGGTGGGGCCTGGGGATAGAACCCCAGGCCCCTGTGCCTGCATGCAGTTGCTTTAATCCACGGAGCTATTTGGCCAGCCCTACCACTTATTTTCTAAAAAATAACTTCAGCTTTGGTTGTCCCTCTACTATGACCTTTGTTTCATATGAAAGAGGGCAATCAAGCTGAAATCTAATAATGTCAATGGTTTCTTACCTTTTCCTAGTCTGTTTCTGTACCTGAGGAATAGTTTAAAACATTGATGAGGAAAGTGTTAAAAAGTTATGAAGATAGATGATGATTGTTATATAATAGTACAGCTATACATAACTGCACACTTAAAGGTGGGTTAAAGTGGTACATTTTATGCCATACAAGTTTTACCACAATGAAATGTACATTTTAGGATAGTGGGGATTACATTTAATAATGTATAGTAAACACTTAATGTTTATTATCTAGGCTAGTGTTAGAATAATTCCTTTAAAAATTTTTACTACTTGTCCTGGAAATAATGCTAATAGGATCATTTTGTATAGGATAGAAGAAAAGAAATCCTAGGATTTAAAATAGGATCCTTTTTTAAAAAATGACCAATCCTTGCATTAATTTGGATTTTTCAGGTAATTTTAGGAGATTTGTTTATATTTGATATACATATATTAATTCCTTTAATAGCTTCTCTTTATATATTCTTTTTTTTTT
>NW_004524601.1:17489626-17517957 GCF_000260255.1 Octodon degus
TGTGTGTGTGTGTGTGGCCAGCTCAGCCCACCAGGGGGCGGGTCTGGCAGACATGTGGTGCTGGGGATCGAACCGCGGTCCCTGTGCTTTGCCAAGCTTGTTTCAAGTAGGTGCTTTAGACCACTGAGCCATCTCTCCAGCCCCATATATTTTCTTATTCTAGAATGACATAATGAAATATTTTGTATACCTTAGAAAATTCAGCCAAGAAGTTAAATCACTACTATGTTTGTATATGTTAGAATATTCACTCATATAAGACACGAATTTATACCTGGTGATTTTATTAGTAACTAAAGTTTAAAATTAAGAGCCAGGCATGGTGCTGCACACATGTAGTCCCAATATTCAGCAGGTTGAGGCAGGAGTATCGCTGCAAATTTGAGGTGTATACTGAGTTCAAGGCCAGCCTCAAATACTCCCATGAAATGAAATATAAAATAAATTCCCTTTGTGATTTTAATGTTGAGGATCATTTGTTACTTGTTTATTTGTGCTTATATTCTAGATGTCTAGAGATAGGAAGTGAAAGACTCTTTGGCCTTGTGGAATTTAAATTCAAGTTGGTATGTTAGACCAAAAAGTGAATAGACACTTCTTGAAAGTAGGTTGTAGGAAGACATAGGAATCAAGATGAATCAGAAAATAGTAAGAAAGGAGATTATTTTAGGTAAAAAGTGTTTATGCTCACACTGTGGCTTCCACTGCAGAGAAGTGAGGTGGAAGGAGCTATGCTGAGAATGGGTGAAGAGCATCCTATTCCAGACATGGCAGAGAGCATGTGCCAGGGAAAAAGCTCTGTGGCTGGGGACTGGCAGCAAGACCAGTGTGATAATTCCTGGATGAGGATAGAGGATCATGAAAAGAAATAGAGCGCTACACTGAGGCACGGACTCCTATTTAGAATTTATTTGAAGTGCTGATAAAGATTTTATATTTAGTGTGTGATGGGAAACCATGGGAGTTTAAAACAACACAAAAATATCTTTATTTTGAAATAATATTAGGCTTGCAGAAAATTTGCAGATGTAGAGTGTTCCCATATATTCAGTGTTAACATCTTGCATCACTCACATAAGAATCATTGTTTCAAGGTAGAATGCTGGTGCCTTAAGATGTCTATTTTGCCACTGGCGTGTGTGAAAAGAAAAGACAATAGAAGTGCCAAGACCAACTAGACTACTATAGTAGTTCGGATGAGCGTGATTATTAAGTAGTAGCTGGGAGAGTTTTAAAAGAAATCTCAGTACTCTTATTTAAGTTTTCTGAGGGCTGACAAGATAGCTCAGTGGACCAAGCACCTATTTAGGCAAGCACAGGGACCAGGTTCAATCCCTGTCACCACATGCTGTGCTGACCCTGCCCCCAGGTGCGCTGAGCCAGCCCCCAAGATGGGGTGTGGTGTGGTGGCACATACCTGTAATCCCAGCACTGGGGAGGCTGAACACAGGATCACTACAAGTCCGAGCTGCGTAGTGAGATCCTGTACCAAATACATAAAGAAAAAGAAAGCCTGGGTTGAGACATCATACTAAGAAAAATATAAAGCTTTTTTGAAAGTGAACTTCTATATTTTGTTATTTTCTAGGAGGAACAAAATACTAGCATAATTACAGAAAAAATATGTTCAACTAAAGCAATTTTCAGCACAAAAGTAATCATTGAAATAGGCAAATAAAATCTCTTTCTACTTCTTCCTGTGTTGAAAATCAATGAGTTAATGCTGTTGAGCATTGGTTCCTTGCTATTTGCTTGTCCCTTTGTTATAAAAGAATGACATTTAGTTATGTCTTTTTCTTTTTCTTTTTTTTTTGCAAATGTTATCTGGTTTCCTTTTTTTTTTTTTGCCAAGAATGATAATAAGAACTAAATTTCAGTGTTTTAGGTAACCTTTATGTACTTAAGTATAGAGAAGAATCTCTAGCTAGAGATCATAATGTAAATATACAGACATTTTGCCAAAATTTATATACACTTAAGGAAAAGAAAAAAACCTTGAATAACTTTTTAATATTAAATTTATTGAGACATCCTAAGATTAGTGCAAGTTACTTTTGGCCTCTACAATTGTAAGAGAAGTGCAAAGTGGTGGCCATGAGCTTCCAGACATTAGTAGAGCAAACTGTGGCTCAGGTAACCTTGGTTATTGAGATTGCTGTCCATGCATTTTTAATTTCTTCTTTGAGGGCTGGCAGCGTAGTGGATTTTCTGTGATAAATAGCATCCTCTGGTCTTCCCTATATGAAAGTAACGGCATCATTTTCAAATGCCATTTGAAAAAATGCTTTTTTTCTTTTCCTGAAGTGTGTGTACATTTTTTTGGTAGGCTGTATATATCACATGAATATATGTTTAAAGAATTTAATAAATTAAAAATTTTCAAAATACTACTTTTTTAATATTCTGTTATAGAATATCAGCTTATTACTGATTGTTTATTTTTAAGTCGTTTTCCAATTTTTATTTAAAGCTCAATGAAATGTTGAATTAAGAACACCTTAATTCTGGATGTTGAATCTGAAGTTAACACCACTTGGTAGTATTTACTCTTAACCCAAGGACTAAAATGTAGCTTTTTCTTTCCTTGTGCCGTTGAAACCTGAGTTATAGTTGACTTCGTATGTATTAGGACCTCATGGGAACCTAATTATAGCTGTTGGTAGAGGTGTTATGAAGAATATGGGAGATACTGATAAAATGTTCAGAACAGCACCTGACATATAATGTGTGCTCAGGAAATATCTGTGTTTATTGGCAGTATCATGAGTTGTGTTACAGTTATTTGAAATTGTTCTAGTTTTGATTATTTTGAAGAAGTGGTCTGCATGCTTTTTTCATTATTCACCTAACATTTAATAGATACTTTCTGGGTGCTAGATATGGTGGGATGTTTTCACGTACATTGCTGTGGTTAATTGTCCTTATCAGCCCCCATTTAAGGTTGAGGACGTTTAGGCTCTAGGATGTTAAATTACTTAGCCATGGTTACATGGTAAAGGGTAAACTTTTGGCATTACTTACCAAAACATGTCACTAACACAGACATAAATATAAAGAAATGTGTAAGTGTCTTAAGATTGTATGGGGGCCAGGGAGATGGCTCAGTAGTACAAGCGCTTCCCTGGCAAGCAAAAGGGTCTGAGTTCAATCCCCAGTTCCGGGAGAAAAAAAAAAAAAAAAAAAAAAAAGATTGTATTATAGTCCTTTTATATTGGGCACTTTATGTACAGAGCTATGTAATACAGACTAGGAAGATTAGAAACTCGTGTCTTAATAGTGTTGGACATAGCTATGATAAGATAGAGCTGCTATTAGAAATTATACATGTTAAGAAAGAGGAAATGGTTTTATTCACAGGAGAAGTTCAGTTGGTACACAATTTCTTGAAAATAGGGTTACCATTTAAACTGAATAATTAGCCGGATCTGGACATGTATAAGTGGTGGGATTTGATACTACAATAGGGAAACAGTAGGAACGAAAATAGTTATGTAGTATGTGAATGGATGTACAGGAATTTAGATGGGAAAAGTAAATTAGAGCCAGATTGAATGTACTTTTAAAGCATGATTAACTATTTTCAATTTAGATGTGTGGTAATCATTTAGTAAATGTAACTGATAAACAGCCTACACACATATGGTTTAGGAAACTATATTAAGTTAAATGAGAAATTTAGACTACTGAGATTTTATTAGTGAAAGGGGAGATGTAAGACATGTAAAGTAGTGAAAAGAATGCTTTTCTAAAGGAAAGAAAGGGCTGGTGAGATGGCTCAGTGGTCTAAAGCACCTACCTAGAACAAGCTAAACTAAAGCACAGAGACCGCAGTTCAATCCCCAGCACCACATGCCAGCCAGCCCCGACCCCTGGTGGGCTGAGCTGGCCACACACACACACACACACACACACACACAAATAAATAAATAAATAAAGGAAAGAAAATGAGATTTCCAATCTTTGCTGTCACTAAGTTTTTGTATTTCAGAAGGTGCTTTTAAGTTTTGTAAGTAAAATGTTCTTAATGTATAAAGTGAACGTTACATAACAGACCTACGATGACTTTGTCATTAGTGGACCAGACTGTACCCTGAAGTCGAAGAGGTCACTGAGCACTGTTAATTACCCTAGAAGGCAACTGAAAAATTGGGGCTAGTAAGCCCATAGCAGCCAAATGTTACTCTTCATATTTTATTTTTATGAGTCTACTTTTACCTGTTCTGTCTTGAAATTCAAATTTTAAGAATGGCAGAGCACAAAAAAAAAATGATCATTATGTGAATTACGAATGCTTAATGTTGTTGAACCAGGTAAAGATAGTGCAGTAGGCTTTTAAAATTAAGTATTCAATTGATGTTGCTAGAGTAGTAATGAATACAATTGTGCATAAAACAGGATTGTTCTGAAACTTGTTGCTTATGTAGCTTCTCATAGAAACAGTAACGTATCCCTTATCAGTATATCTTCATTTTTCTCACATTGTGGGGAGAAATGGTAAACTCCATTTAAACCTCTTTAGGGACTACAGTATTGGTGGTTTACCTTGTAATAATTGATTCTACCAGACTGCTGTGCTTGCTCTTTTAAGTTGTTGTCTTGTAGTTTTTAAAGAATCTTTTGCAGACATTAGACTTATGGCTATAAATTTTTTGACTTAATCATAATGGTTCTGTAAAATTACCCATGGAGGCATCTCTCCTCTAATGCACCCCATCTAAGTACCAATAGTTACAGGAGGGCCTCAAAGTTCTGTAGGCTTTATAGCAAGTTTGATGCATTGAAATACATTGCCATGTTTTCTGGTTTTCTCACATTTTAAGTAAGTGCTTCTTAGACATTCATGTATTTAGATCAGCTGGCTAGATCTTATTTAAAGGGCGGGATATTCAGCAGGTCTGAGTTAGGCATAAAATTTTGCTTTCTTACCATGACCCCACATAATGTGGGTTCTGCTATTCAATAAGCCACATCTGCAATCTCAAAGTTCTGGGTGGGTGGTTGGGATTCTGATAGTGCTTTTAATATAGGGCCTTAATGTAGGACTAAGTTCTTTCAGAAACTATATTGGTGGTTGATTTAAAAAGAAATAGAAGGGCTTATAAATTTATTAACATGGTTGATTGAAATAGTTGTCTTTCACATTTTCCTCTTTCATGTCTTAACTCTAGTTTTACTTATTTCTCATTTGTTTTTTGTTGTTGTGGTTTTGCTTTTGTTTAATATATTATTGTTTTTGTGGATCTGGTTAGGGAACCGTTACTGTATTTTATGTTTGTATCTACATTTTATTTTGCATGCGTAACGTGGCTTTGCCCGGATGTTCTTTTTGGTAAGTTCCAAATTTATATAGCATATTGTTTTTTTGTAGTGTAAGTTGTAATGTTTCACCTTCTTTTCTCCCACTTCTAGTATTGTGATCATGCTCATGACTTGTTTTTATTTTTATTTTTTTAAAGAGCTCATTTGATAATTGTTTTCCCTAACATTTTCCAATTTTCCTTAATAGTGCAATTTGGTACTAATCTGCTTTGATTTGTTTATAGCCTCACTCTCAGTTGCTGATCACTTTTAGCAGTTGCTGTCTGGAGTATTTTGGTTTTTTTTTAAAAAAGCCTTGATCATTTAGAAATACTCTAAAAGCTAATGCTTCCATATAGCAATCATTAAAGGAGATAGTTGTAGTGAAGTTGTTTCTGTTCTTTGTGAAAATACATTTTAATTTTGTTTTTACAGCAACAGCTTGCACAGTTACAGAAAGAAAAATCAGAGATTTTGAAAAACCTGGCATTATATTACTTCACATTTGTAGATGTTATGGAATTTAAGGTATGTATTTCAGTATATAAAACCTAATAGTGCAGAAGCAGATTTAATCTTTAATTGTTTAACTTGCTTTGTTACTTGTACATAATAAAATTACAGTTCTTCCATAACCAAAATCTAAAGTATATGTTATTAAAGTTTTCTGAATTTAAAATTATTGGACCGGTGAGATAGCTCAGCAGACTAAAATGCCTGCTTAGGCAAGCTTAGGCAGGGGCAGGGGACCGAGGTTCAATCCCTGGCACCACATACTGCGCCAGCCTGCCAAAAAAAAGAAAAGAAAGAAAGAAAATTATTTATACAGCATTGGGGATATGAGCAGTTGTCTTCCATACCTGAGGCCCCAGGTTCAATGGATAGCACTCCCCTAAGAATGGTATGACTAGAGACTGGATGTGGTGGTGCATGCCTATAATCCCAGCGTTTGGGAGGCTGAAAAACAGGAAGGCTCTCACTGTACACAATACATTTTAAAAAAAATTGTATGACTAGAATATTAAAGTAAGTTTTTCTTTTTAGGACCATGTTTGTGAATTGCTGAATACTATTGATGTTTGCCAAGTATTCTTTGACATTGTAAGTATCATTTTCAGAAAAATTTCTAATTCACCTTTTTGTTCTCAAAAGAACTTGGGACCAGTTGCTCTTCTTTAAAGAATTTATATAACTAGAGTATAAAGTTTTAGTATTGTTAATTTGACTTGCTGAGTAGCTTTTACAAAAATTAAAATTTCCCATTGTATTTTTGTATCATCACTGAGTCTTGTACATGTTGAGATATACATTTGGTATTTTAAAAAAGGAAAGTGACCAATATTTTTTTCTACAAAAGGCATACTTAATAGAATTTTTTTTTAGTATGACAATTTACAGATAAAGCAAATCAAGGTGAGAAATGTCTATACTGACTTTTTTTTTTTTACATTGATTTAATGGTGAAAAATTTTTTTTAAATACTCAGTTGGTGAGATTAGTATCAAACATTTCTTAATATATTATTGTTTTTTTTTTTTTTTTTTTTTTAAACTATACCAGTTTGAATACAATGGTCACAAGGCCATTTGTTTTTACCTGTTTGTGTGGAACAAGCACAAAACTTACCTATAACTTCCAGATTTTTTTTTAGTGAAATTTTAATCTCAGAAATGGGAATAAAAATACCATAAACAGAATATTAAAATAACTACATCAAATTACTATTTTTAATAGCTGTTATTTAGGGGGCTGTGGACATAGCTTAGTGGAAAAAGTGCTTGCCTGGCAAGTGCAAGGTCCTGAGTTTGATCCCTGGTACCACCAAAAAAAAAAAAAAAAGCTGCTATTTAGATTTTTGTGTGTTTTTAAAAGTTGGACAAATAGGAAGGAGTTGAACTTGATTTTTTTTTTCTAGACTGTGAACTTTGATTTAACAAAGAACTATTTAGATTTGATTATAACCTATACAACATTAATGATACTGCTGTCTCGAATTGAAGAAAGGAAGGCAATCATTGGATTATACAATTATGCTCATGAAATGACCCATGGAGCAAGTGACCGAGAATACCCACGTCTTGGTCAGATGATTGTGGATTATGAAAACCCTTTAAAAAAGATGATGGAAGAGTTTGTACCCCATAGCAAGGTAAGCACTTATTTTTAAGTGCGCTATAATAGGCATAAAGGATCATTTAAGCATGGATAAAGTAATAACATCTTTTGGGAGAAAAATCATTATGGGCTGTGACTGAACTATTGGTGATTTTTATCTAATTATGAACTAGAGAACTAGTTAGATTCACAATAGTAATAGTAATAGTATATAGAGAGTCAGAAAATAGTTGATTTCTTTGTAGCTTTTAGTTTCAGTCTAGTATAAGTGTGTAGTATAGACTTTGAGGGTGTGTGATGCCATACCATTCCTTCCCCTTAGGTTAGTCACCTTCTGGATGCTACAATGTAATGTCTGATTTATAGAAATTCAAAGAGAAAATGGTGTATTTGGGCCCGTGGTTTCAGTTTACAGTCAGCTGGATCTATGGCAGAAATGTCATGGTGGAAGGGCTTGGGACAGGACAGCTCCTCACCTTATGAAAACAGTAGGAAAGAGCTAGAGGAGAGTCGGCCAGGGACCGAGAAATAGTCCCCAAGATCACATCCCCACGACCCACCCAGAGATACCCAGAGTTGTGCTTCACTATCTCCTGTATATTTCTAAAGGGAGTCAAGTTGACAATTAAAAAAGGTGGTGATCTCAGTTCTGCCAGTTACTATGTGATAGTGACTGAGTTACATAACTGTACTCACTGTACTTCAGTTTTCTTGATGGTAAAAATAGTATTTATCCCATAGTTTATGAAAATTAAATGAACTGCTTTATAAAAGGTGTTTAGATATATCGTGTCTGATAATTTTAGCTGTCTTACATCTTTTTTTGGTATTACCTTAATGAGGAAAAAGTGACAGTTTTATGAAAATAATTGGAAATGTGTCTTATACATGAAAAATAGTTTTTAACAAATTAATGTTGGTTATAAGGAGTCTTGACATGTGTAAACAAAATTTACAAAAACAACAGCCTTCTTGTGGCTTCTCTGCAATAGGGCTGGTTTGAGGGGCTATAGGTTAGGTGCTTCGGGGAAATGTTTAGGTACCTTCTCCACCCTCATTGTCTATAGATAAGGACTGAGGACTGGAGAAGCGCCATGACGAGGTAGAGCCATGTGGGAGCACCAGTGCCAAATCCAGAATTGAAGTCTAGAGTGTTAGAGCCTTAACTGTTCATTTTTGAATACCAAGTATTACTTAAAACTTTTTAATAATAAAATACTTTAATGAATCATGTTTTTCCTTGACGTATGCTTAATACCAACAGTTTTCTTTTGCTTTTGTCATGAAAATTCTTAAGATCCTTATCCAGTTTAATTTCCTGTTATACAGGTTCCACAACCCCAACTTGAAAATATAAATTATCCAAGTTTTAAAACTTACTTTTAACACTGAAATGACAGATGTGGAAAATTACATACCTGACTTTATGTGTTGGGGGTTGCAGTGAAAATAACAGGCACTTTAAAAATATTATACAAAATCATTTTAAGGTTATATATGTACATGAAACAAATGAATTTTTGTTGGTTTTGGGTCTCCTGTTTCATTAGGCTTATGCAAATATTCCAAAATTTAAAAAAAAAATCTGAAGCATTTCTGATGCCAAGTATTACTGTTAAGGAGATATTGAACTAGTAATATCTACAGATTTGTTAAGTTTTTGTCTTGGAGTTCATTGAGTCATTTGAAAAGAGAACAGTGGATAAAACTTTTTTTTAATGTATTACTACACAGCTTGGACTCATAGTGATCCTCCTGTTTTCAGCCTCCCCAGCGCTGGGATTACAGGCATGTGCCACCATGCCCAGTCTCAGTGGCCATCCCAGCACACCTGGGGGCAGGGCTGGTGCCCGCATAGCCTACAGTACACCCCCTGTGCTTGCCTAAGTAATGGCTTGGTCTGCTAAGCCATCTTGACAGCCCACTTTTGAAGTAAAATACCTGAGCACTGGGGATGAAAGAATCAAGATTCAGCAAATGCAAATATCCCACCATCTCTCACAACTAAAGCTATAAAGAACAAATCACATCAAAGTTAAGTAATTTGTTAAGAATATGAATTATTGGAATGGGGAGATAGCTCAGCAGTCTAAGCACGTGCTTGGCAAGCACAAGGACGTGTGTTCAATCCCCAGTACCAAATATCACGCTGGCCCCGTGCTGAGGGCCACAAAAACTGGGCATGGTGGTACAGGCTTATAATCCCAGCGCTGGGGAAGCTGACACAGGAGGCTGCATAGTGAGACCCTGTACCCAATAAATAAACAAATAAATGATTAATAAAAGAATGTAGATTATTGTTATAAGGCACTCTTTGGAGAAATGTTAAACATGCTAAGCTCTCTTAATATGTTCATGATGAGGCTGTAATTGTTATATCTTGCTTCCAATGGCTCAATTGGAACATAGTATGTTCCTGCCCCTTGAGCCACCGGCAATACATACATGACTATCCCATCAGGTGTCATGGGACAGTCCCATGGGGTCATACAAGCCCTGCCCCCAGCAGTCTTGGGACAGTCTTGCATGTACCACTAGGTTGCAAGCGAGCAGAAACATGTTAACACTCAGTGATACAACCCTGAAGTTTTTTTCCTTTTGTAAGAACAGTCAGTAGAAATTTAACATTGCATGAAAGTATGACAGTTGATCTCTCCCCCTATGATGCACCTTATACAAAGAACATGGTTCTAATTAGTTTATTTTGTAATGTTACAATGCAATCAACAATTGTATCTGATATTTAGATGGAAAGAGAAAAGAATTATTCCCTATCTTTGTTTTTCTTGTTTTAGTCTCTTTCAGATGCACTAATTTCGCTCCAGATGGTGTATCCTCGAAGGAATCTTTCAGCTGACCAGTGGAGAAATGCCCAGTTACTGAGCCTCATCAGTGCGCCCAGTACCATGCTGAATCCTGCACAGTCTGACACTGTATGGTCCTTTAGTTCACTTTCTGAATGAAATACATGATTTTTTAAAAATCACTTAAGCAGTGTTCCTGCAGTCTTTTGCTATTGCTCATTAGTTACATTTTTTATTTTTGATGTCAATAAGAACATCAAATGTGACTAATAAGTAGTTTTGCTTTAAAGTTTTAAAAGAATTATCTTGTCATATTATGGTAGAAAAATTAGAACACATAGAAAAGTGTGTAAAGAGATACTATGGAGAAAGCATACACAATTAACTGATTCTGGGGAGACACTGAGCATCTAGGAACATAAATCTTTTTTCACTTGAATAAAATTTCATATTTTGGACAAATATAAACTAATACAGAATTAAAAACATAGAAGTTATTTGCCACACTGATAACAGTTGACAGGATTAAGTATGTTAGAAAACTTTTATCTAATTTTTCAAATTTGTTGTATTTGAGCAAAGAATTGACTATTAAGAATTCCTAGGAAGCTGGGCATAGTAGCAAACACCTATAATTCCAGAACTCTGGGAGGCTGGAGCAGGAGGATCCCATGTTTGAACCCAACCCTGGAAATTTAGCAGTTTAGCAAGGCTGTATCTCAAATTTAAAGTCTGGGGATGCAGTTCATTGTGGCTGCCCTTGGTTTAGTCCTTGGTACTGGGGAAAACACAAAAAAACTGTAGGATGAGGAGAGTGATTCAGTGGGCAATTTTTAAGAGAATTTCTTTTAATCACAAATGTGAATAATTTTCAGATGCCTTGTGAATATCTCTCTTTGGATGCGATGGAGAAATGGATTATCTGTAAGTAAAATGTGTTAGTTTGGAATTACTTCTCAGATTAATTAAAAAAGAATAGTAGGTAACTCTTCTGTCTTTGTACAATGCTGTATGCTAAGTCTGTATTATAGATGATGAGGAATCTAAAGCTTAGACCACACAGCGAGCCAGTCACACAACAAGATAACCCACGCTAACTTAAAGCTCATGAGCTACATACCTTGTCTTTAGAATATAATTTTCAACATTAAATTCCTGTAGAGTTTATGTGAATTTTTTTATACCAATTTTGTTTTATTAAGGTTTTAGATTTTAATTTACTTTATTACCTCTAATGATTCATATATTTGGCAGTTAATTATCTATACTTAGGAAATCACAAACTAGAGGGAAAATAGATACACAGGTATAATGCAGACTGAGAATTGCTCATAAGTAATTCTTTTTCCAGCTGTAAGCTTACTACCAGAGGGAAATAATTTTGAATCGTTTGTGTTTTTATAGTCCTTATAGTATTTTGTTTCTTTTTTTGTGTGTGTGAAATTATTTTATTTTTTAATTTAATTTTATTTTATTGAGAAATCACAATGAGACAGTTTCAAAGCTGATTATTAGGACAGCTTCAATAATTAATGCCTTGTACATTATTATCTTCTTAGTGGTTATCCATAGTACAAGAAGCAGACAGGATATCCTGTCCAAACCCTATTAGTACAAATCTTTCTTCTCACTGAATTAAGCGAAAGTATCTGTATCTCTATTCTAACTATTCTGTATATACAAATACAGAATGGTCCTTCCTGTGTATCCCCTTTTTTTGTTTAGTTCTTTCAGAGATCGGTATTCTATTGGCATCTAAATACTATAGGTGCTTGAATTCAGCCAAACAATCCAACATAGTCCAGCAGTCCACAATAGTATTGGGTTGACTGCAGAAGTTGTTGACTTGAGCCTTTTACAGCTCAGCATATTAATATGGCTTTACTGTATATACCTCGTTTTTATACTTTTCTACTGGATGGTTAAGATCAAGATAAAGCAAGACCTCTATAACAAAAAATGTAACTTTTGTATCTGATAAGGCCAGTCAAATCCCCTCAGGATTTATGCTGTAACCCTGTACCGCAGTTTGTAGATCCTTTGTCATTGTCAGACATGTGGATGAGTCACAGCCATTGCTTAACCAATTTTCTCTCTGAAAGCCTGAGAGAATGTTTTTTCTCCATGTGACTCTCCTTAGGTACACTCTACATCATCAATCACATTCCTCTGTGGCCCCATAATCTCCTTGATCAGAAAATTTGGGACACAACTGAGTTACATGATGTTGCAGTACAGGTTCTCCTATGTCCTGAGTCTTCACTGACCTTGAAAGGCTAGGGCCAAAATGTTGGCTGAGCTTACAGCCCTTCCTTTTCTCGCTCTTCCGATCTGCAAACTTAGGTTGTTAACCCTTCAAAAGAGAAGCTTATTATTATCCTGCAACATATTGAGTTCGGTTTACTCTATCTGTCTAAATATCAAACATCTTAGGCATAACATGGAACAGGTATTTTTCATCAAGTATTGATGTGTTGAACTTTAAGTCCTTATAGAATATGAAGAAAAAATAATTTAAAAAATAGGAATAAACATATTTTTACACCGAAATTTACAACTCTCACCGTATACAGCATTGTAGCAGGACAGTCCTGTGACATTTTTTTTTTCTTTTTCTTGTGTCTTTTTTCATTTATTACCCTGTATTTATAGGAAAAAAAAAAAAAACTTGAGAAACAGTATGGTAATAATTGGTATGTCCTGACAACTACTATGTATTTAGAAGATCAGAATGACAGGCATTCTAAGCTTGACCCTTCTATTACACATTGCTGTCTTCAGTGCACTTGCTTGGTTCACAGGTATCAGCATATATAGTCAGGGTAAGAATCCTATCAATGAACTGCTAGTTTCAAAAACCTGCTGGTGTTTCTCAGGATCATTGCCTTACCCATCTCATGTGTATAAATGTGTGTCTTTGCCCCTGTCATGTTTCCCAGCTTTTCTCCTTGCCCTCTCCTCATTGTTCAATCCTCAAGTTCTCGCTTTCTTTTTAATTGTGTTATACCTTTCTATTTGTAATTCTTCTTTTGAGTTCTTATACTAGGGAGACAATATGATAATTACATATGTTTTTTCTTCATTTATTAATTTGTGGGAAGAATTTAATTTTTCCATTGTAGTGTTTTTCTAGTTAGGGTGAAGGACTAGTTTTTCTTTTTTTTTTTTTTTTTGATTGTCATTTTAATAAAATAATGCATCTGAATCACTAGAATTCTCAGAAGAGTGCAGTAGTAAAAAAAGACTAAGAGGTTGTAGTTTTGGTTATTAGGTTCAGCTTAATCTGACAACTAGATTATTAGGTTTCTGCTTAGAAGTCATTGTCCAGTTTCATGGAAATGTTTAACTACTTTCAGTTTGTATACTTACCTGGCACTTTGAGTAAACACTTTGTAGCATGAAGGAAGTAGTTTATTAACATATACTAACTGACCTTAGCCATTTATCAGGCATTTTCTTTTTTGCCTTAACTGAAACTTCTGATATTTTTTACTTTACTATGATTTGTGTTATTTAATTGGAAATAAACAAAATATAACAGTTCACTAATGGGTGTTAATTGCGAGTTTTTGCTTGATCAATTGAGGTAAACGTGTTGGATAACCTTTGGCGTAATATGGGGTTATTTTCTTCCAGTCTTTACCTTAAATGAAATACTAATTGCAAGGCCTTGTGTAATGAGCAGAGGAGGAATTAGTTAACCTGCTATCCTAAGTGACAGTTTGTGGATATGGACAAGGTCTTCAGATTCATGGTAGCCACATTTGTCAAAGTAAGGAATATTTGCTCTCCCTCCCAAGTGTTGCTGTTTTCTTTTTCTTTTTTCTGTATTTTAGGGAAGGGTCTGCAGGGTGTTCAGGGTATCACTAATAGATCTATGACCTTGATCTTTGAGTACGGCCTCCCAAGTGCTGGGATTACGGGTGCGCACCACCTGGCCCAGTCTCAATTGCCTCTCAATTGTGCCCCGGCGGGGTGGGGCGGGCAGGCATGTTGCTGTTTTCTTGAACTGGTGTTTTGACTAGAGCTAATACAGTGGAACTGTTTCAAACTGCTTAACACCAGTAACCACAGGGGAGCTTTTCTTCTGAGGATATTCTACTTTCCTTATATCTCTTGCTCTTGATTAGTTCATAGTATGGTCCCTGGGCCAGTAGCAACATCTATAGATCTCTCAGATATGCAGAATCTTGATTCCCACCTAAGACCTACTGTCCTCAGTAATCTGTGATTTAATAAACCTGTAGATGATTCTGATGCATGGTAAAGTTTGAGAGTCACTGCTCTAGATTACAGCTGTTGCGAAGATTTATGGAGGTCCTAGAATGCTGAAAATCCAGCTAGTAGTAATGCAGATATAGTATCAATTGTCCTGTATTCTTTTACGTCTGCTGTTAATTGGAGTTGGGTGACTCCTTGAGAAAGATCTCTATGTATCTCTGGAATTTGGGATCACTAATTCCATTTTTGTTTTTTTTTAATCTAGTTTTATTTATTTTCTGTCTTCACAGATTTAATGCAGCTTTCGTGCTTAGTCTGTGGTTTTGTTTTTCTTTTTTAATATTTGGTGCAGTGGCTCTTTATGCAGCCCAGACTCCTAGTGATCCTCCTGTTTTCAGCCTCCCCAGCGCTGGGATTACAGGCCTGAACCACTATGCCGGGTCTCAGTGGCTAGCTCAGGGTACCGTGGCATGGGACCAGTGCTGCATGTGGTGCTGGGTGAACCTGGCCCTGTGCTTTTCTAAGCAGGAACTTAGTCTGCTAAGCAATCTCGTAGATGTGGTGGTGTTCTGTTCGCTAACTTTTTTTGTTTTAAACAATAACTTTTGTCCTTACATTGGGACTTGGTAGAGAAAAATTGTGTTTAATAAGCAATCCCCAGTCTAAATTCGTTTTCCCTTTTTGATCCTATTGTAAATACTTGAATATGCTTTTACTTATAAGCTATTAACTTTTCTTTTTTCTGTATTTTAGGGAAGGGTCTACAGGGTGTTCAGGGTCTCACTACTAGATGGGACTCGTAGTGATCCACCTGTTTACAGCCTCTGAA
This sequence comes from Octodon degus, assembly GCF_000260255.1. Lineage (NCBI taxonomy): Eukaryota > Metazoa > Chordata > Mammalia > Rodentia > Octodontidae > Octodon > Octodon degus. The sequence goes on from NW_004524601.1 coordinate 17,504,894, forward strand.
GAGCTGAGATTATAGGCTTGTGCCTCCACACCCAGTCTAAAGCGCCATCTCAGCTTGCCCCGGGGGCAGGACCAGCAGGGGATCAAACCCCCCACCCCTGCGCCTGCTTGCAGACGCTTTAATCCGCTGAGCTAGTTGGCCGGCCCTTATAAGATATTATCTTTAAAAAATTGTAACCTATAATTGATAAAATTCTCAGAGAAATTTTTTACTAACAGTAGCAAGTACTGGTTTTTTATATATGGAAATACAAGGGCCTTATATATGGAAATACAAGGGATGGCTGTGTGTGTGTGTGTGTGTGTGTGTGTGTAGCCATCCCTATGTGTGGATTCTGTATCCATAGATTCAATCACTTATAGATTGAAAATAAGTTGCATCTGTACTGAGCATGTACAGACTCATTATTCCCTAACAATACAATATAAAAACGTTTTACAGCATTTATATTAGGTATATATAAGTATTTTAAAGATGATTTAAAGTAACAGGAGATGTCTGTAGGTGTCTGGAAATACTGTGTCATCTTGTATAAGGGACTTCAGCATCTGTGAATGTTGGCACCTGGGGTGATGTCCTTGAACCAGTCCCCTGTGGACTCCAGGAGCCATATCAAAATGTAGAAGACTGGGGCCAGGGAGATGGCTCAGTGGAATAAAGCGTTTCCCTGGCAAGTGCAAGGACCTGAGTTCAATCCCTGGTTCCGGAAAAAAAAAATGTAGAAGACACTAAATGAAATCTCACTTTACTTGGGGCTAGCATAAGCAGTCATATAAGGCAAAAATCTTTTTTAACAAAATTTGTCAGATGTCCTTTACATTTTCTTTCATATATTTTTTCTTTTGTTTTAGTTATATACCAGATGAAATAATTGTCTTGCATTTAAGGGCACCTGTTAGGCAAAAGTGTTTTTATGTATTTCAAGAAACTCAAGGAAGTTAAATATACTTCAGTATTTATGACTGTACAGTGTATGCCTCCTTGAAGAATTAGATTGCTTGAGTATTCGCCTGTCTAAAGGAAGGTAGAGCTAAGCATAGAAGGATAAAGGGCTAGTTGTATCTAAATAGTATTACATATAAAATATTCAGTAGCTTTAAAAAAATGGAAATCTCATAGTGATTCTCATAGAAATCAGGGAAATCTCATGGAAAATAGGATTGGTGTGTAACTGTTCCAGCATAGAACTTTTCTATGTATATGTATATATGTATGCATATATACATGTGTATATGAATATGCATGTAGTGGACAGCAATTAAGTGTTGGATGATTGGGAGGTATTAGTATGGAAGGCTACCTTGGATGGACATCAATAAGCATATACAGGATTATATATTATATATTGTGTATGAGTTCCATCTAGATATCAGACAAATAAAAATATTTAGAATTCATGTAATAGAAGATAACTTAATGTATTAAAAATATTGATTATTAAATATATTTAGGTTTAAGTCCTAGCTCTGTTACTTTACTACTATAATCTTAGATGTCACACTGTCTTGTCTGCTGTACAAGATAGTCATGTGAGATTATATATGTGAAAAGGTTTAATAAAAGAAAATGTGAGATACATTATTACCCTGTCATTTATTCTGATGATTTAGATAGTAGGTTAGTTTTGGGTTTATTTTTTATTTTTTATTTTTTTTAATTTTTTTGCGGTCCTAGGGATTGAACTCAGGACTTTGCATTTTCCAGGCAGGCACTTATTCCACTGAGTCATCTCCCTGGCCACTTTTGGGTTATTTTAATAGTTGTAGTGATTACTTTGTTATTTGTTAATAATTTCTGATCTTTTCCTTGAAATCTTTTTTATATTCCTGGAAAGTTTTTATTAAAATTACTTTATTCATAATCCAGAAGTGGCATTTTGCCCATTTGTATTAGAAGTGATTTTGCAGAATACAGAAAATTATGATTGGAAAATAAATGTACTGTTATTCATTATATATATAAAATTTCTTGTCCCTTGAAAGTCTCAATTGCTGATTTTGTTTGTCAGTCTTAAAAACCTGTACTGTAATCAGAAGAATTCAACGTGGAATACTTATACAGTTGTGTTTACTTTTTTTAAAGTTGGCTTTATTTTGTGCCATGGGATCCTAAATACCGATGCTACAGCTCTGAACCTTTGGAAGCTAGCTCTTCAAAGTAGCTCTTGCCTTTCTCTCTTCCGGGATGAAGTTTTCCACATTCACAAAGCTGCAGAAGATTTATTTGTAAACATAAGAGGGTATGGTATTTTCAGTTGTCTTTTTTGGAGAAAGTGGTAAGGGCATTATCATCACTGAAGTTTTAAGAATAGAGAAGTAGACATCATGCAGAAAGTTGTGACCTGTACTCATCTACTCTGGTTTCAGCAGATTGTTTTTAGAAATCATCTTGATGTCAGTAATAATACTTCGGTGGATAACTTGGCAGATTTAAAAACCCTGGAGCTCCTGTCCTTTCAGTGCATGTGTTAATAGAGAAGGAAGAAGTATAAATCATACATTGTATTATATATAAATTACTGAAAGTACCATGTATGTTTCAGCATTTTTTAATTTTAGAAGTGTTATTTAAGAAGAGAATGTATGTATAAAAGTTTTTGAAGCAATCAGAATTTTTCACTAGGTTGAAAGAAACAATTACAGCAGTCAGACTAATAGGAAACTATGTATCCTTACAGTATCCTAAGTGATTCATTTTTAGTTATTCCCTGGAAGCAGATAAGTCTTGGAGATCTGTTTCCATCGTCATCACCATCGTCATCATTTGTGGTGCAAACTCTGGCTCCGCACATGCTAGGCAAACACCCTACCACCAAACTACATCTGCACCCCTCCTTGAATTGTGAAGGGTGAATTGTTGTTGATAAGGTTTTATTTATTTTTGTGGCTAGCTCAGCCCACCCTGGGGGTGGGGTTGGCGGAGCATGTGGTGCCTGGGATCGAGCCCTGGTCCCCATGCTTACCTAAGCTTGCCTAAGCATGAGCTTTATACCACTGATGTATCTCGCCGGCCCAGTAAGACATTTTAAAATGACTTAGTATTTTACTCATTTTGACTGTTATGTATCAACTTAAGATTGACTTGGTTCTTTGTTTTACATATAGCTATAATAAACGTATTAACGACATAAGAGAATGCAAGGAGGCAGCTGTATCACATGCGTAAGTACATTTTTATCTGTGATATTTTTCATAAAGGAGAATATCTTAAAAGTAATTTGTTGAAGTGATTAATGATGTGCACAATGTAGAAGAGATATTTCAGTAAAGGGAAATAACGAGTGTATAACCACTAAATCTAGTATCTTTAAAATTAGTGCATATGTCAAACAGTATTGAAGTATTGATAAAGTGCTTAAAGGAAGCAACATGCAAAGAAAGGACATTTGTTTCAGGTATTACCTCTTACTGGCCATAGTACTCCCCATACCAATAAGTTGTGTAGATTTTTCTGTTGCTACATGAAAATTGGAGTAACTTGCTACCCCAGAGTGCTGATATTGCGGGCATACCACCACAACCAGATGGAGCACTGTATATTTTATGAGTTATGAGGAACTGAAATGCAGAACATTTTTTTTCAGAACATTTCTTTTACTTCTGTTAATATATGAAGATAAGTTCTAATTTGCATTTAAGTTTGAAAATATCTAGGATAATAATGTTATTGTCAAAGCCCGCAAGATAGCTCAGTGGACTAAACACCTGCTTAGGCAAGCGCAGGGGCCTGAGTTCAATCCCCAGTTCTGCAAAAAAATAAATAAATAAATAAATAAATAAATAAATAACGAAAATAAAGTTGGCGAAGAGCAACAGAATAAATAGCTACAAAAGTAACACGAAGTAAAAATTTATGCTTATTGAGGTTTTTTGCTTCCTAAAAAAAAAATATTTAGTAGAAACAGATAAGCTATAATGGTATCTTTCCTTGTAGTGGCTCAATGCACAGAGAAAGACGCAAGTTTTTAAGGTCTGCACTAAAAGAATTGGCTACTGTCCTCTCTGATCAGCCTGGCTTGCTTGGTCCTAAGGTAATTAATTTAATTTATATATAACTTAGTTTGTAAATATTTTAAAACATTTTTCATACGTGAAATTTTTGTAAAGTTTGAGTCAGGGACTACATACAAGGATTTTTACAAGAAATTGTAAAAATTGGCTGTATTGATAGTTATATCTCACACTTCTGTGCACTTTTTTCATTTTTTAGCTATATATTCTTTGTCTCATGTATATTTCCAGGTTCTTTTCTTCCTCTCATGTTATTGGTTTTTTTTTTTTTTTTCCCTCTCATGGTATTCTTATCCTCTTCAAATTTAATACTTTAATTTCTTGCCAGTGACTTTTCACTTTAAGAAAGATGATGAATATTTTGTTTTCAGTCTTTGAGTATAAACAATATTCTTTTTTAATAGGCACTGTTTGTTTTTATGGCATTATCTTTTGCCCGTGATGAAATTATCTGGCTACTTCGTCATGCAGATAACATGCCAAAGAAGAGTGCAGATGACTTTATAGATAAGTAAGTTAGTGACAATAGAAAATCATTTTTTGTTTTGATTTATAGATTGTGGAATCTGAGGGTTTACATTTCTAGCAAAGTTATTTTGGACAACTTTTGGGGTTTCTTTATACTTGTCATAATAGGAATATTTGTGGTATATCATTAGGTGATACAAATTAGAATGTAAGGACAACTTTAGCTTGAAATTAGGACTTTTAATATTTTCTCTGTGGTACAGTAGATGGTGATAGAGTGGTTTATTTTCTTGCTGTGCTCAGTATTATGTATTTATTTTTCAAAACTATTTTTAAACCATTTAAATAAGAATTCTTACGAAGTATATTTGAGACCTGATATGTCATTTGAAGTGTCTTCTCTCTTTTTAACCTACAGTTTCTCTGTAGGAGTTTGGTAAATGAAACAGAAATAAGAGCATATAGAAACATTTTATGTTTTGTAATTATTTTTCATCTGTGATTTGTTAATGATGCTGTAAGGTGTCCACGTTTTAATTTTGGGTTTATCAGTTTTTAGTCTTGGTGTCTGTCCCTTTTCTTGACTTTTTTCATATGAAGTAATTTAAGAAATAATTGATGTTAAATATAAAACAGTGCTCTTAAGAAAAAAGTTCTAGAAACAATATGAAAAGTAATGTTTTCTTTTATAAAAATTTATTCTTTGAACTATTTTTTTCACTTGTTAAAAAGGCACATTGCTGAATTAATATTTTACATGGAAGAACTTAGAGCACATGTCAGAAAATATGGACCTGTAATGCAGAGGTATTATGTGCAATACCTTTCTGGCTTCGATGCTGTTGTCCTAAATGAACTGGTGCAGGTAAGAAGAGCTTCTCATGTTTGTTTTTTCTTTCCTGCATTTTTAGTAATTGATTTGATATTTAGTGTATATTTGTAAACTGTAATCACAGCTGGGTGTGATGGTGCATACTTGTAATGTCAGCAGTCTGAGATCCTGAGGCAGAAGGATCACAAGTTCAAGCCTAGCTTAGCCAACTTCACAACTGTGTGACACCCTGTCTCAAATAAAAAATGAAAAATAAACAGGACATTGATGTAGTTCTTTGAAAAGGTCCTGCGTTCAATTCCTGGTACTGAAAAAAAAGAAAAAAAAAAAATATGCTGAGCAGTAGAAATATAGGTAGAAATAAGTCATGATCTTAAACTGTTGTACAGATTATTTTCTAGAGGCCAAAGATAGTTGTAGTCTAGTGTGATAGATATTATGCATGTAATGTGGAAAGTTCAAACTGAACACAGTGACAATGGAAGTTGCACTCACAGGACTTGAGGAAGTAGAGGAGGTTAGTCCTTAGTCAGATTTACTATTTAGAAGGATCACCCTGGGATAGAAAAGTGACGGATTTCTGGAGGGCAAGAGAAAATGCAGAAAGTCCAGAAGCAAAAAACATTGCTGCCCTCAGCTAATGAAATCTGATGAGAGCCAGAACTTGACAGTAGTTATGGAGATAACATGAGACAGACAGTATATTAGACAAGTATTAGAGGAAAAGTAGAAGAAAAGTCATTTTGAGTAGTATAGTAGAAAATGCCCAGTAAAAAAGATTTCATCTAGATACTCTAATTTAAACGTCCTAATTTTAATTTCATTTTGAGTTTTCCTTAACTACTTATTAGTTTCAGCTTTTAAAAGCATGTATAATTTTTGTTCAGTCTTTTATCTTATGTAAATTTCCTTCAATTTTTATTACAAGAAAACGTAAGGAGTAGTATTTTGTTTCACTTTATAGAGGTCTAGAATTAAGCCAATAAATGGTACAACTAAAAAAGCAGTAAAATTTATATTAGGGAACCAGGTGTGGTGGCACACACCTGTAAACCCAGCACTCGGGAGGTTGAGAAAAAGAGGATCACTGCGAGTTTGGGATTGGCTTTGAGGCTATAAAAGTGAGCACACACACAAAAAAGTTAGAACTACTCACTTGCTATTGGTTTTCCTAAAGCACATCTATTTCTTCTTATATCCACTAGATGGGGCTCAGAGAACACCTTCTGGAAATACAAAAAAAAAAAAAAAACAAAACACCCCAAAAAGAACAGAAAACCATTAAGTAATACTCTAGAGTATTTAAAGTAGCCTTGTAACTATATTTATCAATAGTTATTACCATTGCCAAAGGTTATGGTTATTGTTTATATTAGCATAAATTCAAAAAGGGAAAGCAACAAAAGCAAAATGTTTATATAAAGTGCAGTTTACCAGTGCTGAGAAAATTCTTAATATTTTTTATGATTCTAATATTAATAGAAGCATTAACAGGAGGAATTTGTTATACTGATACTAAAGTGGTTAGATTTAATCTTGCTACATTCATATAATAATTCTGTGAGGATAGTTGTAATTCCTTGTGAAGAAAAAGATGTAATTTTCTTAATATCACATGGTTCATAAGGCATAGAGCCAGTATCCATACTCAAGGCTTACCTCAAGTCTGAGCTTTTTACCATCTTCTTGTGTGTGAAGTACATTCATAGTATTATATTTTTAATTTTTTGCTGAGATACAAAATTTAGACTATTGAAATCTTTATATTACAGTGTTTTTTATTGTGTTAAAATATATATATAACAAAACAGCATTTTAACCATGTAAGGGTATAGTTTAGTGTCATAGTTACATTGTTGTGTAGATCTTACTGTTTTGAACATTATCTTTATGTGTGTTATTTGTGGCTAAGCATCCACATTTTTTCAAATATTTATTTTCTTTCTCTGTTTATGCAGTGCTAGGGATTTGGAACCCAGAGCTTATATAATGGCAGGGAAAGGCTTTACCACTGAGTAGCCCTCACACATTCTTTTTTCTTAACCACTTTGAAAAGTGTTTTGGGGGAAGAATCCCCAATTGTGTTGAGTAATTTACATATATTAAAAATGCATCCATTTTTAGTGTAGTTTTTAAATTTTGACAGTTGTATACATTCATGTAACTGCCATTATCACATTAAGAACATTTTGAACATTTTTAAAACTTTTCTTTCATACCTTTACAGTAGATTGTCACACACCCCTAGTAACAATTGATTTTTTATAACTACAGTTTTGCCTTTTAAGACAATTTATCATATAGATAGAATCACACATCGTATAATATTATTTTCATTTCTTTCACTTTATTTTTTGAGAGTCATGTGTGGTATGTATCAACATTTTATCATCCCACTTTGTTTTTGTATTGCTGGGAGTGTGGGGTGAAGGCAGAGCCCAGTGCCCACTATGGAAGCTCTACATCGTGGAGCTGCACCCCAGCCTTCATTCATTTTGATTTCTAAAATAGATTCCATCCTAGAGCCAGGGAGGTAGCTCAGTAAAATAAGCACCTGCCTGGCAAACGCAGGGTCCTGAGTTCAATCCCTGGTACTGCAAAAAAATTCTATTTGAAAAAAAAGTTCCATCCTATGGATGTACCAGGTTTTTTTTTTAACCTATCTGCTAGTTGGTGGACCTAGGAGTTATTTCCCAACTGGGCATTAACATTACTCTCTGTTTTGCAGAACCTTTCTGTGTGTCCCGAAGATGAATCAATCATCATGTCCTCTTTTGTTAACACTATGACTTCCCTAAGTGTAAAGCAAGGTAAGTCTTTTTAAAATGTAAAAGCATGTTTTGTTCTAATTAGATTTTCAAACTTCACAATTAAGGAGAAATTTAATTTTTATAGAATCATTTATCTTTTAGATGTACTTGATCTATTCTCTTTTGTCTTGATTTTGTTTTCTCTGAAAGCATAGTTTTCCAAAATGGGTGTGAGATATTTACAAAAATCTTAAGAATTTTATCTTAATATTTCTTAGGAAAACAAAGAGGCATTTAGTAACAAAGTACAAAGAAAAAGTAAGGATGTTCTGATGTGATGAAGTGTATGTTTGGTCCAGGCATAACTATAAAAAGTGCCAAATACTGTGCATGAATCGTTTTGTTTGTGCAGTGTCATTTATAGAGCAATAATGGCAGACCTTGCAGAGGCAGATGCTGAAACTACAATCTAAAACCCACTTATTTATCACAAAGTGCCAACTCTGCAGTTAAACCTAAATAGTCAGGTTTTAGTTTAGAAAAAATAGTTTGTACACTTGGCTTGTGTGCCAGCAGGGTCTGAGTTCCTATTGCAGAATGTGTGCCATAGATACATCACCATTACTGTATATGTTCTCTTTTAAATCTACCTCATTAAAAAAAAAAAAAATCACTGTTACTTTTCTTTGATAAATTGAGAATGAAAGATTTGAAAATAAACCTATCAGTTTTATTTTCAAAACTGACATAATTTTAGCATAATTCCTGCAAAACTTTAAGGTCTATTAAGTAAAAATAGATATTTGAGCTCAAGTCTCTTAATCCAAAACTTGATTAGTATAACAATCATCTGTCCATTATTTGAACTATCCATTTAGGAGATTGATGTTTTAGTTTTGTAGTCTTTGAAAAGAAAGAATCATAAACCTCAAAAACTTCTGAGTAGTAAATATATAAGTATTATAATCAATCTTCATGTTTACTACTTTTAATTAATGAAACTCTAGTGTGGTGACATTTGTTTATATACATGGATTTTTGTGGAGATTTAGCATTCTGTCCAAATTTTCTATTCATAGAATCAGTCAAGTTTTATATTTTTCAAATAGACATGTAAGCACATTGAGAATTGGACAGCCTAGGGAGAAGTGTACTTTGCAGGCTTTGTATTTTAGTGTTTCAGCTCTTTTAAAAATTTGTCTTTTGATTGTAAAGTACACATAAGGTAAAATTTATGATCTTAACCATTTTTGAGTGTGTAGCTTAGGTATATTCATTTTTTAAAATTTTTCATTTGTACATGTAATGTCTATATTCATTTTAGAGGGCAAGTGCATATACTTCACATATCTTCATTCTGGAGGGGCTGGGGAGATGGCTCAGTAGAATAAGGGCTTGCCTGGCAAACACAAGGCCCTGAGTTCAATTCCTGGTTCTGTCAAAAAAACCAAACACACACGTATCTTCGTTCTGCATTCCCTTCCCATTTGCAGAAGTCTCAACCTCTTGTCTCTTGTTAAAAAAAATTATTTATAGTCTGGATTTCTCATATAAGAATAATTACATGACATTTTAGCTTTTTTTGTCTGATTTATTTTATTTAGCCTGGTCTCTAGATAAATCCATTTTTCTTTGACTTGTTTGTCCTTTATGGCAGAGTAGTTCTCCACTGTGCAGAAATGCATTTTGTTTATCCACTCCTCTGTTGATGGATATATAGTCTACTTCAAAGCTATAGCTATTAGCTGAAGTATTACTTTGTTTTGTTGGGTTTTTGGAGACAGGGTCTTATTACTGTAGTTAAGGCTTGCCTCAGACTCTTGGTGATCTTCCTGCTTCAACTTCCCAAGTACTGGGATCACAGCCACACCCAGCCAGTTAGTTTATTTCTTATTTTCTTGTCTTGTTTTGTATGTTCGCCCAGTACAGGGTCCAGGCTGGCCTCTAGCTGGGCTCAGGTTAACTTCTTGCCTCACAGACCCAGGTCACTGGGACCCTCAGGTGCTTGCCTCCATGCGTGGCTACCTGACTTGCATTTCAATGGGTGTAATGACCTCAAGGTTCACCCGTATTGGTGTGCCAGAATTCCTTGAGTTTTTAAGATTGATACTCCATTGTAATTGTGTGCTACATTTTGTTTATCCATCTAAGCACATTTAAGTTGCTGCCACATTTGGTTATTGTGAATAATACTGATATAAACATGGCTATATAAATGTCTTTGAGTCACTGGTATTTTATTTTACTTATATACTCAGAAATTAAATTTTCTTAGATCTCACTTATAAAATAAGATTATAGGTTTGTGAAAGCATTAATTTACTCTGTAATCTTTTTTTCATTATTGCAGTTGAAGATGGAGAAGTATTTGATTTCAGAGGAATGAGATTAGATTGGTTTAGGTTACAGGCACCAATAATCTTTTACTGTTAACCTGTTTAATTTCTGAATACAGTAATTGACAAGAAAAATTTTATAGCAGGACTATATAAATTATTGAATACTTTTTGAAAAGATTGACCTTGTACAACTAACTATAAATGCAACATTTTGTATAGTTAATAAACGCATATATTTTTCATTTAAGCCAATGCTGTTTTGGGATAAAATAGTTTGAATATTCAGAATATTCAAATCCCAGTCACCCTCTTTTCTTAATTCAGAGTTTCAAAGTAACAATGCAGAATCTTTTGACATAGAACATATGTCTTGTAGCTTTAAAAGGCTTTTCAAATTGAAGGCTCTTTGTATTATAAATTTGACAAGAGAATGTATTGTCCTTTAAACATATCTACTAACTATGAGAAGAGGATAAAGGAATAATTCTATGTTTTGAGGATTTTTGATTTTTGTGATATCAAGACAGGACATAAAAGATGTTAAATCATAATAAACAGGGGCTGGGGATACAGCTCGGTGGCAGACAGACTGTGGTGCAATGTTTTTAATTTTTCTGAGAAGACATCCACAGGGGCAATAGCTGGGTCAAATGGGACCTCCAATTTTGTGGAGAATCTCCATACTGATTGCCATGGTGGTTGCACCACAATACACTCCCACAGTGAAGAAGAGTTCCTTTTAGTTCTTAATATGTTCTCAGTAGTAATCCTTTGTCTCACATTTTTTCCCACATTGTGGGTTGTCTCTTCACTCTGTTGGTAGTTTTTCTTGCTGTCTGAAAGCTTTTTAATAAGTTGAGATCCCAGTTGTTGATTCATCATGGTAGTTGCTGTGCAGATGGGATTTTATTCTTAAAGTCTTTATCTACAACAATATCTTTAAGAATTTTACCTATTCTATCTTCCAACAGATTTAGTTTCTGTTTTAATATGTATATCTTTGATCCATTTGGAATTTACTTTAGTTAATAGTAACAGATAGGGATCAAATTTTAATCTTCAGCATATGCAGAGATAATTTTTCCAGCGCCGTTTATTAAAGAGGCTATCTTTCTTCCAGTGATTGTGTTTGGCACCTTTGTGAAACATATGGTGGCTGGTAGCTGAGTATGTCTTGTTGTTTCTGCATCTTCTAATCTCTTCCATTGATACTCAAGTCTGTTTTGGTTTTTTTTATTTTGTTTTGCTTTGGGTTTTTTTTTTTGACCAGTACCATGCAGTTTTTGTCACAGTATCTTTATAGTATAATTTCAAGTCAGGAGTTGTGATGGCCCCTGCCTTGCCTTGATTGCTCAGAATTGCCTTTGCTATTCTGGGTCTCTGGTTCCAAATGAAGTTTAGGGTTGTTTTTTCTAATTCTAATGCTAAGCTTTTAGCATTTTGATCAGAATTGCATTAAATCTGAATAACACTTTTGTAAGTATATAATTTTCACTATATTGTTTCTTCCTACCCAAGAGCAAAGAGCATCTATTTTCTCATACCTACTTCAATGTCCTTTTTCAGAATACTGTAGTTTTCAATATAGAGGTTTTTGTACATCCTTCATTAGACTGATTCCTAGGTATTTCATTTTTTTGGATGTTACTGTGAAAGGCATTCCTTCTCTAAATTCTGTCAGCGAGTTAGTTAGTTAGTTCGTTTGTTTGTTTGTTTGTTTGTTTATTTATTTATTTATTTATTTATGGTACTGGGGATAGAGCTTAGGACCCTGCGCTTGCCAGGCAGGTGCTTATTCTACTTAACTATCTCCCCGGCCCCTGTCAGTGAATTTATTATTCATGTACAGCAATGATAATTTGTTTTTGAGTGTTGACTTTGTATCCAGGTATGCTACTGAATGCACTTATTAAATCTAGCAGTTTTTTAGTGGACTTTTGGGGGTCTTCTATGTAGAGTATGGTATCATCTGTAAATAATGATGATTTAACTTCTTCCTAACATTATTTCTTTTATTTCTCCTGTGCAGTTGTTCTTGCTAAAGTTTTCAGAACTATTGAATAAGAATGGAGACAGTGGACATCCTTGTTCCTATTTTTAATGAAAAAGCTTGATTTTTTTTGTCTATTTAGTATGATAATGGCTGTTGGTTTATCATAGATGACTTTTATCAGGTTGAGGTAAAGACCATCTACTACAACTTTCTGTAGAGTTTTTATCGTGAATGGATTTTGGACTTGGCCAAAAGCTTTTTCTGTATCTCTTGAGACTATCATATGGTTTTTGTCCTTGGCTCTATTAATATAGTGTATTACATTTATTGGTTTACATATGTTGAACCAGCCCTGCATACCTGGGATGAATCACAATTGGTCATGGTGTGTAATCTCCTTGATGAGTTGCTGCCTTCTGTTTGTCAGTATCTTCAAATTGAGGATTTTTACATCCATGTTCATTGGGGAAATTGGTCTGTGATTTTTATTTTTTCGATGTAGTTCCCTCTTCTTTTTTTTAAAATTTTTAAATTTTTTATTGACATCAGTTATTTTTATTTTAAAGAAAGAAAAAAAATAAAAACAGTGGTACAAAATCTCAAAACAAGATTTTAGGAGAGTAACAATGGTTAGTACATTGTGTATTGTTATTGCCAGAGTAGTTTCTCATA